>NC_080674.1:91691861-92291861 GCF_030445035.2 Dasypus novemcinctus
ACAGCCATTAAACTCTGGGGTATTTGAAATACACAAAAAAATGGTGAAAATTAATGGATACTAAAATCTCAAGAAATCAGATTTTCTAAAATATATTTATAATTCCAATGTAAATTATTGCCTCTTGAATACCAAATATTTACCTGTTAGCATGTAGGTCATATAATAGCTAAATGAGTTATTTGTTCAAATGCTGATTTTGAAAGCTATTAAAAGAGTTTTCTTTAAGTAATTTTCAGTGAAACCCTAGTGCATTTTAAACCACTGAGTTTTAAAGATCAGTACTGTGCAACAAATTTTATTTTCTTTCAAGAAAAGATATCTGAAAGCTGGCTAAGGATCAGGAAAAAAGGTGGTAAATCAAGTATCTAGTTATGACAATTCAGAACTTCAACATTTTCATCAATAAAACTTAAAATCCTCTCATACTCTTTGGATGCTTTCAGAAAAAAAAATTTCCCCATGAAAATAGAAGACAGAAGAAACTGTTGCATAGGAAAAATTGTGCTGAACAAGGGATCAGAATATCCACGTTCTGTAGTGGTTCTGCTAAACCTAGTTACATAATCTAGAAATTCACTCAAATTATTAAGCTTTGCTTTTCACATCTGAAAGATTAAATTGTTAGAATAAATAAAGTATAAGACCTGTATATTCTACGGTTTTATTATTCTGTGATACAGCATAGATGTTTTCACTTTTCTTCCAGAAAGTTTTCCTTGAGCTGTATTGATGTGTTCCACTGCTAAAGTTAACATTTTCCTGATTCATTGGGAAAACAGATCAATTTTTTCCCAACTCAGTATTTTCTTGGATAATTTTTCCTTAAAATTTGGATAGCTGCTACTAATTACCTATAAAAGCAGAAAATACAAATGTTATCTCAATTAGTATAAACCTTTGGTCTTAGACATTTTTAGTTTATTAGGCCATGGCAGCTAACAGTTTCTCTGAACTCAATGGCAGTCAGCTCTCTCATTCCCTGTCTGAACTTAGAATCTTGATTCTTTCAGGGATTCGTGTTTTCAAGATCAATTGTTTCCTTCTTCTCACAATACAGTATTTCATATAATAGCATGTACTCCCTGGGGTCATTCAGGAATTAGAACTCACGAGGATAGAAAGGAAATAGGAGAGCTACAAGCAACTTACAGGGTGAAGAGTAGGGGAAACAGGATCGGTGTGCCTAGTTCCTTTCAAAGCATATAAATAATGTGCTGATGACACCTCCGCTTGGTAGTAAAAGTAATTTATTAATAAAATAAAATTTTGTGCTCTCTCTACGTGTAGAAAAGAAAACTAAGCTAACCAATTTGTAAGTATCCCATGAAGACTACACACCAAATCTTGCAAGGATAGTCTATGAACTGAGAAAGAAGGTTTCTTATTAATGATAATTTATTTGCTGTACCAGGTGAAATTTCTGATGCTATAATCATAAGCTATCACTAACCTTGCATTGCTGATTAACTATTTTTTAGTTAAGAAATTGAACGATCTTAGAGAATAAATGCTATGCCATCATAATTAATAAATTCTTATGTTAGTGCTTAATCCTTTTACAATGAATATATGTATCACAGAAGTTTTCTTAATTGAAAAGTTTTGGCTATTGAAGAGTCTATACATGACTTTTTGTGTACATACACATAATCCACAATAAAACTAATAAAACTTACTAAATAAGAATATTTATAAGGTCAGTTTTATTTTTCCTGATTTAAGGAAACCTAACAGCCATCTCCAATGATAATTTGAGTTTTCAATAGAGTTCTGAAGACATTAAGTAAATTTTTTCTCCTCATGTATCAACACTCAAAACTTACAGCTAACTCTCCAATTAAAAAGTCTGTTTTATAGGCCTATTGACATCTAGGAGATAAGCAGAGGAAAATTGCCAGAGAAAGCATAGTTGGAGAAATAGAAAGGAAACTAAGGGTATACAGTGTCATCAATTCCAAAGGAGGAAAAGTTGTAAGATGGAAGTGGTAGTAAATAATATTGAATATTGCAAAGAAGTGTTTGGAGACTTTTCTGAGGAGTTTCAATTAATTGACAATGGTAGAAGTCAGATGGCAAGTTCCTAGGAAGCATGTCATAATTAAGAAGTAACATAAAAGGATCAAGTTAATGAACTAATCATATAGATGAAGAAAAAATAATTACTTCAGGATGAGAATAACCTATCTTTATCTAATTGCAAAATGGTACAGAGGTTTCAATTTCTCATGGGGTTGTATCTATGTATAATTCCCTTTTGACAAATATTTTGTTTCTCATGTTGGAGCTCTTCTCTTATTGGTCAATCTTCTGAGTGCCTTAGATTACAAATGTGAATTACAATGTAATTTGGTCACCCAAGCTGCTTCTTTGAATTTGTGGTAGATTCTTTAAATTCAAGCCTGAGAGAAGTCACTAATCTAGTTTTCTTTAACTTTTTGAACTGAGGAGATGTTCTATATATACATAAATGGTAAATCTAGATAGATACTTTCTTATTTTCAGAAATGGTTGTGTTAAAATACTTTTTTTAACTCCCAGTACATATTCCAGTATCATCTTTGTCTTTAATATCTATTTTCTTTTTGTGGCCCTTCCTTTAAGATGCCTAAAGCAATATAGTGGATTGTTGAACATTTCTCTTAAAACAAGATTTCCTTCAAAATGCATCACAGGAGTTCCAGGAAGATGGCATCAGAGTAGGTAGGCAGGGCTTAACTCTCTCACAAAAACAACAGAGAAAGAGCCAAAAGCTGTCCAAGGGACTTGCTTTGGGAGTCAGCAGACAAGGAGAGAGTTGTGCAACTCCCAAGAAGGAACAGGGAGACAAACAGCTCAGAACAACAAATGTGAGTTACCAAACCCCCAAGGTGACTGGGAAGGGCTCCCACCCTCCACCCTCAAGGCATTAAGCTTGGGTAAAACCTCACTGGAGCCAAATGAGAGAGAAACAGATGTCTCCCTCCCCGTTACCTGTTACAAGGGAAGAGGGAGGGTGAGTCAAAGGTTTCTCTTCAGTAAATTTGGCCTGCAGTACCTGCTTTGAATATTGGCTCTGGCCATATCAGAAACATGGAAAAGTGAAGTTTGAAAGAAACGCCTCCCTGAAACAGTTTGCTGACAGCATCATCTGCTGGCCAGCCAGGAAATTACAAGGAGAAAAAAACCTGCTTTTAGACCTTTCTTTAGCACCACCCTTGGGAGAAAAATCTGTGCGCTCACTAATGAGTCCTGGCCCAATTTTGATAATTTAAGCTGGGCAATATTAAAGACTTAAAGTTGAATAAAAAATTTAAAAAGAGGGAAGCAGATATGTCTCAACCAATTTGGCTCCTGTCTACCATATGGGAAGCCCTGGGTTCACTTCTCAGGGACTCCTTGTGAAGGCAAGCTGGCCCACACCTGCAGAGAGCTGATGGCCCATGCCCTGCAGAGAGCTGACAGCCTGCACCCTGCAGAGAGCTGATGGTCCACACCCACAGAGAGCTGGTGCTGCAAGATGACACAACAAAGGGAGACAAGCAGACACAGAAAAACACGCAGTGAATGGACACAGAAAGCAGACAGCAAGCAAGCAGTTGGGGAGGGGGGATAAATAAATAAAATAAAATAAAAATTAAAGAAGAGCTGTGAGAAAAAAACAAACAAATACTAGGCAAGAGAGAGAAATTGACCATTGGAGTAAATTCACCAACATATTCATGGCTAGACATCAGCAAAATATTACAAGCCATACTAAGAAGCTGTCAGATATGACCTAGTCAAAGAATCAGATAAAAAATCCTGAAAAGAAGCAGACATTAAGACAAATAATCAATGATGTTCACACAAATATCCTAAATCAATTCAAAGATTAAAGGAAAATATGACTAAAGAGAAAAAGGATATTAGGAAGACACTGGGTGAGCATAAGAAACAATTTGAAAGTCTGCAGAGAAAAGTAACAGAATTTATGGTAATGAAAGCATGATGAATGAGATTAAAAATACATTAGAGGCACATAACAGCAGATTTGAATTGCTTAAAGACAAAATTTGTGATACCAAGGATAGAACATCTGAAACACATAAATATCAATATACAAGAAATATATATATGATAAATATATAAACACCCCAAACAGAATAATCCAAATAGACCTACTCCAAGACACCTACTATTCAGAATGGCAAATATCAAAGATTAAAAGAGGATTCTGAAATCAGCAAAAGTAAAGCAAATCATCACATAAAAGGGAACCTCTGTAAGAGTAAGTGCTGACATCTCATCAGAAACCATCAAGACAAGAAGAAAGTGGTATGATGTATTTAAGTTACAGAAAGAGAAAAACTGCTAGCCAAGAATTCTGTATCTGGCAGAACCTTCAAAAATGAGGGTGAATTTAAAATCTTCACAGACAAACAAAAACGGAGAGTATATTACCAAAGGACCAGAATTATAAGAGATACTAAAGGGAATACTGCAACCTGAATGGAAAAAAAAAATAAAACAAAACAAAGGTGAGAGACTTGGAGAAGAGTGTAGAAATGAAGATTATTAGGAAGGATAAATTAGAGGGTAAAAAGATAGACAATGGTATTATATGACAATAGAAAACCAAAGAACAAAATGGACAAAGTAAGTAATATCTTTACAGGAATAACATTGAATTAATGGCTTGAACTCCCCAATCAAAAGACATAGATAGACTGATAAAAATTATGAGCCATCTATATGCTGTCTACAAGAGACTCCCCTCAGATATAAGAACACACCCAGGTTGAAAGTGAAAGGTTGGAAAAAGACATTCCATGTAAATAGTAACCAAAAAAAAAAAAAAAAAAAAAGGCTAGAGTAGTGAGACTAATATTGTACAAAATAGATTTTAAAAGCAAAACTGTTACAAGAGATGAAGAAGGACATTGTATGTTATTAAAAGGACAATTCACCAATAAGAAATAGCTATAATAAATATTTATGCACCTTACCTGGGTGTCCCAAGATACATGAGGCACACACTGGCAAAACTGAAGGGAAAAATAGATGTCTCTAAAATAATAGTTGGAGACTTCAATACACCACTCTCAGTATTGGATAGAGCATCTGTACAGATAATAAATAAAGAAACAGAGAGCTTGAATAATATAAATGGCCTAGACCTCACAGACATTTACCGAGAATTATACCCAAAACAGCAGGGTACACATTCTTTTCAAGCACTCATGGATCCTTCTTCAGGATACCATATGTTGGGTCACAAGACAAGTCTCAATAAATTTAAAAAAATTGAAATTATGCAAAACACTCTAATCATAATGGAATGAAGCTGGAAATCAGTAATCTGTGGAAAAAGGGAAAATTAATAAACATATGGATATGAAACAACACATGCTTAAATAATCAGTGGGTCAAAGAAGAAATTTCAAGAGAACTCGGTAAATATCTCAGATGAATGAAAATGAGAACACAATATGCCAAAACCTATGGGATATCACAAAGGCAGTGCTGAAAGGGAAATTTATAACCCTCATTGCTCACATTACAAAAGAGAAAAGAACTAACTATGAATATCTAGCCACATACCTGAAGGAACTAGAGAAAGACTAGCAAACTAATTCCAAACAAAGCTGAAGGCAAGAAATATTAAAGAACAGAGCAGAAATTAATGAAATTGAGAACAAAAAACAAAATAATCAATGAAACCAAAAGTTGGTTCTTTGAGAAGATCAATAAAATCGACAAACCCTTAGCTAGAATAACAAAGAAAAAAAGAGAGAAGATGCAAATAAATAAAATAAGAAATGAAAATGGTGACATTACCACTGACCTTTCAGAAATGAGAGAGACCATAAGAGGATACTATGAACAACTGTACACCAAAAAACTAGACAATGTAGACGAGATGGACAAATTCCTAGAAGCACATGAACAACTTACACTAACCCTAAAAGAAATAGAAAACCTCAACAAACCAAACACAAATAAAGAGATCAAAACAGTCGTCAAAAACCTCCCAAAGATGAAAAGCTCAAGGCCAGATGGCTTCAGAGTTGAATTCTACCAATTACTCAAAGATGCTCTAATACCAATCGTGCTCAAGATCTTCCAAAAAACTGAACAAGAAAGAGGGCAACTGAACTCATTCTATTAAGCCAACATCACCCTAATACCAAAACCAGATAAAGACACTATGAAAAAGAAAATTACAGACCAATATCTCTAATGAATATGGATGCAAAAATCCTCAATAAAATACTTGCAAACTGAATCCAAAAGCACCTTAGAAGAATTATACACCACAATCAAGTGGGTTTTATCCCAAGTATGCAAGATGGTTGATCACAGGCCTATCAGTTGGTATAATAAACCACATTAATAAACTGAAGAAGAAAAGTCACATGATTCTCTCAATTGATGCAGAAGAGGCATTTGGTGAAATACACATCTTTATTTGAGCTAATTTTTAATTTTTAAAGAAGCTTTAGATTATATAAATATTACATAAAAATGTAGGGGATTCCCATATACCCCACCTCTCCCCCTCCCACACTTTCCCCCATTAATATCATCTTTCATTAGGGTGGTACATTTGTTACAACTGATGTACAAATATTGAAGCATTGCTACTAATCAAGGTCTGTAGTTTACATTATAGCTAACACTTTGCACTGTACAATTTTATAGATTTTGACAAAATGTATAATGGGCTGTATCCATCATTGCAATGTCATGCAGGACAATTTCAATGTCCCCAAAGTACAGCATATTACACTATTCTTCCCTCTCTTTTCCCTCAGAACCTCTGGTGGCCACTGCTTTTATATCAATGATACAAGTTCGTCCATTGCTAGAATAATCATAAGTCCACGTAAGTCCATAGTTGCATCCCCACCTTATGTTTGTTTAATCCTCTGTCTTGAGCATTTTGGGATCGTGATGCCCACCCTGTTTCTGATTGAGAGGGGGTCTTAGATCCCATGGGGCAGATGGATAGAACTGTCTTGCTTGTAGTTGTAGATACTTCCTGTTTTTTGTGATGGGCATTGTCCATCAACATCTTTTTGTTAGTTGTTCTGGGTGAATCCAATGAATGGAGAGTAGATGTTGCAACTTTTGCTGAGAATCAGGGCCCAACTGATTGAACAGACTGAAGATTTAAGTCTCTGGAACATTAGCACAGTCTAGTGCTAATTACAGGTTTACATAAAAGGGTCAGAAGAGTCATGTGTAGGAATAATTGTAAATGAGTCTAACTCTATTGCATTGGGGAGCGTATATTCCAAAGTAAGTCCTACTGACAGGGTGCCAAATTCCTGAGATTGTCTGCCCTACCTATAGTGTCTAGATGTTTTCAGAGCCCTCAGGTCCCACACTGTTTAAGGCACTGTTTACTGTGGTAGTCAATGAGCTGAGATGTGCATAAGTGTAACCTCTGGAATGACTGCTCGACTCACTTTGAAGTCTCTTAACCATAAAAACTCATTTGTATTGAATATTTCCCCTTTTGTTCAAAGTTTTTTCCAAATGCATCATTCTTTGGTGCTTGGTAATAATCCCTCAGTGCTAGGGAAGCTTATCCCCAGAAGTCATGTCCATGCTGAGGGGAAGGTAGTGCATTTATATGCCTAGTTTGGCTTAGAGAGAGGCTGCACTAGAGCAACAAGGATGCTTTCAGGAGGTACATCTTAGGCAATATATAATACTAGGCAATTTCTCAAGAAAATGTTCAGAAGTACAACCATTAATATCAAGGGTCTAGGATTACAGTCTGTCCTCCTTTGCTAGGCACTGCCCATGAACTCAGGGAATGCTGCTTTAGAGAATGTAGCAGGATTTTGCAGGATGGGGATTCAATATTGTTTGGTTATTGTGTGGGTCTCTACCTCTAAGACAATGCCCTATGACCCCTTGTACATATTCTTATGCTATAGAGGCATGCTCCATGTACATTCCTCCCCACACATCCGCCCATCTCCAACAACCTACACCAATGATTCTCTCCTGCCACAATTGTGACACTTCTGCAATTCAAAATATCTCCAAAAATGAAGTTTAAAAAAAACAAATAAAAATAACAAGAAAATAAAGTAATAATAATAAATAAAATACAAAAAGAATAAATAAAAAGAATAAAAAATTAAAAAATAAAGGTGACTGCAGCTCAAAGAAGAACTTGTGCATTGATTAGTACTGTATCTATGTACCAGATGAACATGATAATATCTCTTCTATTCTAGATCATATGTAGAATGATACTGAACATGTTAAAAGTCTTGGTAAATTTAATTCATTTTCTAAGTAGTTAGTGAACATGCCTATAAGATAAAGGAATGCCTCTCTTCAGTATGGTCTTTATTTTGCTTGCCATATGCTTTTCTTGTTGTTGCCTATCTTGGTGAGTTTATGTCTAGTGCAATGCCTCTCCTCATACCTCTCCTAGATGTCTTAGGCATAACTATCACTAGGGGAAATGGAGTTGGCAATTTATATCAAACCCAGCAGGTCTATCACAATCTCTCCCTAGAACTAACCAAAGCATAAAAGAACTCAAAGAAGAATGCTGTTGCTTTGGGAGGATGCAGCTTCTGAAGGCACTTGACCTTTCTTGCTCCCATGGTCCCTTTTTGGGCCCGCTTACCACCATCTTGTCCTGTTAGTAGGACAATGAATCTTAAATTCTAACTAAATTGATTTCTTCCAGAATCAACACCTTCCAGAATAAGATATTAGTCATATGGGGATTTCATCCAGTTCCAATCATGGTGCCAGACCTGTTTTCCCTCTTCCCATTAATATTAATAACATTTTACATGTGTATGGTACATATGGTTACAATTGATACACCGATATTGAAGCATTGCTACTAATCATGGTCATTGGTTTACATTATGGATTACATTTTGCACCATATATAATGATGGATACAGGACAAAATTTAAAATGTCCTGTATCCATCATTGTAAGATTCTTGGTTGGAACTGGATGAAACCCCCATGCAACAGAACAATTCCAGTGTCCTATGTTCTATCTATTCTATTCTTCCCTCCCTCTCCCCTCAGAAGCTGCAGTAAGCAGAGCTTCAGTTTTGAAGAATAAGGTTCATAGTTAATGCAATAAAATTGAGGGTGTGACATACATGCCTGTTTTCTTTTATTATGCACTGCCTATGTTATTGAAATTCTTTCCCCTGTAATTGAGAACATAGCAGGACTCCTCAGGATGTGAGTTTAATATTCTCTTGTTTATTTTGTGGGTTTCCACCCACTGAGATAACACACAATGACAAGATAAACATTTACATATTCCATAGACACATGCCCCAGGTACTCTCTATCCCACATATCCCCCAACCGCTGATGTCCTACACCAGTAACCTTTCCCTGATATTTGCCAGAAAAACATTCTCATCATTGCAGTTTTAACCACAGACCTACAAATCACCAGAGTCCACCTGCTCCTTCCTCCAGCTTTCTCCCTAATTCCATGGATAGTCCAACCCACCACCGCAGTACTCCCCCTCACATTCTAGCACCATCGAACCCAATCACACCACTGCACCATTTACACCCCCATCCACTGTCCCATCACCCCTTCCAACTTATCACAGATTTTGGCCATATTAAACATTAGCTCACCACTCTCTACTTCCTTTCTGTCTTCTGATAACTTATCTTCCAGATTCTAGCTCTATGAATCTGCTCAATTTGCTTAAGTCATATCACTGAGATCATGGAATATTTGTTCTACAGTGCCTGGTTTACTTCACTCAACATATGGTCTTCAAGATTCATCCATGTTATTTCATGTGTTAATACTACATTCTTTCTTACAGCTGATTAATATTCCATTGTATGTATATACCACAATTACAACATCCTTTCTTGATAAAAACATTTCACAAGATATAAATAGAAGGAAGCTTTCTCAATATGGTGAAGTGCATATATAAAAAAAATTCATAGCTAACATTGTCCTTCATTGTGAAAGACTGAAACTTTCCCAGTGAGATTAGGAAAAGACAAAGATGTACATTCTTTCCACTGTTATTAAATATTGTGCTAGAAGTTCTAGCTAGAGCAATTAGGTAAGAAAAATAAATAAAAAGCATCCAAATAGAAGAAGTAAAACTTTCACTACTCACTGATGATATGATCCTATATCTAGAAAATCCTGAAAATCCACAAAAATCTACTAGAACTAACAGAAGAGTTCAGCAAAGTGGTGGGATACAAAATGAAGATGCAAAAAATCAATAGCATTTCTATACACTTCTGATGAGCAATCTGAAGAGGAAATCAGGAAAAATATTCCATTTATAATAACAACTAAAAGAATCAAATATTTAAAAATAAACTTAACAAAGGATATAAAGGATCTGTATTCAGAAAAATACAAAACATTGCTAAAAGGAACCAAAGAAGAGTTATTAAATGGAAGGACATTCCATGTTCATGGACTGGAAGACTAAATATCATTAAGATGTCAATTCTACCTAAACTGATTTACAAATTCAACACAAATCCAATAAAAATCTCAACAGCTTATTTTTTTGCAGAAAAGCAAAAGTCAATTATCAAATTTATTTGGAAGGGTATGGGGTCCTGGTTAGCCAAAAATGTCTTTAAATAGAATAACAAAATTGGAAGACTCTCACTTCCTGACTTTGAAGCATTTTACTTAGCTACAGTAGTAAAAGCAGCATGGTTCTGGCATAAGATTCCAGTTGATCAATGGTACTGAATGAAGTGATTTTTGGCAAGCCTGTCAAGCCCTCCCAGCATGGCCAGAACAGTGTATTCAACAAAAGTACTGGGAGAACTGGATAGCCATATCCAAAAGAAAGAAAGAGGACCCTTATCTCATACCTTATATAAAATTAACTCAAAATGGATCAAGGCCCTAAATATAAAAGTGACAACTGTAAAACTCCTTGAAGAAAATGTAGGAAAACGTCTTCGAGATCTTGTAGTAGGGGGTAGTCTCTTAAACCTTACACCCAAATCACAAGCAACAAAGGAAAAAAAAAAAAAAAGGGAACTCTTGAAAATTACACCCTTTTGTACCTCAAAAGAAAATATTTGAAAATCATTTATCTGATAAGGGTTTAATATCCATGATATACAAAAAATACTACAACTCATCAATAAAAAGAGAAACCACAGGATTAAACAATGAACAAAAGACTTGAACAGGCAATTGTGCAAAGAAGAAATACAAATGGTGAAAAAACACATGAAAAAATGATCAACGTCACTACTGGTTAGGGGAATGTAAATCAAAACTACAATGAGATATCATTTCATACCTATTACAATAGTCACTATTAAAAAGCCGGAAAACTACAAGTATTAGAAAGGATGTGGAGAGATAGGAATGCTTTTTCACTGTTGGCAGGAATGTAGAATGGTACAGCCACTGTGGAGGACTGTTTGGCAGTTCCTAAGGAAGTTTAATATAGAGTTGCCATGTGACCCAGCTGTACCATTGTTATGTATATACCCAGAAGAACTTAGACCAGTGACACGAACAGACATCTGCACCTTGATGTTCATAGCAGCATTATTCACAATTGCCAAAAGATGGAAAAAATTCAGGAGTCCATCAACTAATGAAAAGGTAAACAAATTGTGATGTATACACACAATGAAATATTATGCAATGTAAGAAGAAATGAAGTCACGGAGCATGTGACAAGATAGATGAACCTGGAAGACGTTATGTGAATGAAGCAAGCCAGACACAAAAGGACAAATACTGTATGATTGCACTGTTAGGAACTAAATATATTGTATAAACTCATAGAGTTAAGAATTAGAGTATAGGTCTCCAGAAAATACAATGAAGGTAGAAAATGGAAAATGAGGTTAATCTTTTCAGAATTGGTAAAAATACTATTTGTAAAACTTTGGGAATGAATAGCAATAGTGAAAGCACATTAGTGTTTGTAACTAGCAGTGCTATTATATGGGTATGACAGTGGTTGAAAGGGAAAGTCTAAGGACATCTATATTCCTAGAAGGAACACTAAAAAAAAAATGTAACATGGGACTGTATAACATAAACTAGAGGGACAGAAACAGAATAGCAGCTATGTATAGCAGCGGAAGCATAGAGAAATTGAGAAGTGATGATTTTTATTGTTTGTTTTTTGTTTATAATTATTATTGGAATAATTAAAATGTTGTAATAATGACTGAAGTGATGAATGCGCTACTATGTGTTTACACCAAATACTACTGATTATATATTTTAGATTGATTTATGCTTTGTCAATATGTATTAATTAAATTGATTTGTTAAAAAAACTCACAAAAATTGTCCCTTTATTCATTTGTAAAGAAGCTTGTTAAATTTTTTTTTTTTACAACTGTACAAAAATAACTAGTCAACATTTTCAAAGATCTCTATGGAAACTTTCTCTATATGATCTCTATTCAAGAATATGTTCAAATCATATAACAGTGTTCTTTATTTATTTAGTCTTGTTAAAGTTTTCTTCATGTTCATGTCATAATTTTTTCTTCCTCAGAGTTTCTAGAGATAATATTTTTAAAGAGTAAATGCTAGTTAGGGTTATATATGTACATGCCAGCTATACTTTCACTGAAATCCAGGTGGTAACTGATACTTATACCTGGATGAAAATATCTTACTATTGTTATCGATGCATTTCTTGACCCTCTGAGAATAACATATTCTGCTCTTGTGTAGAAGATGTGCCCACGTACTCATGCATAAATGTTGCTGATTGCATTTTTTCAGGGACCTTCCTCTCATCTTCCTCTGCTTCGTGCCATTAGCTATATGGACTTTTGGCCTTCTGGTTTGTATGTAGACTGCAATGGAGAAGTTCTAAAACTTTTTTTTCTTTTTTCTTTTCCGTCTTTATTTTTTTTTAATGTTACATTAAAAAAATCTGAGGTCCTCATATACCTCACACACACCCCTCACCCCACTCCTCCCACATCAACAACCTCTTTCATCATTGTGGCACATTCATTGCATTTGGTGAATACATTTTGGAGCACTGCTGCACCACTACGCCTTTTTTTTTCAATGCGGTAAGAATTCTTACGGACATTCATTGACAAGTGTGACAATCATGTTCACTCTGGTTCTTATTTATTGATAATCTATAAGAATAGGGTGGTCATTGTTTTGAAGGAAAAATTTTTATGGCACGATATATTGTAAACATGGTAAACAAAAAAGAGCCAATGTTAAAATATTTTACTAAGCTTACTTTTTATTTTCTGTATTTTAGTTCTTGCTATTTTAATAGGTTAACCCTTGTAACAGTCAAAGTCATGGTTGAAAACAGAATTCTTCACCAGATGATTCAAATGAAGAGATAAAAGGATTAGTTTTAGAGGTGAGAGAGGCAAAGAAACATACGAAGGACGGCAATGTCTCCAGAGACTAGCAACAGTGGGCTGTTTTTACTACTCTGGGACTGAAGAAAAACAGAATGAAATAATAGTATTAGAACCTACTGATAACTGGAACAGAGAAGAATGGTCCGCCCACGGGATCCATGGAGGGATGTAACTACAGAAGGAGTTCACTTTTTCCTTCCTTATTCTAATCTCCCTCCAGTTCCTCTCATTGGCTGACCAAACCAGAAGTCAACTAACAAGGGTCAGAGTGATATATAGAGAAGAAAAGGGAAGAGATAGATCTTGGAAGGTAAACAAAGAATAAATAACACAAACTATTGAGGATAAACCTAGTCTTTGCTTAGATGTTAGTTTTATTTATTTTTTTTACTCTGGATTCAGCAGTGATTCTATAGATTGAAGAGTAAGCATATGATAATATTGAGAGTAGACGTGCGCTATAATATGAACAAACCAATCTGTGAAATTCAGAGTTAGTAAAATATGGGTCTATTAGATTGCAACAGAATTTAAACAGTTTTAGATCAATAGTTTAAAAAATGTTATTTTAGTAGCCTGAATATTTCTTTTTATAAGCAGCATCTTATAAAAATTACCTCTATTAAGAGCAAAAATTGGAGATGGCTGGTTGAAGCAGCAGTCCTGGGTCCCCCGACTTGGCCTTCCTTCTCTAAACCTTAAGCTATAAAAGTCATTAACAATCTTACTGGAGACTTCTGGACTCCAAGGAACCCACTTTTAGAAAGTTTCTTTAGATGAAGAAATTACAAATCTAATTCAATATTCTTTTGCTAATCTATCCTCTGAAAAAGGTAGTTAGACCAACAGTTTAATTCATTTATAGAAAAAGGAAATATGTTGAGAGAGACTCAGTTTTATCCTACAAGATTGGGTTGTCTTGTTTCCTCTATTGTTTAATATGGAATCTGCTGTGTAATAATTTCAAGACTGATGATTTATACTTTTAAGAAAGTGATAGATGGTTAGCCTCTCATAGGCAATATGGACATGTGATGGTTCCAGCATTAGTGTAGTCTCACTTCAAACATATATGATCAATCAACCAGTTCCTCAGTTTATGCTTTCATAAACAAACACTTAATGAGTATCTTCTATCTGCCAAATACCGTACTAGATACTTGCAATATAGAGAGAACGAAGAAGACGAGTTAGCTGCTCTCATGGATTTTACAATTCAGCAGAGGATGCAGATGACATATATTAAGAAAATACATATTGTAATATGTTATATTATTGTGTAATACTTTTAATATACTATATCATATATTTATGTACTAAGCACAGTTTTAGTTAATTACGTTTATGATAAACGTCCTGAAGAAGTGCAAAAGCATGTAATAGAGGAATATAAAGCACTCTAAATTTGGGAAATTCTTCCATTGCAAAAGTGACATTGAATTTGAGAATTGAAGGTTAAATAATGGCTTTCAAGGGTGGGTGGGGTTTAAATAAGTTTGGGGGATGAAGGGAAGTTTCCAGGCAGAAAGAAGGCTCTATAGAATATAGCAGACAGAGAACAAAAACCATAGAAATCCAGTTAATTAATACAAATAACAGAATTCCTCAAAGAAAAATACAGGACAAATACAAATTGTGTGTGTGGGGGTGCTGGGTATAATAGGTCAAAACTTTGTAAAACTAAAAATAATATGTGAAATTTGAAATTGAAAGAGCAAATCATGTTACAGTAAACAATTAGTAGAAAATAAAAGCCATTATATTCCTTAAACTAACCAAAAACAGACTTTTCCAGTTCACCAAATAGAAAAAATATATTTTATTGTTGAGAATTTAAAAATAATAATGTATCAGAATTATAGGCAGTTCAGAAAATAAGAGAAAATAAATTACACTGAATCCTGCTTACTTGGTACACACTAAGTACTTGTTATTGTATGCCATGCTAATATAGTAGCTTGCAAAGTATTCTTTCTGCTTCTAGTAGGTCTTCCCTCTAATCCATGTTTATCATGACATACCATTTCTCAGTCTTGCATAGCGCCTCATCATCTACAGTTGTTACTTCTGGAGTGGGACGAATACAGTTTGGACATGTGCATGATCAGTAGGGGAGGGGTACAATTTTTTTTTTTTAACTTCTCTATATGTTTTCATAAAAAAAAAAAACAAAACAGAAATAAGCTTTACTGAAGGGTTAGTATGTTGACGTTAGCTTGCTCATTTCTTCCATCTGCCAGATCTTTGCTTACCACATAGAGCAGAGGAAAAGTTTGGGGAGAAGTATGGCAGTTCTACAACATGAAAGGATTCACTGTGGTAACATCACTTATTTGTGGACTTTCAGAGTATTGAAATGAATTGCACTTTACAGGATTCCAGTAAGTGTGCTTGCGATTATTTTATTCTAGGGAGTAGAACAATTATAGCACCGTGTAATGAGTCATGAAAAAACAAATCAAGACAGTTTATACTCTATGGGGTTCACTGGCTATCTTTTTACAAAATATTTAAAAGAATTGTTAAACTTGGGATAAAGTATATATTCTTCTTTTATTAAAAAACAAACAAACATGCATTTCAAATTGTTGACCGCTGCTGTGAGGCTAAGTGGTTGTAAAGAGTATGCTAACTATTTGGTACTGGTGAAAAAGAATGCATTTAATCTGTCTCTAGAAGGAAAAGAGGTCTTTTTAATAAAGAATTTTTAAAAGAAGTCTGAGTTATGGAGATGATTTTGAAAGCATATTTGTAAGAGATTTTATCAGTGAGTGATTTTGATGCTGAAATGTATTTGGGTGTCATTTACCAAAAAAAAAAAGTCTCAAATTTGCATGCTTAAATATTTGGAAGAATATTTTTCTAAAATAGTGTAACATTTTTCCAAATGAAAATTGCCAGGAGATTTTGAACCTATTGTTATGAAAGTATAAAAATCTATGCCGCTTGACTACTTTGTATATTTAACTGATTTGCGTTAGAGCAGATGGAAATTTGTTGACTAAATTTCAACCGAAGAGTCTAGGGATTGGGAAATAATAGGGCGGTCAGGATTTAGAAAGCATCAAAGAACTTTTATTTTGTCCTCTATACCTTTGTGTAGTTTCTTCATTATTCATCCCAACTATTAAAACCAAATATCAAATTAAGCTGAACTTAGAATTAAAATACTGAATTAGTGTACCATAATATATGAGATGAAAATTTTCAAAAAAGCATGGCATATTTTAATATTATTAAAATGCTATAACATTTTATCAAGCTCAAAAAGGTGTTTATAGTGGTAATAAAATAGCAATATTCTAAGAAATATAATTTAATGAGCACCTACTATCTGCCAAATAATACATGAAGCGCTTGGAATAGAGAAAGAACATAAACACGTTTCCTGATCTCATGGAGATTGCAGTTTAGCAGGCAAAACAGATAACATATATGAACAGAAAATATGCAAAAATAATTACTCAATTACATTTGTTGTAAGTGTTGTGAAGAAGTATAGGAGCAATATGACTCTAAAATGTCAACTCATAATATCTTTATATATGTATGTGTATATATGCTTATATAGGATATAAAAAGTATAATGTATAAAAATACAAAAATATATATATCTATTGTGATGAATGCTCAAAAGTTAGTGATAGAGAAACATAACAATACAAATCTGGAGATCTGTATACACTGGCCCACAGAATAAATTCTGAAGTCCTCAGTATAACAAAGGCCCTCGTAATCTGCCTCCAATCCATTTTCTTTTTCTACTCCCTCACCTTCTAAAAATGGATTCATCTCCTGTTTGCCACTCATTTGTACCCTGCATTCTACCCCTGTCCCCATCTGGACTTGTTCGTTTTGTTCTCTTTGCCTCCTATTGCCCCGTTTTGTACTATTTTCCAATTTGAATCCTCATCTCTAGTTAATGATTCAACTAAAAGTGGCTCCTCCTTCCTCTAAAATCCCTTAGCATTTAATAATGTTTGGGACTTATATCATGTGCTACGTTTGAATAATTTGATTTTATGTTTTATACACTCATTCAATAAATATTTACTAGGTGCCTTTTGTGTGCCAGCAATGAACAAAGATATAATATCTCTGCTCTAATGGAGCTTACATTTTATCTCTTTGTGAAATTTAGTTCCTGAAGAGTAACATTATACTTATAAACTTTTGCAATTTTATCTACCTCAGAACTAACAGGATGCCTTGAATTTGACAGTTGCTGAATGAAAATTGAAGAATGCACAAACTGATTTTGTTTAGCCATTACAACATTAAAAATGGCCACACTTATCTTTCTATACAGTTCTTTTTATTATTTCTATTTTCTACAGGAGTAACAAAAGTCTAGATTAAAACATCTGAAGAATTTACCTTATTAAATATACTTGGATTTAATCTATACATACAGTAGGAGAATAACAGAATTAATTAGGCTACATTAATGCTTATGAAAATACCTTGAAAAAATACATTTTTAAAAGGAAGGAAATTTTATTGGAGTTGTTATTATTATTTTTCTTTTCCTTAGTTATATGGCTAAATAAGACAAAACAATTTTTGGAGGGTTTCGATATTTCAGTCACCTTAGTTCGCTACTTTATGATACATCTGTACACTGAGGTTCCATGATTCCCCCATCAAAGCTGATTCCCATGAATGCCCAGCAGAAATAAAAAGGAAGAGAAAGGAGAAGTAGATACATCAAATTTTGCTTAGGTCTGCTGGCAGATTTCCATGATGTCAGCCCAATTTTCTTTTTGTTCCAAAGCAGAGACTTTTTTATGGGCTTGTTTCTATGTTTCTTTAAACCTGTTCTCAATCATGATTCTGAGGGTCCTCCTAATACATAGAAAATCAGATTGTCTAGTTCCAGTTTTAAAGCAAATTTTTGAAGAGAGGATATATAATGTCTTTATTTTTCTTTGCAGTTGATAGGTGGCTCTGAGTTACAGTCTGACTGAGCTCCTGAAAACAGTACTGAGAAGCTAGCTATAAATAAGTAGTTTTGTTTACAGGAACTTACTGGGGAACTGGACTTGTACCACCTGTCATTTGGCCAAGCTGAGAAATGAGAGGAAGATAATTCAAAGAGGCTAAACTACCTCTATGTAGGCTACCTTCTTTTGTTGTCTTAAACTAGATCCAGATAGTCTTTCTCTCATGAATCCACATCAGAGCTATTTGACAATGTTCTTTTAATTTTTTCTTATAATACCTGGCCCTCTCTTCCTACAGTCTTTCTAAGAACAAATTTCCTTTGCTCAAAATGTCCACAAAAAGAGAATTGCATAGATGAGAAGAACTATATGGAAACAATTTGCCCAGAATTATGAAAATAAATATCTGCAAAGTTTTATACTTATCCCCAAATTCTTAATTTAAGCCACCTAAAAAAAATTCAATTCTGTGGGCTAGAGGCAAACTGGAGTCCATATGGAGTTTCCCAATTGGTCTTCTAAGTAGGAGGGATATAAATACCAGCATTTCTGTCCTGTCCCTGCCTTGGTCTTTTCTGGCTTTTCTGTCAGATTGGTCCTGTGTATGACATGTCATGACAGAAGCCACTGGTGAATTTTATTTCATAAGGTTCCCCACACAGAAATAGTATAGGACTAAAACCAGACATTATTTCCTAAGAAGTGATTTTTAAACCTAAAATGCCATTAGAAGAGACAGGTCAGGGTCTACTAATTTAAGGTTCCCTGAAATCTTGATATTAAGGCAAATAAGAAATGAGTAGGCAAAGTTTTCTATACAGTCCATAAAACATGAAGTAATGTAGGTAATAGTCCGGAAGACAATGTAAAAAAAAAAAAGCCTATCATTCTTTCCAAATTTTTACCCACCCAGCCCACACCCCAGCCCACACTTGCCAGTGTCATAGCCCACGCTGACTCTAATGGTTGGGAACATCTGTAAGATGAAGAACTAGTATTGTATTCTGAGTCACATATTCTATTTTTATTTTAAAGTCCTATTTCAAGCTTGGTTACTATTAGGCTTGTCCTGATTTTCCTCAATTACTGTGATTTAACCATTTGATTATTTGCAAAATGCACATTCTGCTCAGAGACTGGTTTTAATGGAAGCATAGGGTTGGAAAAATAAAGAAATTGATAGCTTGTAGTGCAATGGCTAAATCTTAATAAACATAGTATATTATATAATTAGGAAAAGACAGAATTGTATTTTCTTTCTTGAAAGTGGAAGTGAATTCTTTAGAAAGTTTCAGAAGAAACCATCTATCAATGAAAACAACAGAAGAACTGAAGTGGGACCTACCCACTTTTCTGCCCATTGCTTGTTTCATTAGCAACTATAAGGAAGTAGATCCGGAAATAAAGATGCATGATAGCAAGGCATCAGTACAGTAATCAGTACTTTCAGACATCACCACAAAAACATACACTAAGTATTTCACAACCTTGTCACATTGGCAATGTCACAATGCTGTCTCAGGCAAGGTTTTCATCTTTTTTTGGGTAAAAGAAGGGTTCCTTTTTTCCTCCACAACCCTCTCCTATAAATCACTTTTCTTGAAAGTAAAAAAAAAAAAAAAGAAAGAAATTCTTTTCTTTTTTTTTAGTTAGAAGTTGTGGGTTACAGAACAATCATACAAAAAATACAGGAATCCATATATCACTCTATTATTAACACCTTGAAATGGTGTGATATGTTTTTTACGATTGATAAAAGCCCTTTTTTATAATCGTATTGTTATTTTTTAAAAGATTTATTTATTTATTTTATTTCTCTCCCTTCCCCGCCACCCCAATTGTCTGTTCTCCGTGTCTATTTGCTGCCTGTTCTTCTTTTGTCTGCTTCTGTTGTCAGCGGCACGGGAATCTGTGTTTCTTTTTGTTGCGTCATCTTGCTGTGTCACCTCTCCGTGTGTGCAGTGCCATTCCTGGGCAGGCTGAACTTTCTTTTGCGCTGGGTGGCTCTCCTTATGGGGCACATGCTTTGCGCGTGGGACTCTCCTAAGTGGGGACACCCCCGCGTGGGGTGGCACTCCTTACACGCATCAGCACTGCACATGGGCCAACTCCACATGGGTCAAGGAGGCCTGGGGTTTTGAACCGTGGACCTCCCATGTGGTAGACGGATGCCCTAACCACTGGGCCAAGTCTGCTTCCCTATAATGGTATTATTAACTATAGTTCATGGTTAAATTAGGGTTCACTATTTAGGCTGTGCAGTTCCATGGATTTTTTTATTTTTGCTCTAGTAGCATATATACAATCTAACACTTCTATTTTTAACTATATTTTTAATATATTTTCAAATATTTAATTCAGTGTCGATAATTACATTCAAAATGTTGAGCTAATATTCACTGCCAATATTTTTCCATTGTCCCAAATAGCAGCTCTCTACATTTTAGACCATTACTCCTGAATCCATACCCCTCCCCGCTTCCCAGGTAAACCATATTGTAGATACTGACTCTATAAATCTGCTTATTCTAATTATTTCTTATCAGTGATAAGAAATACATATGATATTTGTCCTTTTGTATCTGGTTTATTTCATTCAACATAGTGTCTTTAAAGTTCATTCATGTTGTTACATGAACCAGAACTTCATTCTTTCTAAGGCTGAGTAAAATTCATTGTATGTCTATACCACATTTTATTTATCCATTCATTGCTTATGGACACTTGGGTTGCTTCCATTTTTTGGCAATTGTGAATAATGCTGCTATGAACATCAGTGTGCAAATGTCTGCTCAAGTCCTTGCTTTCAATTCTCTGGGGTTCATACCTAGTAGAGGGATTGCTGAGTCATATGAGAATTCTATACTTCACCTTCTGAGGAACCACCAAACTCTCTTCCATAGCAGTTGTGCCATTTTACATTCCTAGCAGCTATGTATGAGTGTTTCCACTTCCCAAATTCTCTCCAATCCTTATAATTCTCTGATTTTTAAAAATAGTAGCCATTCTAGTAGGTGTTAAAGGGTATCTCATAGTTTTGATTTGCACTTCTCTAATAGGTAATGATGTTGTGCATCCTTTCGTGTGCTTTTTGACCATTTGTATTTCCTCTTTGGAGAAATGTCTATTTAAGTCTTTTGCCATTTTTTAATTGGTTTGTTTGTCTTCTTATTGTTGTGTTGTAGGATTCCTTTATATATTCTGGATATTAAGCCCTTATCAGATAGGTTGTTTCTTAATATTTTCTCCCATTGAATAGTTGATCTTTTCAATTTCTTGATAAAATCCTTTGACACACAAAAGTTTTTAATTTTGATGAGGTCCCATTTATCTATTTTTTCTTTTATTGCTTGGGCTTTGGGTGTAAAGTCTAACAAACCAGTCTAACACAAGATTCTGAAGATGTTTCCCAGTATTTTCGTCTGGGTGTTTTATAGTCCTGTTTCTTATATTTCAGTTTTGATCCATTTTGAGTTAATTTTTGCATATTGTGTGAGATAGAGGTCAATCTTTATTCTTTTGCATATGAATATCCAGTTCTCCCAAGCACCATTTGTTGAAGAAATTACTCTTTTCCAATTGAGTGGACATGGGAACATAGTGAAAAATCAACTGGGCATAGATATAACGGTCTCAATTAAATTCCACTGTTCTATATGTTTATTCTTGTACCAGTACCATGCTGTTTTGACCACTGTAGCTTTGCAATGAGTTTTAAGGTCAGGAAGTATGTGTCCTCTAACCTTCTTCTTCTTTTTTGAGATGGTTTCGGCTATTCATGCCTTATCCTTCCAAATAAATTTGATAACTGGCTTTTCTATTTCTACAAAGTAGGTTGTTGGAATTTTGATTTAAGGTTGCATTGAAATCTGTAAATCGTTTTGGGGAGAACTGATATCTCCACATATTTAGTGTTCTAACCCATGAGCTTGGAATGTCATTCCACTTATTTAGATCTTCTTTGATTTCCTTTAGCAAAGTTTTGCAGTTTTCCATATATAATTCTTTAGATCCTGGATTTAATTTATTTGATTATTTTAGTTGTTATTGTAAATGGAAATTTTTTTCTTGATTTCCTCCTCAGATCGCTCATTAGTAGTGTATAAAAACACTACCGACTTTTGCGTGTTGAACTTTAACCCCACCACTTTGCTGAATTAGTTTATTAGTTCTAGGAGCTTTTTTGTAGATTTTTTTCAGGCATTTCTGTAAATATATAGGATAATGCCATCTACAAACAGTGAAAGGTTTACTTCTCTCTTCCCAATTTGGATGCATTTTATTTATTTTTCTTTCATAACTACTCTGGCTAGAGCTTCCTCCACAATGTTAAATAACAGTGGTGACAGAGGGCATCTTTGTCTTATTCCAGATCTTAGAAGGAAAGCTTTTAGTCTTTCCCCATTGACTATGATGTTAGCTGTGTGTTTTTCATATATGCCTTTTATCGTGTTGAGGAAGTTTCCTTCTATTCCTATTTTTCTAATTTTTTTTCAATCAAGAAATGATGTTGGATTTTGTCAATGCCTTTTCTGCCTCAGTTGAGATGATCATGACTTTTCTGTCTCAGTTGAGATGATCATGTGTTTTTTTCCTTCATTCTGTTTATTTGATGTATTACATTAATGACTTATGTTAAACCACCCTTGGAAAGCTGGGATAAAACCCACTTGAACATAGTGGTTCTTTTAATGTGCTGTTGGATTTAGTTTGCTAGTATTTTGTGGAGGATTTTTGCATCTATATTCATAAGAGACTTTGGTCTGTAATCTTTTCTTGTGGTATCTTTATCTGGCTTTGGTTTCTGGGTGATGATGGCCTCATACAGTAAATTAGGGAGAGTTCCTTCCTTGTTAATTTTTTGGAAGAGTTTGAGCAGATTGTTTAAATTCTTCTTGGGATGTTGGCTAAATTCCCATGAGGAGCCATCTTAGTCCAGAAATTTTTCTTTTTGGGAGGTTTTTGATTACTGATTTAATCTTTTTATGAGCTATTGGTTTGCTGAGATCTTCTGTCTCTTCATGAGTTATTGCAGGTAGTTTGTGTTTATAAGAATTTGTCCATTTCATCAAGTTTTCTAATTTGTTGGTATACTGTAGTTCATAGTGTCCTCTTGAAGCCCTTTTTAGTACATTGTGTAGAAATATTCCCTTTCTCATTTCTGATTTTAGTCATTTCTATACTCTCTTTTTTCTTTGATTACCTCTATTGTTTTCTTATTCTCTGCTTCGTTTATCTCCTCCCTAATCTTCCATTCACTAACTTTGTCTTTAGTTTGAGCTTCTTTTTCTAGTTCTAGTTTTGAGGTGTGATCTCTGATTTGAAATCTTCCTTCTTTTTTAATGTAAGCATTTAGAGCAGTAAAGCTCCCTCTAAGCACTGTTTTTGATGAATCTGGTAAGTTTTGGAATGTTATGTTCATTTTCATCTCCCTCAAGGTATTTCCTAATTTCCTTTGTGATTTCCTTTTTAACCTATTGGTTGTTTGAGTACATTGTTTAATTTCCATATATTTTCCAATTTCCTATTCTTCTGTTATTGATTTCTAGCTTCATTCTACTGTGGTTGGAGAAAATATATTGTATTATTTCAATATCTTTGAATTTATTCAGACTTGTTTTGTGAACTAAGGTATGGTCTGTCCTGGAGAGTGTTCTATGAGCATTAGAAAAGAATGCATATTCTGTTGTTGACAACTTAAGTGTTCTACATATGCTGGTTAGGTGCCATTTGTTTATAGAATTGTTCAAGTCTTATATTTTCTTATTGATCTTTTGTCTAGATGTTAAATAAGGATTATTGAAGGTGGTGTATTATAGTCTTCTATTATTAATGTTGAAACATCAATTTCTCCACTCAAATCTGTCAGTATATGCTTCATGTATTTTGGGGCTTTGCTATTAGATGAATATATATTTATAATTGTTACATCGCCTATAGAATTGACCCCTTTATTAGTACATAATGATTGTATTTATCCATTGCAATAGTTTTGGTTAAAGTGTGTTTATGTGATATTTGTGTAGCTACACAACTTTCATGGTATACTTATATCTTTGAATTTAATGTAAGTCTCTTGTAGACAGCATATGTTGAGCCATGATTTTTTATCCATTCTGCCAATCTCTGTCTCTTGAATGGAGAGTTCCATTCCCTTACTTTCTTCTTCCAATTTGCTATTTAGTCTTTGTAAGTCTTATAACATCTTTGTTCCTTAATTCTTCCATTAATGCCACCTTTCATATTTGTTTTTTATGCATTGTACATACTGAGACTCTTTTCACTTCTATCTGTTTTTTTTTTTCATTTATTTTCCTAGTGGTAACTATGAGGTTGATATTTAATATCTTATAAGTATGTAGAACAATAATATTTGATTTGATATCAATTGACTTCAATAACATGCTCACACACTGCTCCTATATCCCTTTGTCCTATGTTACAAATTAAATCTTTGTACACTATACGTCCAAACCAAAGAATTATCATTACTTTTTCTATTTTTGCAAGTTTGCACCTATTGAAGGTAAGAAGTACAATTAAATACCAGAAAAATGCAATTAAATAGTACTGGCATTTATAATTACCGAAATGTTTACCTTTACTTGAGGTCTTTATTTTCTTACACCACTTTGAATGGCTCTGTAGTGTCTTTTCTTTTCAGTCTGAAGAACTCTCTTTAATATTGCTTTTAGGGCATGTCTAGTGGTGATGAACTCCCTCAGCTTTCATTTATTTTGGAATGTCTTAATTTCTCCCTCATTTTTGGAAGGAAATATCTCCTGATATAAAATTATTGGTTGGCAGTTGTTTTCTTTCAACTCTTTAAGTATTTAAATCTACTGTTTTGTTGCCTCCATGGTTTCTGTTAAGAAACCAGCACTTAATCTAATTGGAACTCCCTTGTACATAACACATTGCCTTTCTCTTGCAGTTTTCAGTACTCTTTCTTTGTCCTTTGCATTTAACAGTTTGATCAGTATGTTATGGGGTGTATTTTTCTTCAAGTGTATCCTGTTTGGATCTGGACTTGTTGGATACACATATTCATGGGTTTTGCTAAATTTTGGAATTTTTCTGCCATTTTTTTCTCTGAGTATCCTTCCAATCCTTTTTTTCTGTTCCTTCTGGGACCCTCATGATGCCTATATTGGTACACTTGATGGTGTCCCCAATGTCTCTTTGGCTATTTTCACTTTTTATAACTATTTTCCCTTTCTGCTTCTCAGCTTGACTCATTTTAATTGTTTTGTCTTTGAGTTCTCTGATTCTTTCTTCTGCCACCTCCAATCAGCTGTTGAAACCCTCCTGGGACTTTTCCATTTCAGTTATTATGGTCTTCAACTACAGCTAACCTATTTTATTCATCTATGAAATTCTCTCTTGTTATTGAGATTCTTATATTATTCATTCATTGTTTTTCCTGAATAGTCTTTAGTTCTTTCTCTGTATTTTTCTTCATCTCTCTTAGCATATTGAAGATCACATTTTTAAAGACTTTGGTATTTCCACAGTCTGGGCAACTTCGTTGATGATTTCTGGATTATTATTCTCCCACAATCCTCTCCAAACTAAAGTTTTTGTTTTCAAGATTTCAAAATGATGCTTGTCATGGTGAGGGAAATCCTGCTCATGTCATTAGAAAGTCATCTTAATGTTTTTGTTTAGACTAGAGAGCAATTAGATGCACAGTTCGCTGACAAACTAGTTGAGTCTGTTCAAATATGGAAAGCCTTAAAAACATAAGCTAAAATGTTTTATTAATAACAATTTGCATAACTCGTGTATATTTGCAAAAAACGATATTACTCTGTAGTTTTTAATCTTTCAATATCTTAAGCCTATGCTATTTTCACTGTATTCACTGAAGATAACAAATTTCATGACATGGGAGACCTCTCTCTCTGTCTCTCTCTCTCTCTATATATATATATCCCTTATGATTATAAAACCCTCCTGAGATTAACCCCTTTCCCCTAGGGTTGCAAATGCTAAGTGAAATGGGGATTTAATACTTTCAGAAATTTGACTGAGGTAAATTTTTTAAAATCCTAAAACATGCTCCAGGTTTTTACCTTGAATTTAGAATGTTTTTGTTTTCGTACTAGAATTAAATTGATAATAGCTTGAATGTAACCACAATGTGGTAAAACATCCAAAAGGTGGTAATTTTTCATTTCTTACTACTGATATAATTCTAAAGGAAGTCATCACCAGCTAAGCTTCTTCTGAAATTAAAGACAATGTAATATACATAAATGAACAGGTTCTGGAGCAAGGAGGTCCTAACTGGCACTTTATGGAGTGGTGAAAGTTAATAAGTCATCATGAGATGAGGAGATGTCCTAGAGCCTCATGTCATCAACTTGGGCAATGGGGCCTGAGCAGTGACTTCTGGAAAGTCACCACCATGGAATCACCATGGTAATAATGTGACTCATTTTAGGCAAATTCACCTCATGAAGAGAAAAGAGAAACCTATGAAGAGTTAGAGACATGAAGGGCAACTTCATGTCTCTTCAAGAGAATCTTCTCATTTTCTTATTTTTCTCCATTCGATTACATATTGGTGGCAGCATCATCATAAAATTCATTTAAAACTATAAAGCATAAAAAACTAGTATGTATATATATAATACTAGAGATGTAGTTTCAGAGTATTATATTTAAAAGAACTCTGATACTTATAACATGTTAAGAAGCTGCAAAAATATTCAGAGCATGTTGCAGTATTAAAGATTTCTATCGGATCAAAATTTTCGCTTTGTCTTGCTTCATTACAGTTTCCAAAAAAATCAGTAAAAGTGTTGCCTAATTTTTATTATATTTTTAAATACATGGCTAATTAGTTCCCAAATGAAAGCTAGAAGCTAAGTTCAAGCCTATAGCTAATTTCCAGAGCAAGTCTAACCAGTCCAAGTTCTGATTTTTAATTAAATTTTATTGTCAATTTTCCTGTGCTGGTTGGCACCTTTTCCAAGGATTGTTCTAGTCCACTAGAAGAAAAGGTAAATATGGTTTCCACATAGGGACACAAGCCTACGAGGAAACTGAGAATTAGATGAAATTTTTATGTACTCCTTAGGCAGGCTGCAAAGATGGCAAGAAATAATGTGTATTTGGCAGGTTATCGTAAGTTCCCCTTCTTTTCTACTTTACCAATAAAGCCTATGATTTGCACTGGGCTATGAATAGACTGGAGGAGGACATTAACCATTCATTCATTTATTCCATCAACAAAAATTTAATAGTACCTTCTATGCACCATAAAAGTATAAAGCTGGAGATTGAGTTGTTTACCACACAGCATTAGATGTAATTTTTTGGAACCAAGTTACAACATTGGTTTCCAAATTCACTGAGTAGACCCTTAACAAAAATTTCTTGAGAAATTGGTAATAGATAAACTTCAGCTAAATCCTGCATCATAATTACCATAGAGATTATGTTGTCCAAATTTTCTAATGCTATATTTTGTGATATCCACACAGGGTGTATATACTCACTTGTCCAATTCTGCTCTTTACAACTATAAGTTGAACATATTGTTTATGTGTGTGTTTCCAGAAATATTTTGAATTGCAATTGAGGAATAATGAGAGACAATATTTAGCATAAAATCTGGGTGCAGAGAAAATGTTTAATGACCAAATGAACCATGCTTTTTGTACACCTTCTAAATTAGAATGTATTGGTCATCATCATTATCAAAACTAACAAGTTAACACTTCTGAACCTTTATTTGCAACTTACTCTTTTTTTTTTTTTTTCCAATTTTACTTGCTGCCATCATTTGCACCATTTCAAGGACTAAAGAGCAAAGTTTCTTTAGCAGAGTCGCCCTTGGGCTTTTATAGTCTAATACCAGGAAATAAAGTTGGAAAGATATGGCAGGGATTGGGATGATCGGTGTGGATAGAAAATGTGTGTTACAGAGTCTGGAACAGTGAAGGCACTCAGTCCGTATCCATTGAAGGAGTTAATAAATAAGCAGAGAGATGACAAGAGAAGGGAGAGTGGCAGTGGCATAACTTGCACTATCACCATTAGGTGAGGCTATGGGGGATTTTTGTGAGCCAAGTGGATGCCATGAAAGGGGATCAGACTTGGGCTATCTTGAAGGTCTTTCATCAAGGATGCTGATCTGACAGTTGTGGGATTCTCTGCAGGTAAAAGCTGTGGTATGGACTGCAGGAGAGGTTGAAGGGTGGTTGTGGTCATCTAAGGACATCTAGAGGTCACGAAATTCTGCCCAAGTCAGTCAGCTTTTAGATGCCTGTCTCAGAGAGACCAAAAGTGAATCACAAATAGCTGCTTTTAAGTGAAGAAATGATTGTTCCTTATCTCCAAGTCATCCTTTTCTGCGCTAACTCTATAGGAATTAGGGGTAGAACCCAGGGGGAGAGAGTCAAGGAATAGAGTAGCTCCTCCACCTCTTTCCACATGCCCTTTAGTCCATTGATCAGGTCTAAATTGGAAGAAGGGGTGAATCCAGATTTTGTGGGGCCTTATGCAATTTAGAGAACCCTCTTTGAGAAGTAGAGTATAAAATTATGAATAGAACATTAGGCACATGGTTTGTAAGGGGCCTCTGAAAATTCAGGATACTGAAGGTTAAACTACCCTAACTTTGTAGGCCATGAGTTCTTATGGAGATGAGGAAAAGAACCTTGAATTGGATATGAGACTGAAGATTTTATTTAATAGAGACTGGACTTTTAAAAGCAAAATTTCTCTTTTCTCTCACAAGCATTATATCTATTTATATCTATCTCTCATTAACATCTATCTATCTACTTCTCTGTCTATCATCTATCTCTATTATCACCATAATTTGATTGTTTTATACTTGAAAATGGTTGGAAATAAGATATACTCAAGCTATTATCAAAGTGAAGAAAAAGTAGATCTATCATGCATATTAAAAGGCAGTGATAGGGAACAATAAAGTCACTTCCTGATTGTACCTCAGGACCATTTAATAACCTCAGTCCTAATTCTTTATAGAATATTCAGGAGAAAAAAGAGTGATTTATTTTTTATTATGCTAAATTATATCTATTAATTAGAATATAATTAATTACAGCAAATAATAGTAAAAAATATGGCTTTTGGATACAATTATTCAGAATCCCTAGATTTGAACAAAATTGCCGAACGAACTAAGACCCAGTAAGTAGATTATTCAGATCAATTGTTAAGGTGGAGGTGCACCTCCATTTTTATGTTTGATCACATAAGGGGAATAATGGGCATTCTTTTGCCTGAACTGGCTTGAGTCCTTGATATAACAATCTTTATGAATAAGAATTTTTAATTCTTGTAGAAGAAACACTATGCCTGTATTCTAATAAAATAAGAGATAATGACAGCTGTATTATTTTATTCCATATCAAAATTAGAAAAGCTGCTTCAGAATCATCATATATGATCAGCTTCAGTCTTCCAACTATTACCATTTTTACTATATATCAATGAAAACATGAAAATCCCAGAAATAGCTGTTTAGGAACTGTTGCTTTAGTTTTGTGGGGATTTCTAAGAGTAAGGAAAGGAAGTATTAGAAGTTTGGCAAAAGGCTGACAAAAATGTTCAGTTATAATATTTAGAAAATTTCTCCGTGAGTTTATGTTACAAGATAATGTTAATAGATAAGGTATCTGCTCACAACTGTGGGAAAAAAAGGTATTTTTTAAAAAGTTATGTTTTTCTTTCTCTGTTCTGAGGCTAAATAAACTGTTAAAGGATAAAACTGCCCTCTATATTATCTGTTAATCCTCAGAGCCAGTCGTATTGCTTGAAACATAACATGTACTCAATTGTATTTTTGAATCAGTGAAGTTATCAAAACTATTACCAAAGTGGTATGCTGAGAAAATTAACTGTTATTAATATTTAGAAGGAATAGCAAGAGAGAAGAGAGATTGGGAAGTAGCTCTGCCTTTGACTTCAAATGACTGGCTAAATGTCCAGTGTAGTAGTTGCCAAAAATTCAGCTTTAGTTTACACAATTAAAACAGTTATCCATGCTAAAATTTGATCTAGATACTAAAATAGAAATTACCTTAACCTAGACTCCATGAGTTCATGACCCACATGATTTAGATAAAATTACAATCCATGTTTGCAGGATACATAATCACCTGTATTTTGTACTAAACCAAACTGGATTCAGAATACAGAACAAATGTTAATATTACTGCCAATCAGAAGTGAGGGCAGTAAGTGACCATGGTGGTCTACTCTGTTGAGGTTATTAGAGAGAGTAACACGACAAAATGCTTCATGCTCTCAACCTTAATTTGGAAAGCCACAAGCCTTGTCAGCATTAGCTATAATGCTCTTTTCCTCTAATCTGTGTGAGGGGTCATCAGAATGTGCTGGTGTTATCAGGGGAGCACTCACCCCACAGGAAGTAACACTCTCAAATCGGAATACATCTATTTCACAATTGAAAGCTCAAATCTATCCAAGTAGCACTTTCAACCTGAACAAAAAACTTCGAGATTATTTTCAGTAATAGTCCTGGTCATAGAAAATGCCTCTGCTCTGGTGTATTTAAGTTGCAAGCCTGCTTTTCTGCATATAACGTGGGAGTTTGAGAGATTCTTTCAACAGCCTCACATGGGTTGAACTGCCTTCAGCCTCTGATAAGTAGATGCTTAATATTAAACTCATCTTTCTTTTTTTTTTTTGGCACCAATTCTCTCCCTTGAAATGTTTTTCCTATTCATCTATCCTCAAACATTTAAAGTTTTGTAACTCTTAGCCAGGTTAAAAATCTAATCAAATGACACATTCTAGAAATTCTTCCTCAAGAGTAAATCTCAAATCATTTCTTCTGCCACATTCTTTCTGTTGCCCTTCTAGTCACTGTGAGATCACACCTTGTGCTAGTTTATCACCAAGAAAAACCTGATTGGCTTCTAGTTTTTCTTTTCCTAATCCATCTTGCAGATCAATGCCCAACATATTCACATAGAGGGCAACTCTAACTACATCACTACCCTCTAGAAATGTGTTTTACCATATGGGATGAAACACAAGCTAACCTCTCATTCTGATTTTCAATCCACTTTTCGTGTCTTCACTTTTTATAGTGCTCTGTGTTCCTAATAAATCTGCTGCCTCACTGTTTTCCTACTAACTTTTAGCTTCTGGGTTGTGTCTCATGCACATGTCTTGGCCTTTGTTCCTCCTTCCTGAGACCCCACTCCAAGCCTGCTGCTACCCATCTAGCACTTAAAACACTTTGCAGTTGCATTTTCTCTATGAAGCATTTTGATGTCTCTAAATAGATGTCACCACTCTTTCCTTTTAAGCTTTTCAAATATATAGTTGGCCTAATAAATATTTTATAAGAGTAAGTTTTACATATCTCTTATTTTTCCAACTGAGCTGTAAATTTCTTAAAATCTAGGATTATGCTTTATTCAATCTTCAGTGCTTGGGATAGTTCCGTGGCTATAGTTGTTAATTAACATAACTACAGCTTATGTAACTGCATATATAGATACATGTGTATTTATGCATATTTGAATTAAATAAATGAAAGAATTAGATTCACATAAACAATGAAATGGACAAAGTCTCCCTTTATGATAGGGGTGATGACAATCTTAATCTGGCTGCCTTCTTTCTCTATTAAAAACAGCCCCCAAATTACAATGAAAATGGCAATTATTTTAACAAAAAGGTTACAAAGCTTGAACACATGATTCAGAAACCAAAATGAATAATTAAGTCACTCCTGCAGTGACATGTTATAAATGGAGTGCTTTTCTATCTGTTATATCTACCCAAAAGAATAATATCAAGGATTTTTCCACCTACGGCTTTGTCTCATAATGAATTGCACTGGAAACTTTCATATGTTCCTTCTTTAAAATAGCAAACCAACTTCAACATTTCCTTAGCTGGCATGCAGATTACTTAAGAACATCACTTACAAATTATTTGCCAAGTTATTTTTATAAAATGGAGTTTCTACTGGGGGAAATCACTTTAAATGTTTGGCCAACTTGTGCCGCCAACAAAATGTGCTTGTCAATAAATATTAAACAATCATATGAATATGGAGTTGAAAGTCTGAATTATACCTATACCAAGGGATTTATTACCCTCCTCTCAAGATGCCTGGGATATGGAGGCTAAAAGGTCTATTGCAAATCCTGTATTATTCATTGAGAAACATCCACTGAGAACCATGACTTGAAACTTTTGCAACTCTTGAGGACTTTTATTATTATTATAGAGCAGGTTTTTCAGTGTGTCATCTTGTAAGAAAAGAAAAATTGCTGACGAAACATTGGGGTGTCTTCCAAGTTATGTTAATCCCTCGGTGGGTTTTGGCTATAAAATATGGACCCTGATCAATTTGGAAGATAAGAAATGTTTTGTTTTTATTGAGTAGTTTCAAGACTAAAGATCAAATTATGAACCTAAAAATGCCACATTTAAAATGATGGATTTTGCCCAGGATAGCTTGAGCTGTAGAAGTGCTATAGGACATTTTTCAGCTCTCATTTGCCAGAAGGCTTCAGGGGCCTAAGTTCGGGTGGTCAGGGATTCAGAAATGGCAGCATTGTCTTTTCTTGGTTTTGTCACCAGTGAACTGTGATTGTAGTTGTTGTTAGGTCACAAACAAAATGTTTCTATTGTATTTATTGATCAAGGAATGTAAGAGCATAGCTGAGGAGCCAGACTGATGGGCTGAATCACCACTCTTGTCACCTAGTAGCTATAAAATGTGGATCAAGACTTTTTAACCCTCTGAACCAATGCCCTTACCTATAAAATCAGTATAATCATCATACCTTGTGGGGACTGAGTGAGCTAATATTTTTAAAACGCTTAGGACATTGCATGACACAAAGTAAGTAATATCAAATGATATGTTGATTATTATTTGCTCTGCAATCTCAGCACCCAACATGATGGCTGGTCTGGTAAACATCCAATAAATTCTGAATGAATAGTATTGAATGAACAGTTAATGACACCAGGCTTCATCTAGAAACAACCAAAAGGAATTAACAGGGTTGGGTCACATGATTATCAACTACTACCCTCCTGAACTTAGTTCACGTCTGTTTGTCTCTACTGTCTGCATGCAACAATCCTGGTGCCTTTTCTTGAATTTTATCTCTTTATGCTAACCCAAAATTCCTAATCTTAAGAATTCAGTTTGTTCTTCCATCAGACTCTGAATATAATGCACTTGAGAACCACCCAGCAACTTAAAATATAGACACAATCTGGGCTTCTACGATCTTCTCAAGAATGGAGCTGGGAGTTGCCCAGACTTCAATTGAGGCTCTGCTGCTCTTGCTAATGTAAGTAGAACACCAGGGGGAACTTCCAGATCCGACTCATCCTGGCCCTAACTTGCTGGATGTGGTCAGAGCCCACCAGGGTGGAGAATTCAGTGAGTCAAATCCCTGCTTTACTCACTCTTCTTGGCTCCCTCTAAAAGCAGTGAATTATCTTCTCTAGGGTCTTATCTTACCATTGGTCTTTTTTCCCCCCTCCCAAAGTGGAACTTGATCCATATTACAAGGTCTGACCATCTAGCTCTTGCTTTTCTGCAAGGGTTGATTCTCTTGGTGGAGAATGGTTGTGTAAGTAACAGAGCATCATCTCCTATGAACATTACTGAGTAAGAGTTTTTGGGAGACTGTGGAAAGTATGCAATGTTGGCATAATAGATCAAGACTTTCATCAACATAAAAGGAAAGGAATTTCAAGGTTCTTGCTGACAGGGAACTGTAGTTTGATAGGACACTCTGGGGGTAGATACACTAAAAACATTTTGGCAGTGTGAAGTGTACTTCCTGGACAGATGTGTTCCAGTCATGATGGAAGAGCCTCACACTTCTCATGAGTTCTAACATGCCACTTACAAGAAAGCTGAAGTCATGTTGTGTCAGATACTGTTATCACAGGAAGTTCAATGTTGTCACCCCATAAAGGTGACATTAGTTCAGGGAATCCAGACCAGAGTTGTCTTAGGAGAAAGAGGTTCTGATTCCATTTTCATTCAGTGTTTTCTCCTCTTAGCTTGGCAGTCAGATCAGGTTCAAAGCAGCAGTATTTGATGTGGGGTGTATGATCATACAATCCTGGCAAATTTGATTTGTTTCTTCATTTTGCCTTTTACAATTTCTCCTTATAAATTCCAAGTAGCATTAGTATTATTGATATTCAGAAGGGCTAACTTACAAAAGTGTTGCTTAGAGAGATTGGAGACATTTTGTTATTTTCCTTGGAAAGAAATAATCTTCAATGCAATAATTCAGCATTTTAGTGGAATCATAAAATGTAATTTTTCTATTGCTGTGTATAAGGGAATCTGGAAGATAGAAGTTGTTATTTTTTCCCCAATTTTCACACTGCTTATACCCGATGCCTGTTATTTTCATTAGAGCCAATTAAGTAGATGCAGAGTTTTCCTTAACATTGAGAGTTCCTTTTCATCATAAAGTCTAATAAAAAGGCCCCAGACATAACTACAGTGTCCCAGACTGCCCTTTTACACTAGACGAAAGGTAAAAGGAGCTGATCAAGTAACAAACTACAAATTGATGTAGGCAGTGAGAACAGAAGACTGGTTTTCTGTCCTGTAATGTCTGCATAAAAGTGGAGAATATGGTTAAAAACATTGGCGGCAGCCGGTTACCGGAATAGCTAGCACTTCCAGGAACAAATGCATTCCTAATGAATTTGTGGACACTGCATTTACCGCAACAACAGCAGGTTTTCTCACACATGCACTCCATAGCACCCGCCTGCGCAGGGTTTATTGACCTTCTGTAAACACTGATGGAAGAGCAGGCTGCCAGAGAGTGAGGCAGAGAGCCATCCAAAACATCTTGGAAAGGCCTCTGAGAGAATTTTTTAGCGTTTAGAAGACATACTATTCTTCTCTCTGCCAAAAGTCATTTTTGTTAAAGGATTCAAAGAGTGAAAAAAATATGGTTTTCTAATGACATAGTCATGCGATCCCTTCCAAGACCCGCAATAACTGCCGAGCTCCTTGTTTCATTCTAAGGTGGCTTTAGTTATTTGACTGTGGTATAAACATATAATCTGACTGACTGCTTGAGAGGGGCTTTTTTTCCCACTGTTCATTTACGTGATTTTGAAATCTTCATGTGGATTAAACGCAGTCTAGCATGAAGTGTCTTTCCACAGGATGCAACTTGACTTAAACACTAATAGTTTGGATCTTGGAAGTGGTTGGAGAGACACCAGAGTTTTTGTTTTTATGGGTTTTAACTAATTTAATTTAATTTTTCTCTTCATGCATCTGGCTAAAGTGAGAAGCACCAAACATCATCAAAGAATGTTTTTGTCACTTCAATGTCCCTGGCCGACCTCATCATTGGGATTAATGACAACAAGGCAATCTCTCCAATTAATATAAAAATACAGGTTTCACGCCGGAGGAAAGATCCGTTACGAATAAAAACAATACTTTTCCAGAGAAGTGTTTTACATATTTACACTTGACCAAATTGACTAGCTACGTTTAAAAAAGTCAGGCATACTGTTGCAAACTTTACCATCTTGTTCTCCTTTAAGCAAGCTCTGACCTTCCTAGAAAATGTCCCCCTAGTTAGAATAGTTTAGTTCTTCTAGTAAAATACTAATACTAAAACTGGCATACTTTTACCTCTTCTTTTAGGTATGTGAAATTTAAAGTAACAGAATTCTTCATTCAAGCTCTGCTCTATTTCTGAACAATAAAAAACCTGTGGTGATATTAGTTGCTGGGTTCCAGGTAAATTACTCATAGCTGTTGTTACCATTATATCCTCCTGCCCCTACTTCAAACCGAATGCAGATAGAGACAATGGTGCCAGAAAAAATTGCAATCAAACAATCAATTCTCAAGCAGCTATTCTGTATATAAATTGGTAATAAATAAATTATACATCTGCTACAAATGCACATTTATCATTTCATTTTGCCAGTGACGCTACTGAATCAACTTAAGACCACATACAAATAAAGCCCTGTTTTAATGACTAGCTCTAAACATCAAATTGATGCACTCTGGTTGTTTGCGGTTGGCATTCTAACTACTGAATAAATGGCTCTATCTTCAAAAGATTTGTTTGATTTGCTGATTTGAAACTGCTTCCCAACAGCAGTTAACAGTGGCCTCCCAGCTGAGATCAGAGGAGTTGAAACAGGCCTTCATGACAGGCACAAGGGAAGAATTTATCTGCCAGACAACCAGGACTTGAATGCATCCCAGAAGCCCAGATCTGCAAATAACTAAAGGTACTAGCCATCATGTGTTCACCCCAAACATCACCGACTCCTGTGTAACTGAAAAGCATTCACACCACATCTTTTTACCTTGGCTATTGACTTATTAACCTATTTTTCTGGTTGTTAGCACTTGACTCCATAGTGACCCAGGCAAGTGAAAGACTGAAACAGTCAAATGTAGGACTTGCTAATAACTGATAAAATGACAAAAGAAAAATTCCTGTATGAAAAAGTGTGTAAATGGTATTTTGAGATTTTTTGTGTTTAAGGGCTATGAGAGATAACCAAAAAGCACATGAAATTTTGAAAGCTTCCCCTTTTAATGTCTTTCATTAGCCCTATAATCATCTCTTTTTAGAATGGTTTGTTCCAACAGTTCCTCCTGACTTTGGTTATTACTCCACATGAGAAACATTTTTTTCAGCATGTCTCAACTTTGGGTCCAATTTGTGTTATTTTTATTTATGCTTATTTATGTTTCTTTAAATTAGTCTGTTGGGGCCAGAGATAAAATTTTGTCTTGAGAGATTTGGGTCCGTAATATCTGCTTCACAGAAGCAATCGGTTGGGATCAATTACAGAAAGAGAATAAAATGGTTTTGGGTTTAACTATAATTTTCTGTGAGGATCTTTCATAAAATTCTGATACCTGGGTCTTACTTCAGAATATTCTGATTTTAATAGAGTATACTTACAAAAAACTCCTCAGATATATCAGTCAGGGTTCCAGAAAATGGTTCAAAGAAAGAGACTTTAATGAAGGGACTACTTGCAAAAGTGTGAGCAAGACTAATGCAACAAACCCGGAGTTAAGGAGAAGATGGCTAGCAATGAGCAACATATGGAATCCATCAGGCCTTCCAGCAAAAGCTGTAGTCACAAAGAGACAAAATTACTAACAAGGACATGATTCCCAAACAGAGAAAGACTTAAAGAAAACACTCTGTTCACTCACCTACCCATACGTCTACTTTCAATGCCTCCTAATGGTTGAATCCTACGAAAAGCCGGTGTGTAAGTACACTGGGCAGTGACCATTATCCCACAGGGGCATAGAGCAGGGGAGAGAAGGATAAAAAATGGATAGGGATTAGGCAAATGCAAATAATTGCCTAGCTGTTGACTATTACATACAGTCAAATTTGCTATAGCGAGTTCAAGGGCCAGGATGCTCATGGGATCATGTAATCTGAGATGAAACAGTAAGAGGACCTTGAGATTGTTTAGCTCAATACCTTCATTTTACATTTAAAACTGAGAACAGAAAGTGATATTACACATCCAATGTAACATAGCTAGGAAGACTTAAATTCAGGGGAAGGAAGTCTCCAAGTTATTGAACACAGAAATGATGCAATAAAAATTCTATGTAAGAGAAATTAACTTAGTAACACTGCGCAAAATGTCTTCAAATGGAAAGATATTGGTGACAAAGAAAAAAGTGTTGATAATGGGGGGGGATATGGAAGCACTATATTTTAAAAAATATTTTTTACATGATTTTTCTGTAAAAATACACTTTATTCTAAGAAATTTAAATTAAAAATTTAAAAAGTTAAAAAAAAAAAAAGGTATTGGTAAGAGTCCATGAGTAAGATTTTAGGAAACTGATCTAAAGCAAAGGAAGTTGGAATGGAAAGGAGGAAAGAGGTTCTTAAGAGAATACAAAGAAAAGTTTATAGATTTTTAAAAATTACTGTGTGGTGGAGATGAAAGAATCTGCAGTTGGAGATGACTGGGTGATTCTAGTCCAGAGAAACAGGAGAAGGTTTGTAATAGCAATAGACAGAGAGCATGAATGGAAATGTTCAGCAGGGAAGGGGAAGGTTGAATTTTAGGGGGACCAAGACAGATATTTGGAAGTAGTCCATTGTCAGAGAATTGAGAGACTGGTTTAAATATATAGTAGTAAATGTCTCCAGTCCGAAGATATTTGTAAAGTTAATCAAATACTTGGAGATCAATTCTTATCTATACTATATTGGACCCATTTATCAGTCTGGGAACATCTAAAGCTTTACTAAAACACTTTCTTATTAGGGGAAAAATATGGGTCTTTTCTTTTTAATCTCTGGCCCACCGGTCTGAATGACTTTCTTGTCCCCCAATGAGTTTCAAGAATATCTTATTTTTGAATTTATCAATAAATATGTAGGTTTTGAAAAATTCAAATAATAGTAAATTTGTCTATTTCAGATTATTTGATAAGTATATATTTTTATTGCCTTCTTTACTGATTTTTTTTTTGCATATCAGCAAAGGAACATTCTATATTCAAATATTAAGAACTTGACTGAAATTAAGACATACATGTTATTATACATAATTCAGGCTTAATTCCTGCATTCTTTCTCTCTCTCTCTCTTTTCCTTTTAATAAAATATAGACTTTTAGGTCTGGAATTTGTTCTATAATGTGCATGTGCTCTTAAAGGGGTTTCCAAGTAAAGATGGTCATTATAAACATTCTTAGAGTCTTTGGAAAAATGTACTTTCAAGGAAGAAACATTTTACCCCTCAGTCTCTAGGTGCATTAATTTGTTCTTCTATCTGTCCTCCCATTTACCTAGTTTATTTATTGGTCTTTTCTGACACTTTATTCAAACCAAATGAAAGCAAATTATTTCTTAAAACCAAAACAATAATTTTAAACCAATAAAACAGCACCAATTGCTAACGTCCATAACTTTCCTTCAAACACTGCCCTTACATTTTCATGTAGTGACCCCTTAATCAGGATGTTTGTTCTGAAAAAGTAACATTTTCAAAAGGCATTTAGTAAGTACAGTAGCCCTCTATACTTCTCTTCTTATTCCATCACCCCGGTTACACTGCCAAAAACAAACAAACAAACAAACAAACAGAAGTAGGAAACTAAATTCTAAAATTCTAAATTTAGTATAATTGTGAATTTTTAGAAAATCACCCAACAACTTTTCAAAAGCCATTTCAGTGTAACATGAAATGATGAATATACTGGTAGGGAACCTGAAGGAATTTGTTTCATATAAATCCAATTACATGATACAAGAATATTTTCTTTGTTCAGATAAGTATATTTATTTGCAATTGATTTGACTACCTATCAATTGGCAAGTCTCCTTAAAGAGTTACCAACAAATACTTCTTTCTTCTATCATAAAAATTCTTTCTCAGACTTTTTAAAATCTCAGTAAAAACAGTGATAAATTACCCAGACGTATTAACTCATGCTGCTTTTAAAATAGTGTAATTTACTTTGCATGCTTTACTCAATTGTATTCAACTACGGGTTCTTTGTTATAGTTAAAGTCAACCACTCGAGACACAAATTTCGCAGTTTTGCAGAATGGCTGGACCTATCACAGTTTCAAGTCTTAGGACCTCGAGTCTACCTCTGCTGGGTCCATAGTCTCTAATTGGGAGACTCATCTTGGAAGTTGCAACCCATATACTTTCTTGGAATAATGCTAATCAACCCTGAAATGTAATGAATTGAAGACCAACTTATTTTTGGAGGGAATTCTATGCTCATTTTTTTTGGTAACTCCGAATATTCTATAAACCAGGGGAAAAATAACCTAAATTACACTAATTCACATTCCACTGTCAACCACACTACTTTGAGACTTTACTCTCAGTTTCACACCTTGTCCTGTTCCAGATGAAGCTGAGTTCTAAAGAAATGCACACTTTTTCTGGTCTGCCCACACCTCAAGGGGTAGATCATAAATAAAATCAGGCAGTGTGATATTTCTATTGCCCACTTCTAAAGGTTTCCACAAACTCTTGGAATGAAACACTTTCAGACACAGTGTTTATTCTTGCTTCATGATATTTATATATGCAAGATGCTATAAATATGAGTTCAAATGCAATTTTAAGTGAGCTGGTGAATAATACCACCCAAACCTTTTACATTTTAGTTTTTAGAAGTAAGATGTCATAGTCTAATGTGTAAAATCCAAATGTAGTTTGTAGGAGGCAAGAAATGAACATGAGTGAGGATTTTTTTTTTCCAGATTGGAAAGTTCAAATGAACAAACTACAAACCAGCTGTGTATATTGTATATTTTGTATATTTTTCTCAGAGGGAGAAACTCAAGTCAATTTTGTTTTTTTATTTTTTGATACATACATTGAGCAGTTTATCAACTATAAGGTGCTTATGGTGTGAATCATTTTCAATGCAGCTAAGGGTCCTCAGCCAGTCCCAATTTCCAGTTAGAATAGTGTTGTGATTGTCCATCTTCCACATATTTATTTTCAAAGTGTTGAGTTTGGAGGTCAGTGAGTTTAGGGAAAAACAAAACACATGAATCTGTATTAATTTTCCAGTTCTAGTGATCATTTTGCTATGCACTATCTGCACATTACTCACCCCTCTTCCTTTCCTACCATACCCAGCTCTTTTACTGAATATTTGTCCTCTGTGTTAGTCAGCCAAAGGGGTGCTGAGGCAAAATACCAGAAATTGGTTGGTTTTGATAAAGGATATTATTTGGGGTAGGAGCTTACAGATGTAAGTTACTTTCCTCACCAAAGTCTATTTTCACATTTTGGAGCAAGAGGGTTCAGGCTCCCTGGGTTCCTCCCTTCCAGGGCTTGCTTTTCTTTCCTCTGTGTGCTTACTTTCTGTGGCTCCAGCTTAAGGCTTCAGCATCAAACTCCAACATTAAAAGCCTTCCAACTCTGTCCTTTGCCTTTTATTTAGTGCGTGGGGACTCAAACCCCTACTGACACAGGAAGTTTACATAATTACTTAATCAAGTAAATCTATGAATCCAATATAATATAATATGTCCACAGGAGAAAATCAGTTTACAAACATAATCCAATATTTCTTTTTGGAATTATCAATAATATCAAATTGCTATATCCTGTTACAACATGTGTTTAAGATAGTTACTCTGAAGGCCACTAGTTTACACTGGGACAAAAATCTTGCTGTCTTTATCACCAGTAACAGTACTTCAAAAGGGAGGTGTGTATTTCTCTTTCTCATGTAATTCTGAAAAAATGGCCAGTGTGATAAGTCTCCAGAGGTAATTTAGGGATCCAGCTGGCAGGTTTACACTGCCTTCTTTAACATGTGGCTTACATATCTGGGTTCAAAAATATTTCCTATTCTAACCTTTTCTCAACCAAAGGGAAAAGGAAAAGAGAAAAAGAAATGAGTTAGCAAGACCTAGAAGGGGATATTTCTACTCATATACCATTTGCAACCACTTAGTGATGTGGCAAAAGTAGCTGAAAGGGATGCAGGGTAACAGAGACTGTAGCTGCATGACCATGTGTCTAGCTAAATACACAGGGAGGCTCTGTTATGAAAGAAAAGAATAGGAAAATGAATTATGTGGGAAATTAGAGCTCTCTTCCTTAATAACCATGTCCTAAACAATTGAGCTAAGCTAATATGTATCATATGCTAAAAGAGACAATTGGGTAAAATGTTTTGATAAAAAATCAGGTGCAGTTCTATTGAGAAACTATTAATCTTTCATATTTGTACCAGTTATAATAAATTTTCTTAATACACAGCCTTTGAGAAATAAAAACATGTATGAACTAGTCAACATCTATACCATATGTTGGGAACCCATGTCTAATTAATGTTGCATCTGTCTCTTAAATTTCCAGTTTTAAGGATGAAGAGAGAAAAATTTAATCAGTTATTGGGATATCAAAAATGTCCAGAAAATTCACATAACATATTTTAATATCTCAAAATGTGTTATGTTAATTATTATACCTTAATAATTCTTTCCATAGTAATGTGTCCATATAACACAACTTGTCACCATTTGGTTGTTCTTTCAGTAGAAGTTTGACTATATTTAAGAATGACAAGTAAATGGAAGGTCCCTCAAGAAAAGAACCAGTGAAGTGCTAATAAAAGTTATATGGTTAACTAGAATGGGATAAAAGAGTTTAGGGGACTGCGTCTTTCCAGTAGTTCACTGACGAGGGCAAGGGGAATGTGATATTGTAGGAGGAAATGGATGGAGGGTGTAGAGTGTTTGTAAATAAAATCTCTTCAAGATGTTACTTCAGTTAAGGTGTTGCCCCACTGAATCATGTTGAACTTTAATCTGGATTACTGGAGTACTTTATAGTCATAATTAAAGCCAAACAGAGAGAGAAGCCGGGTGAGGCTGCCATGTGAATTGCCATGTGACAGAAAAGCCAAGCACCAAGGATCATTGGCAGCCAGCCCCAGAATGCCACAGTCATTGGGAAGATAGAATTGCTTGCTGAACTCTCAATTTTGCACTTCTCCTAGCCTCAAAACCATAAGCCGATACATTTCCATTACATAAGCAAGCCCATGGTATGGTATTTATTTTAGCAACTAGAAAACTAAAACCTGTACTATATTGTACTGCCTTCACCCCATATTTTATCATCTGCTACATGAGAACTTACTCTACTATGAGTGCTCCTTGAGGACATAGACTGTCTTTTTTTTTTTTTTTTAAAGATTTTTATTTATTTCTCTCCTGTTCCCCTCTGGCCCACCCCAGTTGTCTGTTCTCTGTGTCCATTTGCTGCATGTTCTTTTTGTCCACTTCTGTTGTTGTCAGCGGCACGGGAATCTTTGTTTCTTTTTGTTGTATCATCTTGTTGTGTCAGCTCTCCATGTGTGCGGTGCCATTCCTGGGCAGGCTGCACTTTCTTTCACGCTAGGTAGCACTCCTTACAGGGCACACTCCTTGCATGTGGGGCTCCCCTATGCGGGGACACCCCTTGCGCACATCAGTACTGCGCGTGGGCCAGCTCCGCACGGGTTAAGGAGGCCCCGGGTTTTGAACCGTGGACCTCCCATGTGATAGACGGACACCCTAACCACTGGGCCAAGTCCACTTCCCTAGACTTAAGTCTTTTATCTCCATGTTCTCAGCAAGTATATAAAGGATAATAAGTGTTCTGCGGGGACTCAACAGATTATATTGATATAGTAAAGATAGAATGGTGTTGTGATATTTTTAAGGCTTGCATGCTAGCCTTCCTAGGGTGACAGAAATCTACTAAACACATTTTTCATTAGCAGAGATATACTAGAGAGTTTTGAGTCCCAGGAACCTGCAGGTAAGTTGTATATTCACTTTTCAAACCAATCACCATATTTACCAATTTGAAAAATTATTTTACCTGAAACCAAAAAAAAAAAAAAAAGAAAGAATGAAAAAGAAAAGATTCAATTATTACTCCACATTTAAGTGAAAGCTGTTGAATATGATTAGAGGAAAAACAATTCCCTTGATATAAATCCTGGCATTGTAACCAAGTTTGGGATCTTGTAGCAGGCCAGCAGAAACTCCATTAAATGTCAATTTAAGTGATTATACGCACTTTTGTGATCCCATGCTCATATTTAGAAAAAAGCTCCATATCAGTAACAGAGTATAGAATCATTAAAATTAGAGATGTAGACCAAGTTATTTTATAAAGAAAATCCTTAACATGCACTTTCTACTGAGGAAAACTGTTACTAAGCAGCAAAGGCCTAGGCATTTGGAATAATATTTAATACACTGCTTCATGGCTTCTCTACAAAATAATTTATACATCCACCAAAACTTCACTATAAGAAAATTTGGCAAGTTTGAACTACATATGCCTCTGAGGATTTATTTTTTCCTTTCATTTTCTAATTTTGCCTAGACTAATTGCATTCTTATTAGGGTGAGCCTAGAAAACAAAATCATCTAAATGAAACTTTTGAATCAACTGGTTTGAATGGAATTTCTACTAATTTCACCATTTTCTTTTCCTAATTCTGCCTATTTGTTAGAACAAATAATTTGTTTGTTACTAGAATATGGTTAAATCTTTAGCTATTTTGGTGTTACACTGGATAGGAATAAAGATATTTCACTGAAAGCATTTTACTAAAATTGATAATCAGTTTTCCTTTTGTTGTTATTATTGCCTTTTTCCTTAAACAACAAATACCGAATGAATACTAATTATAAAGATTCCTTTCCCCTAAAGAGAAGTTCTATGGACTAGAAGAAACTTGAGCTAATTTCTAATGAGTGCTGGTTTTTAATGCCTGTTTTAAAAAAAGGAAATAGAATTCCTAAAATAACATTGTATGCAAAAAAGAAGAAAAATGTTCTAATTGTTAGACTAAGGAAACTCATGGGTTGAATCAGTTCTGTCCCCTGAATTCTCTATAAACTTCCTCTCTATGCCACTTTCACTTTGAAATAAACATTTACAATGAACAGATAATGAAATGGTTCTTTGATACTTTTGAAAACAACCTCCCACCTATTTTCCTCTTCCTCTTTCCTTCCACTTCCTCCTTTATTAGGTCTTCTGTTTTCAGATATCTGAGTCAAACATCAAAATTTGTCTTAAACACCCAAATAGTTCATTATTTATCAATTTCTTAAAATGAAGTCTGCATGTTCTATAACATAGCAGTAATCCTACTAATCCAGAAAAATCTCGGCTAACATTTACATTGACACTTGACTTCACTCTTCAAAAATGGCATTAATTTAGATTTATGGACATTTGAGAAGAAAAAAAAAATTTGTTTTAATTTTCATCAGAGGATTTTGTGTCATACTTTGTGCTTTTCAGAATCACTTGTGACAGAAACCTCACACTCATTTATTTGAGTTTCCTCTGAAATTGTAATGTAAGCCTAAAGAATTCCTTCCTGCTCTTAACCCATAATTTAATTGAGTCTTTGTTTAAGTCCTTTAAATTTACCACAAACCTAAAATTATTACATGCATATTTCTGTCTTCTCTCCCTAAAATTTACATTCATAATCGTGCATCTAATATGCTTTTGGAAAACACTCATGATGTGGTTACACTATTTAATTTCAAGATAAACTGATGGAGATGAGGAATTTTGTGTTAAAATCCTGTGACAAGCTATCCTTCATTCAATCAATATTCAAACACATTTATTAAGTGATTACTAGGTGCTTTGTACTTTCCAGCATGATCATATTACTTGATAAAGCTTTTAGTGCAGTCTGAAATGAGCATTTTTCTTTTAAAAACCAGGACCTAAATCAATAAGATGAAATTCATAATTTATATATATGTATATATGATATGTACACACATGCATATATAATTTCACTACTAGTCAATAGTTACCAGTTTGAAGTGATTATTTGGACCACTGTTCATTCACATTGAACAATGGCAACTATACTGGTTGCCCACTGAAACTTCTGTTACTATTAGAAGAGCATTAACTCATCTTTAACTCTTACAGTATCTGGCTCATCATTCTGCAACAGTGTAACTTTAAACATATTCTGGCTTACTTAAAAGCAAAATATTCATCTCCCTGCTCCTCTACTCTGCAGAAATTGAAGGTATGCATTCTATGTTGACACTAGGTTTTTAAAGCAATTAGGCCTTTGAGACTGAGGTTGAATAGGGGGTCAGTGGAATTTTTCTTCATGTGTGTCTGTTTATCATTGGAGCGAGCAAGTTCCTCTTATGTCAAGAGCTTGAATAATTCTGAATTATGCTATGATTCTGAACTAGGGCTGGTATGAATTGTTCAGTCCAAAGGTTATAGTAACATCCTACTTAACAGGCTTGTGATTCCTTCATCATTCATACTGCAATTCAAAACTTACACAAATCCTCCATTCCTAAAGATGAATACCCTAATAACAGCAAGTTGTTTGACCTTACTCTGATTTTCATATTCCAAAAACTTATGGGCCTTTTAAATGGATCCAGTGAGCAATGAAAGCACAACCTCCATAACAGGATCTTTGTGCAAGTAATTAAAGGAGGAATTCTTACTTCCATTTAAAATTGTCCCTTCACCCACTTTGTGCATACCCATTCTGACTCTGCCCACAGGTGTTGTGCTTACCTTCCCACTGTATTGGTATACACCTTCTACCTCTCAGGGGCAGAAGGCAGGGGCTACTCTAGGTGAACTGAGGCAATTGTCACACACCAGCAGCTAAAACATGCATGCGTGCACACACAGCTCCACCAGATTTTGTAGGATATTAATACTTGAGTATTTATGGTATCATTTGGAGGTTAGCTCCCAATTATTCACTTCAGTTTGCTGATATAGAAGGATATATAGAAGGAATTTACTCTGTCAATGCTATTTTTACTTACTCAACCCTTACCACAATGCTCTACCAGATTTCAGATATTTTTTATCAAACTTGTGACTTTTACCTTATCAAAAAAAGCACTTGTGGAGTTACCCAATATTTTCCTTTAAATTGACTTGCCATTTTTAGTTAAATAAATTTGTATATAATAAAAAATATATAACTACTTTAAATGAAAAACTGATATAAATAGGAAAAATAAAAGCAAATACCATGAAAACAAAATAATATTAACTCTAGCTGGATACTATTGTTCATTTGGACAATATGGTTCTGGGTCTCAGGTCTTTTTTCTTTTCATTCAACAAAGAAAGGAGGGATTGGAAAGTAATTTTAAAAGATTAAATTTTTAACAATGTGATTCATTAATTTTTATGCCCCTATACCATTACAAATCACTCCTAGGATCACCAATGATAAGCATTCCACATTTTGGGAAACACTCAGGTGTTGGTCTGCATTAAACTACCCCAGAAATCCAAAATAAAATACACATTGCTTTATACACTGATCTACAAAAGAATTACAATTTAGGAATTACCTTTATAATGCAGAATGGTACTAATTGCAAAAGATTAGCAATCGAATTTCTTACTCGATTACTAACTTGTTTTGGCAATATATTACGGTTCATTCTTGAAGAAGTTTTGGACCACAGAGCGGTTCAACTATGTCAGGGGAGGAACTCTGGTGTGGGGTGTTATTGATGGGGTGCACATGGGTGGGGGAGGGAAGTTCTTCAGGGCATGTATATAGAGGACATAAATACGTTATGATGTATGTTGGGTATCTTTATAGTAGTTACAGTTATAAATGTCAATTGAGGGAGTGCTGAGTTCCTACCCAGGGGAGCTCTATCACATTCCCCAATGGAACAACAATAATCCCCCAAGGGCAATGGCAAAGATCAACAAGAAAGGATGGTGCAATAATGAGCCCTTGATACTGATGACTGTGCTTAGGAGCCTGTGTGCTTGGAGTGTGAACTAGGCCCAGAGCTGCAGGTGCCTAACAGTTATCTCCTGACAGCCTCCATGCTGCTCAAATGTGGCCACTCTCTAAGTCAAACTCAGCATGTAAACACATTACCTTCCCCCAGCATGGGACATGACTCCTGGTGATGAGCATCCCTGGCACCAAGGGATTACTACCAACCACTACCTGGTGAAGCAACTAGAAAGAGACCTCCAATGAAAGGGTCTACTCAGACCACCTATCTCAGGCTACATGTTGGATCAAGTGTTAAAAACTGCTTTTTGACCTCAAATAAAAGGGGGAAATGGCAAAGACAAATGAGTTTATATGGTTTAGAGTCTTCCAAAAAGAGTCAGGAGGTCACCAGAGGGGTCATGCTTACACACACCACAGCAGGACCCCAGAAAAAGCCAAAGCAGTTACAACCCTAGGTACTGGTTCTCCTGAAGGCTACAGAGATCCATAGGGTATATGGTCATGGCAGATGGATTTGGAGTTTTGTGCCATGGCAGAGGGCCCTATTTTGAAATTTGTGCACTTGAGTGTGATGGAGATGGACTCAGATGTAACTTTTCTATACATGCCTCTTCTGTCACTTTTACTGAACCTGTGGTTGGCACGAGGGATGGTGCATACTCAGGAGACTTGAATCTCTGGACTGCCCATGTGCCAGCTGGGCCCTGAGCCTCAGCAGAGTGACAATTCCTACTCTCTGGTTCATTGGTTTTACCCAAGTCAGCTAACAGGGAGGTGAAGACGGTCAACCACCACACCAGGGAATCAAGAGTGCCTACAACTGCAAGCAGTGGCATTGCACCCATCATCTGTGTGGAATCTAAGCCCCCTCTTGATCTAGAGGTGGGGAGGGCATCACCATACCAGGGTCTACAGAATGAAGGAGTGAAATATGGACTAGAGTGAACTTACTGATATTCTACTCTAAAACTATTGTGACCAGTAATAGAAGAAATTTTAGCATCGAGGTAGAGAAAGTGGTCACAGTATTTGCTGGGGCAGGGAGAGGGAAGTAGAGATGTGACGTGGGGGCATTTTTGGGATTTTGAGTTGTTCTAAATATATTTCAGGGTCAGATGCTGGACTTTATATATCCTGTCATAACCCACTGAATATACTGGGGAGAGTGTGAATTACAGGGTAAACTATAATCTATGTAGTGCAGCAGTGCCCCAAAATGTGTTCACCGAGTGCGATGAGTGTGCCACAATGATGGGGGAGGTTGCTGGTGTGGGAGGAGTGGGGTGGGGGGGTGGGGGGTGTACGGGAACCTCATACTTTTTAATGTAACTTTTTTGTGATGTATATATCTTCAAAAAATACAATTTACAAAAATTATGAGGTGGGGGGTGAGGAGTGGGTTATATGGGAACCTCTTAGGTTTTTTGTTTTATTTATGTTTTTTAATGTAACGTTCCTTGTGATCAATTAACTTTAATAAAACAAAACAAAACAATAAAATATTGAATAACTATTTTCAAATACACTTATAAAGGGTAAAAAATGGAAATTTGCTTATATATGGACATTGCAATTACCATGCTGATATATATTTGGACCATTTTTTATTGTATCTGTTCTTCTTTTCCAAGGAAATTCATAATTGGTCAGTGGGATATAAATGGAAAACATCCAAATTTGAGTTTTTGTCATTGCCTATAAATATTGCTCCCACATAGGTAATAGAGAAAGGTCTCAGCACTACTATGTCCCATTTCATCCTAGGGGTTTCCCTATTTACTCTTTTGTCCATAAGTCATGATATCTGCAGTTAAAAACCACCTCAAGGAAAAGGAAATGCTTGATACACTGAAGATTTGAAAGTGGAGGGGGAGGATGAGCATAATTTTTTCTCCATTCCCAAGTGACTCCACTGTTAAATTGCTCTAAAATAAAGACATGAACTGTTCTTTAAAAGTCAAATACCAGTATCAGATGTTCCACTGAGCAAATAAAGCTACTGTGTGTTTTGAGTTTGTCCCTGATTATCTAATCTTAATAATAATAAATGTTTCTCTTCTGACATAGCAAATAGTTAGAAATAATACACAAGAAAAATTACACCAAATAAGTCCTATATAATGTTCTAGTCTAAATCCTCGAACCATATTCCAAAGGAATTGTTATTTCCATACTGGACAACCCCAAGAAATTTATATTTGGATCTTCATACTTTGACATGAGTTATTAGTCTATTCCATTCTTAAGTAACCACCTTGCTGATTTTTATAGACTAAAACCTTTTAGGAAATCTCAATAGTCCAGGCAGGTGAGATTACTAGAATACCTATCCAGATTAATTATAGAAATTTTATTCATTAAAATAATTGATCAGAGATGGATGGCAACTATCTTAGCAGATTCTTGGTGCATTCTTTCCAAGAGTACAGGATGATATGTTATTCCTTGCTGCTTTACATATTTATAAATCTACCTTTCTTTATCATAATCTGGCTCCATTTACTGGATTAAGGAAAGGTACACATCAATATTTCCCAGTCTCTCATAAAAAAGCAAAAGCAATAATGACTGTGAAGATATTTGGTACTGGTGTCCTGACTTGACATCATAATTCCATCTTCTTTCTTCCCTCACTCACTCCCTCTCTTATTTCTTTCATTTAAAACATGATCATCGAGGGCCAGTTATATATATATATATATATATAAGGTGCTATTATAAAAAGAGTTGGGAATCAATGATAGGAGACAGTGGAGTGGTTATGGGCACACACTCCTCTTAAGTTAGAACATTTGGATTTGAAGGCGAGTTACATCTCTTAGTAGCTGTGCTACGCCAAGCAAGTGGAGTATCACTCTCACTGCATTATTTAACCTAGAGTATTTATGTACTCCTGTAGAAAATGGTCTTTTATGATGGTGTTGGATAGATTAAATAAGAGCATTCAGGCAAATCATTTAACCCAGTGCCTGGCTAATATTAGGCAATCACTAAATGGTAACTGTTTTGTTAGCTCTTATTATTATTCAGTCCCTCCATAAGACTTTTAAAGTCTAGAGAATTTAGAAATTAATGCAATTTCAATAAAAAGAAGTGAAGGCACATAAGAAGTACAACTAAGACAGTCTAGAGATGGACAACGTGCTTTCCAGAGGAGGCGACATCTGAGTGGAGTCTTGAAAATTTAGTCATAATGGGCATGTGCTTATTTGGAGTGGATGGTGAGAGTAGGACTGGGAAAGAGCCCTACAGCCTGTATGTGGAGGAGTCAACAACTTTGGGAGAGGATGAAAGTTATCTGGCTTGTTTGTGTCTGGAGTACAAAGGAAACAGATATAATCTTAAATAGGTATTCTGGTCAAGGACAGATTATGTAAGGTGTTACATGTTTTGCTCAGGAGTTTGAGGAACGGTGAAGAAGTTCAGGCAGAGGAGTTTCATGTCAGATTTGTTCCCTTTAAAAAGGTCATTCCTGCTACAGAATAACTAGAAAACATCATGGGTTTGAGAGGTGGGGCAAGACGGGAGGTTAAAGGAAAGGAAATGAAATCAAGAGAGACTGAAGTGCTAGAATAAAGGGATTAGAGATTGGTAGTATGAAGACTAGTTATCCATTTTCCTAGTTTGATAAATACACAAGAAGAGGAATAGAACTGGGAAGAAAGATTGTTTTTGTTTAAAAAAAATTGTTGTTGTTGCTATCACATAATATAGCATGCTTCTTCATTAATTATAATTTTTTTGAGTTTTCTCTGTACTTTCAGAAATAGATCTAATTCATTTATTCTCCCTGCTTTATTGTATTCCATTATATGAAAAAAGATGTCTATAACTTTTATTCACTTGTTTGAATACTACATATATTTCTTTTTCTTTTACAGGTCACCACTAAAATATTTAAAATATTCAACAATGCCAAAGATACTGATAAACTTTCTTCCCCAAAATATAAGGAATTTGGACTATCATTACCTGATCTTTTCCCTCTCTTCTTCCAAGTTATTACTGACTGAAAATTTAGTTCAATATTGCTAGTTATCATTTTTATTAGCTATTGGCAGGTTTAATTTGTATTTAAAAATACGTTTACTGGTTTCCATGTTCAATATTGTTTTTTATATCTAATTCTTATGTTCTGGGTCCATTGCTTCTTGAGGATGTATCTCTTCTACTGCTTTCCTCCATTCATTCTAAGACACATGCTTTCCATATTTTTAACATCTCTATAATTGGGATGCACTTTGCAATTGAGGGCATATCATGGTTTAGTTAACAGCTTTTTTTTTTTAATTGGTGCATCTTGCAATTGATGGCATCGTAAACCTAGTGAAATATGGCAGTTCATTTAATAAGGGTCTATGAGCAGAATTTTCAGTCTTCAAATATCTAAAAGTATCATTATTTCACCTTCACTCATTAATTCTGAGTGTGTAAATCTAATCTGACAATCATTTTCCCTGAGCACTTTGAAAACCCTATTCCATTTGTTTCTGGTTTCTATTGATGCTGTCAGTTTAATTGCCATTTCTTTGTAAGTAATTTATCTGCTCTTTCTCTAGCTTTTAAGATTGTTAAGACATAGATATGAATCTGATTTCTCCATAAGCTTTCCTGATTTCTGAATACTGGAGAATGTCTTGAAAAAAATAACAGATGAAATTTGAAGATTTCAAAAGTACAGTAGTTATGACAATTGACTATGTTAATGGATGGTTGAACAGGACATGAAAGGCTTTGAACTTGTGGAGGTTAACAAAAAGAGAACCTGGTGTATTTTCTGGGATCTCCAGATGAACTCGTAATCAGTAATTACCCAGATTATTGCAGGAATTGTGATAAAGATAAATGCAGAAACAGACTGAAATATTCAATGTATGAAAATATTGAGAGGATGGTAAAATCAGAGACAAAAGATCAAGGGAGGGAAAAGTAATAAAACTCTTTGACTTGAGCCTCAAAGGAGCTGATTTTCTCCTTTGGATGGAATTATAGCCTCAGGCAGCCTAGAGGGAATTGAAACCATTTGACCCATTCATTGATCTAGGAATTATAGAGAAGAGATTCCTTAACTATGAGACACTTATTAATAGCTTTCTCTAATCCCAAGTCTAACATTTTGTGATTCCCATAATGGAAGTTTGAACTATGATACACTGAAAAACCTACTAATTATTATCTATATTTTCATGCACTTAGCTTTAAAAAAATGATTTGATTATAGCAGTTATTCCCAATTAGAAAATTTGTATTGGAATAAGGAATTCAAGGCCCTTCTCATTGTATAACATTTATATTTTACATTAAAAATTCATATTTTCATGCTATTTAGTTGAGTTAGCCCACTTTAAAGAAATATCAATCAAATGGTCTACTTTGGGATAGGTATCCAAGTAAAATACTTTAATTGTTGTTTTTATATATTTCTTTGGGTTCATTTACATTCATAATGTGGATCTATGTTAAATAGCAAGAGACAAACAAGTCAAACAGAACTTACAAATACTATTTGCTTCTAAACTTTCGTTTATTTTAGCCTCTCAGCAAGTTTCTGTGTACTCAAATTTGGGGAAGACATAACCTTATTTATTCTACTAAATTAATTCTATCTTTTCTTTTTTAAAAAAATTAATTAATTTTTATTTATTTCTCTCCCCTTTCCCATCCCCCACCCCCCAGCTGTCTGCTCTCTGTGTCCATTCTCTGTGTGTTCTTCTGTGTCCACTTGTATTCTTGTCAGTGGCACTGGGAATCTGTGTCTCTTTTTGTTGCATTGTCTTGCTGCATTAGCTCTCCGTGTGTGTGGCCCCACTCCTGGGTGGGCTAAACTTTTTTGGCTCCTTATGGGGCGCACTCCTTGTGCGTGGGGCCCCCCTATGCGGGGGACAGTCCTCTGTGGCCCAGCACTCCTTGCACAAATCAGCACTGCACTTGGGCCAGCTCACCACATGGGTCAGGAGGCCCTGGGTTTGAACCCTGGACCTCCCATGTGGTAGGCAGATGCTCTGTTCATTGAGCCAAATCCACTTCCCATATTTATTCTTTACTGAAGAGAAGATCCTGCCCATGATTCCATTTGTTCCTAAATCAATGGTGACTAACAGTGGTGCAAGCTTGTAGGTCTGTGGATGCATTTTCTACTAGGTATATTCTTTTTCTTATTGTTAACTTAGATTCTGTGGAGCCTCATTTTCCAGGATAAATAACTTTAACTTACTTTGAAAGCACTTACTACTTAATAATCTTGACCGAAGTAACACAGGCATCTTATACTACAGATTTGGCTGTCAATTTGATCTGCAGATGGGAAATACCTACAGATTCTAGTTGAATTTAAGGAGTCATCAGCAGCACATTCACCAGGCTTAAACCTGAATCTTGAGTCAACTCCCAGTCTTTCATTGACTAAATATTAAACTAAGATTATCCAAAAGAGTACTTTGAGTATCTTTCTAAACTCTTAAATATTTCTTGTTTTGTAGATCACTATTCTTTGTCTCTTGCTAGCTATATTCAGACTCAAAGTCACAACACTTTATTTTTTTAATCATATCTCCACTTTAACAATGTATACAGTTGTACAATATTTGTAATCTACTCTACATCAGTTAAAAAGAATTTTGCTTTTTTTCCATTGTGATCTTATATCTTATACATCATTTTATCAGAAGTTTCAAACTTGTTTCTTTGCACACACTGAACATACAAGGTAAATCTCAAGTTAAAAATAAGCACAAACGTGATGAATGCAATGTAGATTAAAGAGAAAAGCAATGGAAGTGAACATATGGCCTCACATGAAGTCCAATGACATTTGTTGGAATTGGGTGGGGTTGGGTCTTTTGTTATATATCATAATTTGCTTTCAGGTATGAAAGTTTGAGGAATTTGTTTGGATGGGAAATTCTTGAAAATAAAACTGGATAGAAAGATATGTATTCCAACTTGCCAGTTTTGACTATTAGTGAAAGGAAGCTCTATGTCAAGTATCTTCTCTTGGTATGTTGATAATATTGTGTTGTAAGCATTAATGACTGTGTGTGCATGAGTGTGTGCACAAACTTGCTTGCTAGCTTGAACTCTGCATTCTGAAAAATTGATATTGTGGCTCATAATTACAATTGATAGTTTTTATGGACTACTTAGTTGTTTATAATTGCAGTAATCTAGTTATTGAGGTAAATGACCGGTACTACTTAACATTTTGTAATTATTATTTTGTAGTCATTCTAAAAACAACTGGCTCTGAGTACATAATGTAAGTGTTAAGAACATATTAACATGATACAAAGAATGACACACACAAAAAAATCACTTTTTCTCATTTTTAAAGCCCACCCTCACAAAGTCACTAAGAAATTCCTTTCAAATTCTAAAAAAATTTTGACCAGATGTTCCTTGTATTGTAACTTAAAAACTACCAAATTCAGTATACAGAATAATGAACAGGAAACCTGTTCCATAACTGAGGGTTAAGCATCAAAATTTTCCTGTTCCCCACCCAGTTGCCAAGCTCTGAGAAGAGACATTAGGAAATCCCATTTACTGTATTCTCAAAATACTATCAATTCCAAAGGTTTTGTGGTCAAGGAACTCCCACTTCCTGTTGACAATTCGAGGAGAGTACATGGGTTTGGCAGCATAAAATGAGTTCTGCATGCAGCCAAATTACTACTATTATAGTTCTTTGAGTGGGTAAGAATAGACTTCAAATGCCTCCTCCATTAAGTTACATTTAAAAATACATAAAACCATCAGGGAAACCTTTATTCATAAATGAGAAATATATTTCCTGGTTACAGTTAGAAAGAAGAGAGATCCTACATAGAATAGCACTGACAGGGGATTAGAAGAAGCAGAAACATATGAACTCTTCATGATAATTTTTTTTTTTATTAGGTACCAGGGATTGAACCAAGACCTCGTATGGGAAGCAGGCGCTCAACCACTGAACTATATCTGCTCCCCAATGACGGTTGGTTTTTTCTTTTTTTGTTTTTTAGGAGGTACTAGGCATTGTACCTGGGACCTCATACATGGGAAGGAGCCACTTAACCACTTGAGGAACCTCCAATTCCCTTCATGATAATTCTTGGTTCAAAGTGAAGGATAAACCAAGAAATGCTGAACAAGAGAACAGTGCTTCAAAAACCTGTTCTCCAACTAGTGGTAGAGCAGTAATAAAAGGATTATCTGAAAACCAAAAAGCAAGCTTGTTTACTACTGAGATTTCCCTTTCCATTTCTCCAAGTCTACCTTGCTCCTGACCATTACTTTCTATATTCAAGTCATCCTTGCTTAGATATTGATCCCTGCTTCTCATAGAAAGTAAATAAAAGCTCATGACTGAAGTGACCTTGATTCTTCAGTTATCAAGCTGTGGCCTTATCCATTGTCTATTTAATTCTGACAGTGTCACCTTTTTCAGGAATTTTCCCCTAGGCTAGTTTAGGAGAGTTTGAGATACAAATTCTCCTTTTGTTTCCATGCACTACGTCCATTTTCTATAATAACACTTACTACCTTATCTTCAGATATTTGTTGTGCATCTGTCTCCAGAGATAGTGATAAGCTTAAGGACAGCCATCTGTATTCTACTCATTTTTTAATCTTCTGTGCTTTGCCTGGTTCCTGATTGGCATTTGATAAATGCTCATTGCAATTAGAGTAACCAAATACCCACTTTTGAACCAGATGGTCTAGATCTGGAGTTCTCTTTCCAGAGAATTTATTTCCAGCAAATTAATGTAGTCTAACTATGCTGTGTTGTAATCATGTTTTGAAAATGTCTCTCTCCAAAAGCTAGGTCTGCGTTTTGACCTATAGTATTAACTCACTGATTGATAGTGAGAGTGGAAGCCTTTTGGGTACATCAGTGCCTCTATGTAGTACATCATAACAAGTAAGAGACAGGGTTCTGAATGCACATGAGCTCAGCCTACCTGGTAGATGGCAGGTACCTACACAGAGTAAATGCAGAGTGATTTATTAAAAAATTAAACTGAGAAAGAGTTGTTCAATATCTACTTTTCATCTTTCTTTATATATAAAAGTAGATTTTTATTATTCTCATTCAGAAATGCCTTGAGGAAAAATAATTATATTTCAAATTAAATGTTGCATTAATTTTGTAAGAGGAATCTTTTTTTGTGTGTGTGTGGTCAACGTATGTGAGGTAAAAAAATGAACATCAGAACACTCAGATATCTGGAGAAATAACTTCTTTCAAAATTTTGTCTTGTGGTGCCTTAAATGTTTCAAGTTGGAAAAATGATAAGAAATCCCTTCCTTTCAATGATTATTTAAAAATCTTACAGCTGTCACCAAAAAGCATAAAAGCTCCCTTTAAAGAATAGTTTTCAAGAAGTCAGTGTCAAAGTCAGGTGTGTCCACCTTCTTGCTGGAATAATACTCTAAGTTGCAAATCTTTTTCAATAGAGACTGTTGTTTTAAATATTCAAATTTATTGAATATTTTGTTTCAATTATTCTATTGAATTATCACATAGAAATAATAATAATAACCAAAATTATTATCTATCACATGTTTTATGTATATATGTAATTTATAAATTATATATTTTTATAAATCTATATTTTTTAATCCTCAGGATAATTCTATGATGTAAATATTATCATCCTTTTTCTAGGGTTGGAAAACCGAGATTCAGACATGTAAGTGACTTGATCATCTGATATATAGTAAATGGCTAAATTGATATTTGAATTCAGTATTCTGTAAATCTAAACATACTGTCCTCTATGACTTCCCTAATAATTTTTGGTGTCACGTAAAATGTATTGACTAGAGAGAGGAGTTTGAATTTGGACCAATAAGAAGTGACCATTGAGTATGTATGTATTTAATGTACCTTTCATTATTCAAAAACCAAAGATGAATTTTTAAAAAACTCTAGCCAACTTAACAAAAATGGTAACATTTATTGTTACATGTAAAATGAAATGCAGATTATCACTGATAAACTCAACTTATGGTGTTCATTTCTTTTTTAATAAATTTTAATCCATTGTCCTATATATTGTTTTGCTGGATTTGCTCTGAATGGAATTATGAAAACTTTTCTATGACAAAATAGGAAAAACTAGTGCAAAACGCAAACAGCAATAGAAATAGATCTCTTGGAATAATGATAAAAAAGAATTGATCCAAAAATTATGTGAAGAGAAGTTCATTAAAAAATAAATTTGATAAATAGAACACATGACATGAAAATAATGAAAATTTATTACCCTCATGGCAGTAAGACTGAATTAAGCAGTAACATTATGAGACCTCTAGAGTAAAGGGTTTTAATTTAAAATTGTCTTATACAAAAAGTTGTGTATTTTTTATTTTAATTTAATTAATTAATTTATTTAGGCAATGTGTGATTTGGTTTAAACTCCAACCTAATATGGAATGTCTTTTTTTTTCCCATCAAACCCTTCACATCACAACAACTCCAGTAGAACCTAGAGACTGCTGAGAAAGTTTCATGGAGTCCATCTACAGCACACAGAAGGAAAATATGATTAAACCAGCAGCAATTGTTGTGTAGGGGTGTTTTAGGTGGTAGACACATCTCCTTAGCAATATATTTGATAAAAAATTTTGTGCTTTACGTGCCTTTGATCAATTGCAAAAACACTTACTGAACCTGTTCTGAGGCAAAGAAGGAAAACCCCAGTCACAAACAACTGTGTGAGGCACCCAGAAAATATTGAGCCAAACCCACTCTCCCTCTGTATCTTTAAAATTTCATATCTCTGTAAGATTAAAAAGCAAAACTCTACCAGTTGCTGCTGGAAATGAGTATCTAGACTTGGTGGGTTGATCCCACTCTGAAAATTTGACAAGATTTGATGCCCAGAGAGATTTCATAGTGTCCCCATTACATGCTAAGGACTTACAACATGTAAGCCATAAACACTTAAAGAAATACATAAGGCATTAAGTCACACATTGCTTATATGCAAGATCTGCTCTTTTTTTATTCTTAGTTTTAGATTATTCCTCAGAATGAGAAGAAATTGAGAAGAACACTTTCACATAGCATAAGATACTATTTAAAGAGAGAGGAGAAGCAAACATGAAACTAAAATTTTCATAACAAAGAAAAAGATAAAAGGAAACAGTTACTCTTTGTTTAGTCTCTGTTACCGAACAAATGCTCGTAATTAAACTGTAACTGGAATCAAAATGTAGTTTGGGATAAACAACCTCAACGGCCTCCAAGATAAATTACAGCACTCATTTCTCTATTGTTGGTTTGTTCTCTCTAGTTTCACTAGGAAGCAAGACTGTGGGGATTCTGTACTTGTGTGTCACCACTAAGCAGCCCCTCCTGTACCAACAAGCTTAGCAACTTGTTTGAATCTGGCCATTTGCTCACCTTCTGGAACTATTAATAGTTCATATTTTCATTAAAAAAAGAAAAAGAAAAAGAATAAGGAAGGAAGAAAGAGAGAGAGAGGGAGGAAGGAAGGAAGAATGGAAAGAAGGAAGGAAGGAAAGGAGGAAGGGAGGAAGGGAGGAAGGGAGGGAGGAGAACAATGCGTCTGGTTGTCTTTTATTTTGTAGAGCTTAACCTCGGTGTCCACCCTATCTGGAGGTATGCTACCCAGTCACAATTTCTCTGACTTTGGGTTTGCCTACAGAATTATTCCTTTGACTTATGAAAATATGTCCATTCTGTGTCCCACGTCATTATGCTACCTTTTCAACAGAAAAAAATTAGTTTTATTTTTAAACATTTAATTTTCAGTTGCTTGCGGATTTTATTCTATATTCCACAATTCTTGGTGATCCTTATGAAGGTATGCTCAATTTGTAAGAAAATTTGACCAAAGTGTTTTTTTTAAATAAAGTAGAAGCAGCTTACATGGTATATGTGCTTTGACTTCTACTTTACCACAGGTTAGGGATGGGGGTATATGGGTAGTATGTTGGTGTAAACAGTGGTACCCACTTTTGCCAAAATATTTGTCCATGCTCCAGTAGAAATACTAGTCATTTTTAGGACAAACAAAACTGAGGAAAGAGATACAAATGGTTTTCAGGCTAAAACCTCACCTTCTTAAAATTTGAGGGAAAACGTATATTCATGGATTTATGTAATCCAAATGTTTTAGTACTTACTCAACCTTTTAATCTATATTTAACAGTGGTAAATTGAATGCTAAAAAATAAGATTTCAGGTGATATTAGTGCTTACAATCTAAAGAAACCTCCAAGCATTATATGACAATTACTGACCTTAACTCTTGGCCAACTTTATGATTGTTTTGTTCCCCTACAGTTTCACAGCAAAGGAGAAAAATCTCCCTTATTGATCTTCCCAGAGTAAGGGTCAATAATTAAGTCACTCATGTCCAACAAGGTCAGAGGACTTATTTTCATTGACATGCAAATTAGCAATCTTCTTTGGAAGGAGTAACCACCAGCTGCATTTTCTACACGTGAGAATGTGTAGGTGGAATAACCACTTCCCCACTTATCTCCTGCCTAGTCTCAATATCACTGTCTGCACCTGGCTCACCAGAAGAACATGTGCTACCAGCTTGGCTCACCACTTGGTAAGGGATTTTAACTGAAGGTGGGCCCAGAGTCCGTGTTTGGTCCATGGTCTGAATATGCGATGGGATTAGAAAGTAAGAAAAATGAAACCAGCATCTTATACCTGTAGTCCAGTCTTTACAATCTTCAGAGAGATTAAAGAATTTTCCCAGAATGAGAGAGCCATAACCTGGGATTTGGGCTGTGAACCTCTGATCTCTGATTCCAAAGTCTATCATTATTTTACTATATCTGACTTCATGTCTTCCTAGAAGATAATTCTTCAGCAGAAATCTCTTAAGCTGTTATCTTCAGAAAGTGCTGATCTAAAGTCCAAGTTTGATAGTTTGTCATGAAGGAAGGATTTTGTGATAAACTGCATAGAGATTTAGGAGTTAAAATGTACTCTCCCTCTCATAGGACTTCTCAGAACCTTTAATATATTTATGTGCACTGTGAATCTTCCAGGAAGGGATCTGGATGATACTGTTTCTGCAGTCTTCTTAAACCAGTGTTCCACAGAACAGCATGGGCAAAATGCTTGAAATATCTAAGAAGCTCATTCTGTTTGTCAAGGGAGAGGACAATTTCATACACTGGATTATAATTATAAATGACTCAAACAATTAGTTATAAAATGGGAAAATCATATGTAAGAAGGTTTATTTATCCATGCAACATAAAGTTTATTAATTGATTTTGAGCTGACTCATTTGTTTGATATTTGGATGTGACCTCTTTTTATTTTTTATTCACAAAATTTTAACTGGTAAAATATTCTCATGGCCACAAAACTCATCACAATCCCAAGGCATGCAGGTTTAAGGACCAGAGAACCCTTTGTGTGACTATTGTTCTACTCACTAAAAATGATTAATTTATTATTAAAAAGAGAATTTTTTTAGTACCCTCAATGGGTCAGGCATAATTGTATATACAGATAAGGTCATAGAATCATCCTCAAGGCCTTCCCGTCTAGAAGGGGAAACAGATCATTGACAAAAGTGTAATGATGTGAACTGTGGCATTACTGGGGAAGGCGTCAGACCATTCCCGCTGTATTTCATAACGTTGAGCCATGGTTCCAGGCTACCACTGGGGGCAAGAGGGGAGAATGCCCATCACATGGAGGAGGGCAAAAACATACTAGCTACCAAGAGTAGGAGTTGAAGCACTTCTGCCTACTCCATGGCACTGTGGTATTACAGTCGCCAAGGAAGACAGCACAAACAGCAGCAGCTGGAACTCCACTTTACCCACATAGAAAAGAGTCAGATCGAGGTCAGCTTTAGTAGAGGGCATCAATTTCCCATGGCCAGAGGGTCCCTCCTGAGCCAAATTAGGGAACTAGCCTCTGCACACCCATCCTGTGTCACAGCACATTGTTCCCTCCCTCCCGCAGGAAGTGTGGGGTTGGCCGGGTACCAGGTGATGCAGCTGCTTAAGGACTTAATAGAATTTCTCTGCATACCTTCAATGGGGAAAGATTGCACCAATATGGAAGAAGAATCTAGGTAAAGCTACAGGCTCAATACCGCACTCCAGGTATGGGAACGATTTGAGCCGTGGGCTCTGGGCAAGGCCAGGCAGAGGTGGCAGGTCACATGATGGCTGCATTCTCAACACATAGCCAATAAACTTAATTGCTTTTAGACTGCTGAAGATTCAGTAGGTTTCAAAATCAGTTATGTGTTTTTTTAATGTCTGAGGGCAAAAGTGTTCGCCACTTCATGTTCTTGGTCATTAACCGTCTTTGTATAACCTTTGGGCAGCCAGCTGCCAGTTACAGTCAATTTTACATCCAGAACCTTGAAAGATACTAGTGTTCCTCCATCTGTCTTTGGGTCTTGGGTGTGGAGGAGTAGCTCAGTCTGTTATAGTTTGTAGCTGGCTGTGTTCATTTAATTCTTAGCATCTGGTTCTTATATCCTACTGTTTTCTTATATCCTACTCTGGCCTTTGCTTCTTCGGGTTTGAATCTTTTCTATTGTACCCCTAATCTTTCTACTATTTTTCCTTTCTTCTATGCCCATAGTATACTCTGCTTATGGGTGGGTAATTTGTACCAATGCCCCACTTTGGGACATAAAACTATACCCAAGGAACTAGGGGAGTATTGAGAAGAAACCTGTAATGCTGCCTAGGGTGTCAAAAACATATCAGCCAGATGTCTCTCAAGCAGTCCTGAAGAATGAATAAGAGTTCTGCAAGGAGACAGTGAGGTGGAGCTAGGGAGGAGGGAGGCGATTCTAGACTGAAGAAATCACGTATGAAAATACACACAGCAAAATGTTTTATGTGTCCAGAGCATTCGGCTATTAAAGAGAAAGGCAGAAGATATGTTGGAAAATGCCAATGTGTTTGTACATAAATTTATGGACTTCAAATATGAAAAAATATTTTATATAGGAATAACAAATTGGATATGGATCTTAGTAATTTTATTCTGGAAGTGATTTAGAAGGTCCCAGTTGAAGGTGGGGGTGCTCCTACATAAGAAATGGTGTGGGCCTAAACTTGGTTGTTGAACCACTTTACCTGTCAGCGTCCAATGTCTGAAGTCATCTGATTTATACATTTTGCCTAGATTTAAAATTGTTTATGGTAGGAAGGCTATTACAGTACACAGGACCAGAAGTTCTGTCCATTGGATTTTGCAGTTGGAATGTTTTTGGTAACCAGAATCAGAATCAGGGTAGAGTAGTTTAGCATCATAGAGTGGCAAATATGTCTTTTATGACCCCCATCTCCACCCCCATGAACGTCTTCTCCCTTACCCACAGCCTCCATAATCTCAAGGATGCTAAGGATGTTATGGAGCCTTGCTATAATTAAATCTTATGGAACACAGTCCTTATTCATTGCGCTGTTTCCCATAGCTATCAGTGTTCTCAGAGTTCTCACCTGAATTACCATATCGTTCTCTAAGTCACAGACTTTGGTTAATCAGATGACATATTTGGATCATCTTGAGCAGAGGGAGAAAAGGAGCAAACAAATATGTTGCTGATGGATTTATTCAGCCAATGCAAAAACTGAAAATTGGGTCATTTTCATGACATCAAATCATTGATTCCATTGTTTTCACTTGCAGATAGTTGGAGGGCTTTCATGTGGACAATCTGTATTCACCACTTGTTTTGGAGTCACACACACATAGCTTTAAGTTATGCATAACAGTGCACTACGCCAAATGACTGCACAGCTGGAGGGTTCACGGGGAGTAGCAGCTGGGTGAGGATCCTCAAAAGATGGGTGGGTACTGAAGGAGTTCTGTCTTGCTTTTGTACCCAGAAGGCCCACTATTAACATCCTGCAAACACAAAGAAGAGATAAGAGTTTATTGTTCGTTCTCCCCATTGGGGAGCCATGTATGTTTATGTCCTAAAGATTGCTCATTTGAAAAAAGTAAAGGCACTTTCACTGGAGAATTAACCAAATTGACTATGGTCTCAGTTGGAATTCACTGGACAACTGCTAATTCCCCACTCACATTGTATACTAAAGATTCAGCCAAAGGGTTCTGAAGACCTGATTTTCCAGGTTTTCTCATCTGTAATACAAACGTCAGTTAAAGACATATCATTTTTCGCTACTCTCAAAGGGCATCTCGCAAAGCTGGCTAGCATTACAGCAACATTTTAATTACTGGTGCTTATGACAATTTGCAGTAATTACAGTTCATTTAGTGAGCTGGTTCTTAATTGCAGACACTGCTAAAGTAACAATTGAATAAAAAATAAAATGTACTTTAGTATACATACACATCTATATGCATATATATAATAATATAATATGATTGAGAGAAATGCCTGCTTATAAAGAAATAAAAGCATAGTCTACTAGACCAATTTCCAAAACAGAGATATTAAATGCAGTTTTCTAAGCCAAAGACCCAGAATTAAATATAATCATCCAGACAAGTTGCTCTGCCATTTATGGCTTTCTTATTTCTTTTGCATAATCTCTAATTCAATGCTTCTTTGTATTAAAGAAAGCTCAGTGAGTTAATTCTAGTACTAATATAAGTAAACTTTAAACTAAGTACTTTTCATTATATAAGATAGTAAATCTCAAAGATAGAGATAAATCTTATAGAACAAGGATTTTTACATAAAATATTCATTTCTAGAAAACTCAGTGAAAACCATTCTTCTTTCTTCACCTCACTGAACATGAAATAATCAGAAGATTTTATCCTATAGGAATGGTGGTGTGGGGAGAGTTGTGTGATGGGAATGTTTGAAGTGTGAGGAAGCAAAGGAGATACTAAGAAAACCTCAACTGCAGTGAAGAGAATAGAGGGCCTACTCTCCTGGTATTTTAAATATTTTAAATATTTATTTATTCTTTTCTGGATGTCTCGGAAGAATTTTCCTAAACTATCTGTGCCTTAGTGTTCCTGAATACAAATAAAAGACCATAATGCATTTTTTTCTTACCTGGAAAAATAAGGTATTTTATGATAAAATGGGTTAATGGCCTGAGAGCACTTGAAATCCATGGAAGACAGGTTGCTGTCCAGAATGGATTGTTGCAACAAATATCCTTAGGAGACTAGTCCCCAAACTGGGAAGCTAAGGAAGGACTTGATGAACAGAAGTGACACAAAGTGATTTTATCAGCAAGCATAAGGATTAGCTTCTAATTTGTTGTGGAGTTCTGTCATAAAATCTATATATTTATATGAAAGTGAGTTAGAGAACAAAAACTATCATGAAGGCAAGGAATTAGAAGACATATTTTTCCTCTATTCTCAGGAAGATTGTTCTGAAAGTGAAAGAAGAACTTAAACCCTATTCTAATTTCATGAGTGTTGTCCAATGTCAAAATATTCTTGGTTCGTTTGTTATAATAAACTTGACTAACGTATCTAGTTGTCATAAGTTATTGTAAACCTATCTTTGTATTTTTAAAATTCCTAAACATTAAATGAGAAAGATTCCAGTTGACTTAAAGAATAAAAGATGAAAAGAAGTATTTTTATCCATTAGGTACATTTTCAAATTTCTTTGCTGACATGGACTTGAAAGAAGTAACTCTCTTTTGAAAAATTGGTCCCTCCTTTAACAAGAATTATAATTATATTATGGATCTTTACCAAGTTATTAATCTTTAATCTCTGATATTCTTGAAGAAAATACTTTAAATTGAAGCACAACAAACAAATAAAAATATATACCCCCTCCCATGAGAGTCCAGTATTCTAAATAGATGGTTTTGATTAGAACTGTTAATATTTTGAAAAATGATGCATCTATCAGAATAAAAGACAACTTTATTTATCTAAAACAACATTGTGGTCTTTACCGAAAAAAAAAAAAAAGACACGTTGGTCCTCATAATAAAAAGATGGTTCTATGTGTAATTTAAATGTCCTAGCTTGCTAACAGGGATAAGGCAGATGGGGCCACTGATAAAATGTAATGCTGTGAAATATTAGTGACCATTAACAGCTGTGTACTCATGGGTAAGTTATTTAACTTATTTTTGCTTCGATTTTCTACTTGTTGAAAGAATAACAATCCCCACCCCATAGTTGGTTTATAGTTTTGATTTTGATTTTCTGTGAGGATTAAATGAACTTAAAGCAGGGTATGTTCATAGTAAATATGTGACAAATGTTTGCTGTTACTATTATTATCATTTTGTAATTATTTTGTAGAAGACAGAGAACTGGATTGGGAATTAGGAGACCTGTGCTGTACACCAGCTTCTTAGCTCACTTCATGTATAAACCACTGACCCTCCTTGAGCTTTGGGTTCATGGTTTCTGAAACTAAGGGACTGGGTGAGTAATTATGAAGGTTCTCTCTAGTTCTAGCTCTTTGGTAATATGTATAAGATTGAGTTTTATGCAATGTTGGCATTGAGCAAAATTTTAATATATACAGTATAACTTTAGAACCACCATCTCCTATTTTTTTCTGTTGATTCCTGCTCTCAGAACTGGCTATACCAAGCTCTCCTGGAACCCTACATCAACAGGAAAAGTTTTGCTGAAGTAGTATTGAACTTTATTATTTTTTCGGTAGAGTTTATATTTGGAACAGTTTTAGGTTTATAGGAAAACATTAAATTGAATCATCAGAAAAGGCCATCTACCATTTATGCCTTTCTCTTTTCTTTTTGTGCTCATTTGTTTGTTTACATTTTTGCTAGACTTTACTAGGCCGATTTAGGTTTACAGAAAACTTGTGTAAAAAGTACAGAGAATGCCCACATTCTCCTTCTCCCACCTCCCTGCACATAGTTTCCCCTGCATTAATTAACAACCTGCATTAATATGTATCTTAGATTCCCAGGGCTTTTGTAACAAAGTGCTATAAACAAGGTGTCTTGAAACAACAGAAATTTATTGTCTGACATTTCTGGGGGCTAGAAATCTGAAATCAAAGTGTCAGCAGGACCATGCTCTCTTTGACATCTGGAAGAATCTGTTCCATGTCTCTCTCCTGGCCTCTGGTGGTTTGCTGACAATCTTTGGACTTCAATCTCCGTCTCAGTTATTATATGGCCAGTTATTTAGGATTAACATTCACCTTACTCCAGAATGACTTCATTTTGACTTACCTAATTACATCTGTAATGACCCTATTTCCAAATAAGTTCACATTTTGAGGTAGTGGGGTGTAGGACTTTAACGTAAGCTTTTCGGGGACACAATTCAATCCTAACAGTGTGGTTCATGTTACAATTGATGAACTAGTATTGACACATTATTATTAACTGTATTTCATAGTTTACATTAAGGTTCACTCTGTCTTGTACAGTTCTATGGGTTTTAACAAATGCATAATATCATGGGATCATCTCTACAGTATTACACAGAATAGTTTCACTGCCCTAAAAATGCCTCATGCTCCACATATTCATCTCTTTATTCCTCCCCCTGAATCCCTGGCAACCACTGATATTTTTACTGTCTTCATAGTTTTGTTTCTCACAGAATGTCGTATCATTGGAATCAAAGACTATATAACCTTTTCAAACTGGCTTCTTTCATGTAGTACTATGCATTTAATGTTTCTCCAATTGTCTTTGCATAGATTGATAGCTCATACCTTTTTATTGCTGAATAATAGTTGACTATATGGCTATTCCATAGTCTATTTATCCGTTCATCCAACATCTTTGGTTGCTTCAAATTTTTAGCAATTGTGAAAAAAGCAACTATAAACATTCACATGCAGGTTTTTGTGTGGACATAAATTTTCAACTCATTTCAGTTCATATCTAGAAGCATGCTTGCTGGATCTTATGGTGACCCTATGTTTGGCTTTGTAAGAAACCAACAAACTGTTCTAAAGTGGCTGTACCATTTTGCATTCCCACCAAATGAGATTTCCTATTGCTCTACATTCTTGCCAGTATTTGGTGGTGTCAGTGTTTTGAATTTTAGCTGTGTAGCTGTATTTCATTTTTGTTTTAATTTGCAATTCCCTAATAGTGTATGATATTTAGAATATTTTCATATATTTGCCATCTGTATATATTCTTTGATTAGGTGTCCAGATCTTTTGCCCATTTTTAAATTTGGTTATTTTCTTTCATCTTGTTTAGTTTTAAGGATTCTTTTTATATTTTAGATTCAAGTCCTGTGTCAGATATGCATTTTTGAAATATTTTATCCCAAACTGTGGCTTGTCTTTTCACTGTCTTAGCAGTGTTTTTCATGGAGAGCAATTTCTAACTTCAAGGAAGTCAAACTTATCATTTTTTTCTTTCATGGGTAGTGCTTTTGGTGTTGTATCTAAGAAGTCATAGCCAAACACAAGGTCCCCTGGTATTCCAGGAACTTTATAGTTTTGTGTTTCACATTTAGATCTATGATCCATTCTGAGTTAATTTTTGTGAAAGACACATGCCTAGATTAATTTTTTTTTGCTTGTGAATGTACTGTCGTTCCAGCTAAATTTTTTAAAAGTACTATTCCAGGGACGTGGATATGGCTCAACCAGTTGGGAGCCCACCTAACGCATAAGAGGTTCTAGGTTCAGGTCCCAGTACCTCCTAAAAAAGATGACAAGCAGATGCTGCCCCCACTGCAACAAACTAGATGCCAACCCCGCTGCAAAATGAGCTATAAGCCGACCTCACCACAATGAGCTAGATGCCACCCCCTCCACAATGAGCAGATGCCACAAGCCAGCAGATATCACAGCCCACATGGAATGGATATGGCTCAGGCTGTTGGTACTTCCCTCTCATGTGTGGGGTCCTGGGTTCAATTCCCAGTGCCTTTTGGAGAAGGCAAGCAAAACAATGAACAGACAGATGAGAGAACCATCCGGGGGAAGGGGTGATAAATAAAGAAAAATAAAGTAAATAAATAAATCTTAAAAAAAATATCCAGGGGAGCTCATGTAGCTCAGTGGTTGAGAGCCAGCTTCCCACATGCGAGGTCCTGGGTTCAACCCTTGACACTGGTACCTCTAGAAAAATGATAATAAAGCACCATCCCTTCTCTACTGAATTGCCTTTATTCCTTTGTCAAAGATCAGTTGACTACATTAAGTGGATCTAATTCTGGGATCTCTATTCTGTTCCACTGATGTATTTGTATAGCCTTTTTATCACTGTCTTGATCACTGTAGTCTTGAAGTTGTGTAGTGTCTACCTGAATTTGTTCTTTAGTATTGTGTTAGCTATTCTGGGTCTTTTGCCTTTCCATATAAACTTTAAAATCTGTTTGTCAATATCTACAAAATAAATTGCTGGAATTATGATTGCTTGCATTGAATCTGTAGATCAAGTTGGGGAAAACTGACATCTTAATCACACTTAGTCCTCTTATCCCTGAAGATAGAATATCTAACATGTTTTGAAAGTGCTTTGAATATATCATGAATTTCTTTTGCTTTCAAGAAATGTCCCCCAGCCTGTAAGTGAACAAGACAGCATACGGATAAATCCTACCTTATATGCTAAAATCAGCTTTCAATATATTATACTGTGGTAACAAATGACTCTAATATCAACAGCTTACAGCAGCAATGGCTATTTCTTATTCATTTTAACATGTCAGCTGTTGTTATCTTCTCTGATGATCTTAAATTAGAGAGGACTGGGTGCAGCTCTGCTTCACATTTTGGCTCCCAGAGTGAAGGAGCTTTATTTGGATTATTACATCCTTACATTCTCCAGGCAAAGGTAAATCCAAGAGCAGAGGTGAGAACATGCAGTGGCTCTTAAAGCTTCTTCCTGAGCTGAGATGCTACAGGATTTTGTTCCCTCACAGATGTTTTAAACAACAAGAAAAATCAGGCAGAACCATCTTTCTCAGAGATTGGGAAAACCATTTAAAAGTGATAGTAACTGGGTCAGCATGGAATCAAGAAATATGAAACTACATACAAGTGGTGAGAAAACCTTGTGATGCCCTTACTGGACCTTTCCTTACCTTCCTTCCCACAAGTCAGTGTGGAGCAGGCCAGTGCTCATAATGTGGGTCCCTGGTCCTGATTTGAGAGGAAACAGAGTGACCCATGTGAACATACTAGGGTGGATGTATAACTGTATTAACATAATGGCAGCCTAAAGGACTATGCCAAGATACTTGTCACAGGCTTTTTATGCTAGAACTAGTTTGCACATAGATGGCTAGAACACTGAGCAGCTAGAATGCTTTAGGAGAACATTCATATCTGAGCTGCCAGGGGCAAAGGATTGTGGGCTGTGGGACATACACTTGAGGCCTCAGACTTGGAAGATATGCTGTTTTTTAGGGGCAAAGGAGACATTTGGATCTATGTAAATGGGAAAATTCATGGAGCCACATGTACACGCTCATAACAAGATGTACCTGGATGACCCACACTTTCATCTCAGGCTTATTGTTGGTTACTTCAAAAAGTCAAAAAATGTTCCCTTTTTTTCCCTTTTATTTGTGCTTTTTGGGGGTACTAGCTCTTGGCATAGGAAATCTCTTCTAACATTAGCTGTATTCAAGTATAAGGAACAGACACTGAATTGACTAAATGCCAGAAATAACACACTAAAATATAAAATGTCCAGTATGCAACAGAAATTGCAAGACATTCAAAGAAATAGGAAATGTTGGCCCATGCAAAGGAACAAGAAAAAGCATTAGAAATTATCAATAAGAAGGAACATACTTTGGACATACCAGACAAAGACTGAATAAATGATTCTAAAAGTATTAAAATGCTAAAAAAAAGCTTAGATGAAAAAAACGCAAGGCATTCAGGAAAATGATAGATTATTAAAAAGAGAATATCAATAAAGCAGTAGAAATCATATATAAGAATCAAAAGGACCTGAAAAACATAGTAAAAGAAATAAAACATTCCCTGGAGGGGTTCAACAGCAGATTGGAACTGGCAGATGAAAGAATTCATGGAGTTGAAGATAATACAATTAAATTTATTCATTCTGAGCAGTATAAGGAAAAAAGAAGGAGGAAAAGTGAACAGTGCCTGTGAGACCTGTGGGAGACCACCAAGGATACTAATATATGCATTATGGGAGTCCCAGAAAGAGAAAATGAGAGACAGGTGCATAAAGAATGTTAAAAAAAAAATATGGTGGCTGAAATCTTCCCAAATTCAATGAAAGGCATGAATATGCACATCCAAGAAGCCCCACAAACTCCAAAAGAATAAACCTAAATAGAATCACCAAGAGTCATTAAATCAAACTATTAAATGTTAAACACAAAGAGAGAACCCTAAAAGCTGTCAGAGAGAAGCAATGTGTCATATACAAAGGACCCTCAATAAGATTAAGTGCCAATTTCTTACCAGAAACCATAGAATCAAGTAGGCAATGAAGAGTCATATTCTATAAGAAAAACAGGCCAATAATGAATCCAATATGTGGCAGAAATGTCTTTCAAAATTGATGGAAAGTTTAAGACATTCCCAGGAAAACAAAAACTGAAGGAGTTTGTCACCTATAGACCAGCCCTACAAGAAATGCTAATGGAAGTTCTTCATGTTGAAAGGAAAGGACATTAGGTAATACATCAAACCCTTATGAAAAAATAAAGAATCCAAATAAAGGAAATTACATGGGCAAGTATAAAAGGCAGCACCATTGTATATTTGGCTTTAACTTTACTTTTTAATTTTTTCAGGGCCTAGTGGTATATCTATGGTTTTGGATACATAATATATAAAAACATAATTTGCAAGAATAGCAACATAAAGTTGGGGGGCAGCAGGGTATAGGAGCAGTGTTTGTATGCTACTGCCAGTAAGTTGATATCAAATCAAATGTTATTGATTTAGGGTTAAATTTAAAAACCATGGAAACCAAAAAGAAAATATTAGAAAAATATCCATATGAGGTGGAATTCTAAAAGATTAAGCAAATGATAAAGTAGGCAGAAACAGAATAACTGAGGGACAAAAAGTTATAAAACTTACAAAGACCAAAGTGGCAGACATAAGGTATTCATTGTTATTAGCTATTTTAAATTTAAGTGGGTTAAACTTTCCAGTCATGTATGTAAACATGGCATGTATGGCATGTATGTAAACATGCATGGCACAATTACATGGTGTTTAAAGCAGATTCACCTTAAATTCAAAGACACAAATAGATTGAAATGAAAGGATGGAAATATATTCCATGCAAACAGTAATTAAGGCAGAGGGGTCTATACTAATGTCAGGCAAAACAGATTTTAAGTTAAAAAAAAAAACTGTTTTAAGGTACAAAGAAGGACACTATAGATCAATTCATTAAGAAGATATAACAGTTATAAATATATATGCACTTAACAACAAGCCACAAATTATTGACAGATTTGAAGGAAAAAATGGACAATTCTACATTAATAGTAAGAGAGTTAAATACAGCACTTTCAATAATTGATACAGACAGAAAATCAATAAGGAAATAGAAGACTTGAACAATACTACAAACAAATTAGATCTAAGAAACATATATAAAATTCTTCACTGAAAAAGAGCAGAGAACACATACTTCTCAAGTGCATATGGATCATTCTCTTGGATAGACCATATGTTAGGACACAAATCTAGTCTCAATAAATTAAAAAAAATATTGAACCACAATGGAATGAAGCTAGAAAGCAATTTCATAGGAAGAACTGGAAAATTACACAAATATGTGTAAATTAAGCAATACCCTTAGAAGCAACAAATGAGACAACGAAGAAATCACAAAGGAAATTAGAAAATAACCCTGAGATGAAAGAAAACAAAATCACAAAATGCCAAAATTTATGAAATGCAGCCAAAGCAATACTCAAAAAGAAATTTATACTTGAAAATACTTGCATTAAAAAAGATCTCAGATCAGAGAACTAACATTTGGAGGAAGTAGCAAAGAAGAGCAAACTAAAATCAAAATGAGGAGTCAGAAGAAAATAGCAAAGATTAAAGTAGAGAAAAATGAAATAAAGGATAAAAAACAATAGAGAGAATCAATGAAACTAAAAGTTAGCTCTTTGAAAAGATCAATAAAATTAACAAACCTTTAGCTAGAATGGCAAAGAAAAAAGAAAGAGAAGGCAAATAACAAATCAGAAACAAAAGGGGGACATTACTACTGAAATAAAAAGAGGTAAAAGAAGATACTATGAACAATTGGGCACCAACAGATTAGGTAATCTAGATGAAATGGATAAGCTCCTAGAAACATGCAAATTACCTAAACTAACTAGGGAATAAGTAGAATATTTCATTAGAGCAATAATAAATAAAGTGATTGAATCAGTATAATCAGTAATCCAAAGCCTCCCAACAAAGGAAAGTAGGAGATTTCCCTGGTGAATTTTATTAAACTTTCAAAGAATAATTAATACCAACCCTTCCCTGCCAAAAAATTAAAAAGAAGGGAACACTTCTTAACTCCTTTGGTTAAGCCAACATCACACTAATACCAAAGCCAGATAAAGCTATCACAAGAAAATACTGACCAAAATACCTTATGAAGATAGATGTAAAATTCTCAACAAAATGCTAGCAAACTGAATCTAATGGCAAATAAAAGAGTAAACATATTTATGGGCAATCGAATTTGAGGAGGAAGCCTATTCCACTCAATGCACAAAGAATAGCCTCTTCAACAAATAGTGCTTGGAAAATTAGATATCTACATGTAAAAGAATGTAAGTAGACTGCTCCCTCATATCATATACCAAAATGTATTCAAAACTGGATCAAAGATCTAAATATGAAAACCAAAACAACAAGACTCCTAGGTGAAAACATAAGGAAACAAGTTTTTTTGTTTGTTTGTTTTTTGTTTATTGTTTATTATTGAAATAATGAAAATGCTCTAATAGTGATTGGAAAGATGAGGACACAATATGTGATTATACCAAATACTACTGATTGTATATATCAGATGGATTGTACACTTTATTAATATGTACCAATGAAATTAATTTGTTTACAAAACAGGGTAATATATTCAGGACCTTGTATTAGGTAACAGATTCTTAGATGTTACATCAAAGCATGTGCAACAACAGGAAAAATAGATTATTTGGACTTCATAAAATTTCTGTTTGGGATGATGGAAAACTTTGATAATATTTGATAATAGATGGTGGTGTGAGTAGCACAACATTGTGAATGTGATCAATGCCATTGAATTGCTTGGGAGTGGTTGAGATGGGAAATTTTATGTTGTATATATGTTTCCACAATTTGAAAAGGAGAGACTAAAGAAACAATGACAATTAAATGCAATACATGATCCTGGATTGGATCTAATAATGAAGGAGAAAATGCCCAAAAGGACATTACTGGACAATTGAAGATAATGGAATGTAGACAGTATGGCTTTATAACAATATTAAACATTTTGAATTTGGTAAGTGTACTTGAGAATATATAAATGAATACTCTTGTCCTTAGGAAATACACATGAACGTATTCAGGGGCCAAGGAGCATAATATATGAACATATTCTCAAAAGATTAGAAAAAGTGTTGATTGAGTGATAAATTAGATAGATAGAAAGATAGAGATAGATAGATAGATAGAATGCTATAACAAATATGCAAATGTGGCAAAATGTTAAAAACTGGTAAATTTGGTTTCCTGGGTAAGGAGTGTATTGGAGTTCTCCTAAGTGGTTTTGCATTATTTTTGCAACTTTCCCGTAAATGTGAAATAATTTTAAAATTAAAAAAAAAAAGGTTTCTGCTCAAGGTTTTTACTTTGTGTCCATGTAATTGCCATTGGCTAAATCAATTCACATATCCATGTCTAAAGTCATTGAGGGAGGGATGTAAGACAGTAGGGTAGGAGCAACAATACAGTCTATCACAGTTTTCAAAAGATCCTCTCCTCTCCTTGGTAGTGTTTCTTAAAGAGTTTGATCTTTTTGAACTAGCTCAATTCAAATACTTCCTTCTCTATGAACCCTTCCTTAATTACTCCAGTGAGCATTTGTTAGTAGTTCATTGATCACTACACTTGCATTCCCACAGAATCTTAAACATGTCTGTCTGATAAAACATGTCACAATGCCTTATAATTAGATGCTGTTGTATGTTGATAAATATTTAAGAAAAGGACTACTAAATGGAGGTGGGAGTCCTAATTTTTAATGTTGGGCAATTTCCATGATGCAAATATTCCTTCCTATCAAATGAATAGTGTGACTTTATGGAACATGGATTTGGGAAGAATGTGCTATATCACAGCATTGTATAATATTTCCACCATATAGACATAAAGATGTAATTTAAAAATTTTTTTTTGATAATGGTAAAATGTAGTAAAATAATAAAATGAATTTTGAATGTTTATCATCTTATTTTAATATAAATTAATTTTCAATATAAATTATCCAATTGCAAGTTTATATGGTCTAATGTTTACTAATGTCAGTATATAAAAACAGGCTGCAAAATTTCTAGAAATTTAACATTTGGTTCTCATGAGCAGGTACAATATGGCTCCAACACAATGCTGACATTTTGACATCTATATTTGTCCTTCTACCAAAGACAAGATGTCCTTCAAATATTGAGGCTCTGTATTAGTCATCATTTCTTATCACAGAGACTAGCATGATTCCTGGTATTTGGTAGAGTCAATTAATGTTAGATGAATAAATGAGAAAAAAAAAAGTGAATGAACAGGTACTATAGAGAATAATATTAATGGATAGAAACAAACTTCACTGGACTCTAATTCCCTCTAATTAAGGAAATTGTGGGAATCATGATTTCATGGTTCATGATAGTCCCTATGATAAAACAGATGATGAATACAGAGCTCTATCTTTAATAGACATCTTGTTAACTCCATAGGATGAGAGAAATAAAAATGAAAAATGGAAAACAAATTCACATTGTCATCCATCCTCCAAATATGTCCTTGTCAATTGAAGATTTCTTTTCCCTATTTGATAAATACTGATCTTTTTTTTCTATGATTTTTTTCTATGATGTGTTCCTCAAAAAGATTTGTTGAAGTTCTACTTCCCAGGCCCTTAGAATGTGACCTTATTTGGAAATAGGGTTGCTATAGATCAAATTAGCAAGTTAAAGTGAGGTTATACTGGAGTAGAGTGGGCCCTTAATTCAATATGACTGGTGTCCTTATAAGAAGAGACAGGGTAGAGAGAGAGAAAGAGAACAGCTACGTGCCAACTGAGAGACAGAAGCCCAAGAAATGTCAGCAAGCTAAGAGGCCAGCAGAGAAGCATGAACAGATTCACCCCTGGAGATGTCAAGGGGAGCATGGGCCCGCTAGCACTTGATTTTAAACCTCTAGGCTCCAAATCTTCCAGATAATAAGTTTCTATTGTTTTAAGACATCTTGTTTGTGGTACTTTGTTACAGCACACCTAGCAAGCTAAGATTAATTCTTTTATTGATAATACTAGAATTATTCACGCAATACTATGTGCCAGCTGCAAATTCCTCCTCTTGTATTATTTTATCCTCATAGCAATTATAAGACGTAAATTCTGTTATTACCCCATTTTACAGGTGAATGGAAACCAAGACTTAGAGAAGCTAAGTGACTTGTTCAAGATTCTGGGATAGAAAGAAATGGAACCAGAATTTTCTTTTAAGCTGTCAACTCTAGAATCTTTTCACTTCTAAGGAATAGAGTTTTAGGAAAGTATTACCATCTCACTTTACAGTGAATGACATTTGCCACTTTAATGTTACAGATATTCATATTTTATTTCTAAAGCATGCAGAGACGTTTGTTTTAACATATTCTGATACACTTCCTCTGGTCAGAACTTCAGGTTTAGCAATAGCATCAGGATTAGCAATGCCACCAGGTTATTGAATATTACTATGGTTTCCCAATTCATCACTTGCTTTACATTATGAACTCTTTTCACTCAATGAATGAAAAAGTAATCCTAGTCTTTAAACAGTCTGAGAAAGAAATTCTAATTTGTGCCCCCAATTACAAGTCTTCTTACGGTTTATGAAGAAAGCAATTGAATTGAATAATTGAATACCGAAACAGCCACAGTTTGGGGAGGTAAAATATGGACACTTTCCAACAATTTGATTTAAAAAGAGGCCTAACGTGGAGTTTTCCAGAAATAGCCTATCAATCTGTCAAAATAATAATTTTCCTTAATATTATAAACATAACTACCATCTGAGACAAGAATACATGCTAAACTTAGATAAGATAATACATGTGGTTGGATCTTCCCAAGTAAAACAGTGGTAATATCATCAACGAGGAATACAACTGACATTGCATTCACACCAGGTAAACATGTTTTCTCTTGTACCTAGTAAATTGCTTTAAGTAGCTTTTCTAAAAAAATATTTCCTGAATTGAATGACTGAATGTAACTGGGTGTAATGTGTAGTTTTGGTCAGCCAGAATCTTATGTAAAAATTGAAAGAATACTATCACAGCTGAAATAAAATTCCAACATGGCATATTTTATTATTGTGTGCTTTCATAAAACGTGGTCACAAGATTTGTTTCAAGACTTAACGATGGTTTCCGATTCTGGGTCAGACACGGTAAACAAACCTCATCCTGTCATTGGATTCATTTTTATTCACTGGATGCAACTAACACCCTAGAGATAATGCACTGAGAAGCTGTCTGAGGACTATGAAGAATAAATAGCAGACCAACTGGTGAAGACCAGAATTTGAAGAATAGCCAAAGTGGGGTTTACCATTGTTTTCCTGTAGTAACTCTGGCTTGGAATTGGAGTTAACTTGAAATCTGGAAGTAAGCATAAAAGCATGGATAAAGAATGCTCCAGGAGAAACCCACAAGTTAAGGCTTGAGGGTTAGAAAAGGGTTTTCTATTAGCATCAGCAGTCATAGTGAGAGGCCACAGGCACCATTGCGCTAGAGGAAGTTAATTTTCCTCTTCATTCAAAGGAGCTGCGTTCTCAAAATCCTATGGGAGTTGGCAAATTCTCATTTCATCTTTAGTTATTACAGAAATTGGAGGTTTACGGAAAAATCATGCAGCAAGTAAAAAATTCTCATATACCCCTCTTCACACACAGTTTCCCCTATTATGAACACTTTGCATTAGTGTGGTATTTTTGTTAAAATTGATGAAATAATATTATTATGAAATTATACCATTAACTATAGTCCACAGTTTACATTAGGTTCGCTTTTTTTTGTAGTTCTATCTTGCTGTTTTTTAAAAAATTTTATTCTTGTAACATATATACAACCTAAAATTTTCCATTTAGTAACTTTCAAATATAAAATTCAGTGGTGTTAATTACACTTAAAATGTTGTACTGTCATCACCACCATGATTACCATAACTTTTCTATTGCCCCAAACAGAAATTCTGTGCCAATATAGCATTAACTCCCCATTCTCCATCCCCATCCTAGCCCCTGTGTTCTAGTTTCTGACTTCCTGAATTTGCATATTCTAATTATTTCATAACAGTGATATCATACAATATTGCTCCCATTTCTTTTTCCTTTCTCTCTCCTCCTGCTATTTGTCCCTGGATGAGGATACAGCCATGTAATATGCACAGCAGAGCAAATTAACTAAAGTTCTGGTTTTATGGCCAGAAAGAACTGGGGATTCATTGACAGTGAGAAGTTTGGGATTATAACCCATAAATATGTTAATAAACTTTAGGGTCCACCCCTGAGACATGTATACATGAATTTGACCCTAAACATCATACTAAGAACTTCAACAATGGAACCAAGAGGTAGACCAGCCCCTAAATCTCAGACTGGCCACTAGGTATAGCAAACACAGGAATAATAAAAAAGCAAACAAATATTTTATAGGCTTTGAAAATGGAACTGACATTAAAAACATTACCCTCAAAAGGCTAGTCAGAATTCATGCCTGAATCCAACTGACTTGATTGTAAACAAAATACAATATTCACTATAGTTTTTAACCAAGACCCAAAATACTGTAATGTAATGCTCAAAATATGATGGGAAAAATACAAAATTTCTCAGAATTGGAAAAACCCAGAAAATATCTAATATCATGGAAGAAGAAGCATCAGCATGAAGCTGACATAGATGTCAGAATTATCTGACAAGGACTTGAAACCAGCTATTATAAAAATGATATAAGAAGTAAGGGCAAACACTTTCCAAATGAAAAAAAGGAGAAATTCTCAGCAAAGTAATAGAAAAAAATATATTAAAAATTGAACAAAACAGAAATTTTAGAACTAAAAGTTATAATAACTAAAAAGAAAACGTCACTTGGATGGGCTCAATAAAACTTGGATATGACAGAGGAAAGAATCCGTGAACTTGAAGAAATCTCATTAGAAATGATCTATTCAAAACAGCAAAGAGAAAATAAATAAACTCCTGGAACTGGGACAATATCAAATGTTTTGGCATTCATGTTATTTGTTTCCAAGAAGGAGAAGAGAAAGAGCATGGTATGAGAAAATATTTGAATACATAATGGCTGAAAACTTCTCAAGTTTGGTGGAAGAGATAAAACTACAGCTTTAATAAACTCAGTAAACAAACAACATAAACAAAGGAGTTCAGGTCCAGAAATATCATAATCAAACCATTGAAAAACAAAGAGAAGGAATAATTTCTTGAACTCAGTCCCTCCTCCCCAAACGAAGTACTACTTAAGGGAACACAATATTTTGAATGATTTCAGATATCTCATCTGACTCTATGTTAGTCAGAAGGAGGTGCAACATTTTTAAAGTACTAAAAGAAAAGAAACATTAGAATTATATATACAGTGAAATATTCTTTAAGAATTAAGGTGAAATAAGAACATTCTAAGATGGAATAAAACTAAGAATTCATTTTCTGAAGTCCTGCTCAAAATAAATATTAATGAAAATTCATCATAAAGAAGGAAACTTTTATCAGAAAGAAAGTCAAAGCAACTATAATAAAGAAAAAGAAAGAAAATGTTAAGTATCTGGTAAGTATAATAGACTATGCTTTCCCTCTTCCATTCTTTAAAATATGTTTGATATTAGAAAAAAATTATATTTTCAGAAGGGGTTTCCAGTGTGTGTAGATATAATTTATAAGGCAACAAAACAAAAAGTAGAGAGGATAAAGAGACTTTTTAGGAGTAGATATAGCTTAGGCAATTGGGTGCCCACCTCCCAAATGGGAGGCCCTAGGTTCAGTTCCTGGTATCTCCTAAAAATAATGAGCAGTCACAATGAGCTGATGCAAAGAGGCTAACACAATGAGTTGATGATTGAGCAGACACAATGAGCAGGGAGCAGATGTGGCTCAAACAGTTTGTTACCCACCTCCCACATGGGATGTCCTGGGTTTGGATCCCAGTGCCTCCTAAAGAATACAAGCAGACACAACAAGCAGACATAGCAAGGACACAGATGAGGGACCCATTTCAAGGGGAAGAAAAGAGAGACTTTTAAGTTTGTAACAATTCTACTTTAGACTTGAAGTGATGAAAAACCTTTTAATTTTAGGTACATCATGAAAAGTTAAGTCTGTGTAATATATTCCCTAAAGCAACCTCTAAAATAATCTATAAAATATAGTCAAAATAGATAAATAAAAATGAATACTAAATTCAATCAAATAAACAAACAAAACAAGAAAGTAAGTAAAAGGAAAAAGAGGGAAAAGGAAAGGCAGATGCCTCTGGAGTTCAGTGCCTTGTCAGTGGGTCCTACTTTGGAATTGGTGTTCCTGAGTGTGATCGAGTTGGACTCAGATGTAGCCTTTCTACACATGCCTCTTCTGTCACTTTTACTGAACCTGTGGTTGATGCGGGCATTGGTATATACTCAGGAGACTTGAATCTCTGAACTGGTCATGTGCCAGCGGGGCCCTGAGCTTCAGCAGCATTGCAAATCCTACTCTCCAGTTCATTGGTCTTACCAAGGTCAGCTAACAGGGACGTGAAGATAGTCAACCACCACACCAGGGAACTGAGAATGCCTACAACTGCATAGGAGAACCACATTCATCAACCATGTGGGATCTAAGCCCCCTCTTGATATAGAGGTGGAGTGGACATCACCATGTCAGAGTCCACAGGATGGAGGAATAAAATATGGATTAAAGTGAACTTACGGGTATTCTACTATAGAACTATTATGACTAATAATGGAAGAAACTGTAGCATTGATCTGGAGAAAGCAGCCATTGTAGTTGGTGAGGGCAGGGAGAGAGAAGAAGAGATGTGGCGTGGGGCATTTTTGGGACTTGAAGTAGTCTTAAATGATATTGCAGGGACAGATGCTGGACATTATATATCCTGACATAACCTACTGAATGGACTGGGAGTGAGTGTAAACTACAATGTAAACTATTATCCATGTGGTGCAGCTGTGCTACAAAATGTATTCACCAAATGCAATGAATGTGCCACAATGATGAAAGAGGTTGTTGTTGTGGGAGGAGTGGGGTAGGGTGGGAGTGGGGTATATGGGAACCTCTTATATATTTAATGTAACAATTTTTTGTGATTTATCTATCTTCCAAAAAATACAATTTAAAACAAATTAAAAAAAACTGCCCCCAAAAACTGATGGAAAAACAGAAATATGTAATAAAATAGTAGACCTAACTCTGCACATATAAATAATCACATTATTTTAAATGGTTTACACACACCATTAAAAGAGAAAGTAAGAATTGAAAGAAATAATGAAAAAAAAAAGAATAAAAAGAGAAGTCACTAAAACAAAATAACCTAACTTATTTTAAGCATCATGATATAGTTAGGTTTAGAGTAAAACAATGGAGAGATTTACAATGCAAATGCCAATCAAAGGAAAGCTAAAATAGCTATATTATTATTAGACATATTAAAGTTCAGACCAAATAAAATTACAGAATTACAGGGATAAATAGGAGCATTACATAATAAAAATATTCAATTCCCTAAGAAGACATATTAATTCTAACTATGCAAGCATCTTCAAGAGGCAAAACAAATGAAACGGAATTGAGTAATAGATAAAATCTCAATTAATTGTAGACATCAACATTCTTCTCTCAGTAATTGTTGAACTATTAGACAAAGTATCTGCAAAGATTTAGGAGGCCAGAACATCACCACCAATCAACTGGATCTGATTGCTATTTATGCAACATTCCACCAAAAAGTCTTTTCAAGTACTCATAGAACATTCACCAGAATAAACTATATTGTGTCTTGCAAAATAAACCTTAATACATTTAAAATAATTGAAATCATACAAAAGTATGTTTTCTAACTATAATGCAATTAAATTAGAAATCAAAGGCAGAAAGAGAAAAGGAATAACTTCAAATACCAGGAGATTAAATAACACACTTCTAGACAACCCATGGATCAAAGAGGAATTTTCAAAGCAAATTAGAAAATATTTTGACCTGAATAAAAGTGAATATTCCGCTTGTCAATATTTGTAGTATACAGTGAAAACAGCACATAGAGAGAGATTTATAGCATTAGGTGCTCAGAGTGAAATAGGAGAAAAGTTTTAAATAAATAATCTAGGTTTTCATCTAAAGAAATTAGGGAAAAAAATGCACTCTGAGCAAGGAGAAGGAAGGGATACTATAATAATAAAGATGAAAATGATAAGAGAAGAAATCAATGGAATTGAAAACAGGAAAATTAATGAAACTCTACTTTGGTTCTTTGAAAAGAGCAATAAAATTGACAAACATCTAACAGGACTGACCCTGAGAATAGTTTTGACACAAATTATAATGATCAAGAATGAAAGAAAGTTTATCGCTATAAACCCTGCATCATTCTATTAATAAAAATAACTATTATTCTTTTACAAGAATAATAAGGAAGTACTAAAACAACTCTATGTACATAAATTTGTTAACCAGGATGGAAGGGGACAATTGCTTGAAAAGCATTTCTCCTGTGTTGCAAGGGATTTGTATGCTGAAAACTCCCTCGTGATAAAATAAATAACTTGAGTGGTCATGTAACTACTTTGAAAAAATTGAATTCATGGTTAAAAACCTCTGAAAAAGAAGTCTCCACACACAGCTGGTTTTGCTTGCAAATTCTACCATATATTAAGGAAGAAATATCACCAATTTGACAACATCTCTTCTAGAGAGTAGAAGTAGATGAAATACTTTTCACCTTATTTGATGAGGCCAGCATTACTCTGATAACAACTAGATATAGAAAGTACAAGGCAAAAAATACAAAGAGCTTTCATGAACAAAGGCAAATATCCTCAACAAAAGATTAGCCGACTGACTCTAGCAATACAGTAGCCATATCTATATCTCTTCCAGGGTCATCTTGATCTGTATATATATTATACAGCTATCTCTATATAAACATAAATAGTCATAGATAGAAATAGAGATGTAGATGTAGACATAGAGATAGATAGATAGATAGATAGATAGATAGATAGATAGATAGATAGATAGATAGATAGATGTAAACATAAATATACAGCTACATTATACTCAAATAAGGTTTATGGTAAGAATACAAGGTTGATTCAGTTCTCAAAAATCAAACAATGCAATCTACCACTAACAGTCTAAAGAAGGAAAATCACATGATCATACAGACTGATGAAGAAAAAGCATTCGGCAAAATTCAACATCCATTCATAATAAAAACTCTTAGCAAATGAAGAATAAAAAGTAACTTCCTCAACTTGATAAAGGACATTGATAAAAAATCCTACAGCATCATGCTTAATGGTAACAACTGAATTTCTTCCCTCTAAACCTGGAACAAAGAGGCTCACACAATACTGTGTTAAAAGTTCTACTTCTTGCAATAAGGTGAAAAACAGAAATAAATTATATGCAGAATTGAGAGGAAAGTTTAAAACTGTCCCTTTTCACAGATTATTGATTTGCCAAGATAGACAATTCAAGCAATCTACAAAACACGTTCTAGAAATAATAAATGAGTTTCCAGGTCATAGGATACAAGGTCAACACACAAAAATCATTTTTATGTCTATAAACTAGTTATGAACAATTGGAAACCAGACTTAAAAAAATATAATTTACAACAGTTTCTTCCCAAAATTATATATTCATGTAAAAATCTAACAAACACACAGGATTTGTATGATAGAAATTACAAAATGCTGATTAAAGGAATAAAAAAGACTTCCAGGAAGATGGCATTGAAGTAGATAGGCAGATCTGAACTCTCTCATGAAAAAAAAAAAAATGGAGAAAGGGCAAAAACTTACCTGAGGGAGCTGCTTTGGAGTTCTGCAGAACAGAAAAGCACTGGGCATTATCCAGGAGGAAGTGAGACAGATAAAGTAGCCAAAGGAAAACCATGAGTTCCCCATGAGGGCACATATTCACCACCCACAAGGCAAATAGCCTCAGAAAAACCCTGGCAGCCAATTGAGTGGGAGGCAACATTCCCTGGGAGCAAGAGGCGTGTGGAAGAGAGTGGAGAGAGGTTTCTTTTCAGTGAGTTTGACTACCTGAACCTCCGCCGGAACTCAAAGAAGACCCCAACCAGCACTGAGGCAACCCCAGGAAGAAGGGAGGGGAATCTGATCAGTTAGGCTGTCACACCCAGCTGCCCTAGGAGATACAGGAACTAGGTCAGTAAGGAGGCAGAGGCCGGTGCCATCCTGTGGGGCTCTAGCAAATGGTTAGAAGCACAAATAGCCTGAGGGAATGGGGGCAGAAAGGCCCAGAAAAGTGTTCAGAAGTCTACTTAAACTGTGGAGCCAGTGTAGTTCAGTGGGGGAACACCTGCCTTGCTTATGTGAGGTCCCTGATTTGATTCCTGTGGCCTCCTAAGAGAAGGGAATGGTTATCAGGCACTCAGCCAGAACCCTATGATAGGGAACAAATAGACAGATTTTTACCTTGTTTTAGGTCCTGAATCTGTTGTTTTTTATTGGTTCTTTCTTTTCTTTTTTCCTTTATTTTATTTGCTAAAACCAGTTATACCACCTGTAGCAGCAGGTTGCAAGGTGATTGATTGATGAGCACTGGCAGCCTGAGAGGTTCCTTAGGGGCCTAAGAGGGAAGGCTGTTTTTCTTGGGTTGTTTTTTTTTTTTTTTTTTAAAAGATTTATTTATTTATTTAATTTCCCCCCCTCCCCTGGTTGTCTGTTCTTGGTGTCTATTTGCTGCGTCTTGTTTCTTTGTCCGCTTCTGTTGTCATCAGTGGCACGGGAAGTGTGGGCGGCACCATTCCTGGGCAGGCTGCTCTTTCTTTTCACGCTGGGCGGCTTTCCTCACAGGCGCACTCCTTGCGCGTGGGGCTCCCCCACGCAGGGGACACCCTTGCGTGGCGCGGCACTCCCTGCGTGCATCAGCACTGCGCATGGCCAGCTCCACACGGGTCAGGGAGGCCCGGGGTTTGAACCGCGGACCTCCCATATGGTAGACGGACGCCCTAACCACTGGGCCAAAGTCCGTTTCCCTCTTGGGTTGTTTTTTGTTGCTATTATTGTTAGTTTCTTGTTTGCTGTGTTTCCCCTTTCTTTGTTTTCTTTTTTCTTTCACTTATTTTTTCTACCTACTTTATTTCTTTTCTTCCTTCCATTTTTCTATTTTCTGTCTTCTATTGCTTTTCTTTCTTGTTTGGCTTTCATTTTTTATTTTTCTCTCTCTCTTCTCTTTTTTCCCCTCTCCTCATATTTCTGACTTCTCCATTTATTCTATTTTTCTCCATTTTTTTCTATTTCACATTTTTTATTCTTATTACTTTGTATTTTTAAATGATTTTTACTCATATTACTTTTTTATTTTTTTGGCTCTTGTATGGTTTCTCTTCTATTTTTTCTTTGTTTATTTATTTATTTCTTTTTTTTTTTTACCATTTTGCTATTATTCTTTTTCTCTTCTTAGCTCTTTCTTTTTCTCTGGTCCAAATATTTTTTTCAAGGGAACACAGACAAATGCAAAGATATAGAAGAAGAGGTACCAAGCGTCAGAAAGGAGCCTTCCTACACACACAAACACACAAACACACACTCACACAAACAATAAGATAAAACCTTAGAGTAGAAAAAGAAGCTAACCAACCTTATAGCCCATCAAGATAAGCAGGTGCCTAGACACCACAACTAAAAATTACAAGTCATATAAGAACCAGGAAGACATGGTCCAGTCTAATGAAAAACTAAAAAACTGGAGGAGATGCAGAAAGTGGAAAACCTAATCAGGGATGCCCAAACAAATATCATGAGTCAACTTAATGAAGTGAAGGAAGAAATAAAGGATATTAAGAAGACACTGGGGGAACATGTTGAAGAAGTTGCAAACATACATAAAAATTTAATGGATACGATGGTGATGAATGGCACAATGCAAAAAATTAAAAATACACTGGAAGCACATAACAGCAGATGTGAACAGGCAGAGGAAAGAATCAGTGATGTTGAAGACAGGATAGCTGAATTCAGACAAATGGTAGAACAGACAAATTAAAAGATAGAAAAAAATTCAGCAGAGACTTAGGGATTTGAATGACAACATGAAACACACAAACATATGTATTATAGGCATCCCAGAGAGAGAAGAGAAGGGTAAGGGAGCAGAAGGAGTGCTGGAGGAAATAATGACAGAAAATTTCCCAACTCTTTTGAGGGACATGGATGTACATGTCCAGGAAGTACAGTGCACCCAAACAGTATGAATCCTAACAGGACTTCCCCAAGACATAAACTTATCAAATTATCCAATGCTCAAGACAAAGAGAGAATACCAAAAGCAGCAAGAGAAAAGAGATCCATCACATACAAGAGAAACTTGATAGGATTAAATGCTGATTTCTCTTCTGACACCATGGAGGCAAAAAGGCAATGGTATGACATAGTTAAGGTACTAAAAGAAAAAATCTTCCATCCAAGAGTTCTTTGCTGGCTTTCAGAAATGAAGGAGAGTTCAAAACATTCACAGATAAACAGAAATTAAGAAAGTTTACCAACAAGAAAACTGCCCTTCAAGAAATACTAAAGGGAGTTCTGCAGGTTGAAGAGAAAAAACAAGAGATAGAGAGTTGGAGGAGAGTGTAAGAATGAGCATTATTGGTAAGAATAACTAAAAATAAAAACAACATATGACATATATAAACCTAAAGAAAATATGGGTAATGTAAGTAAGTCCTTGACAGTAATAACATTAAATGTTAATGGATTAAACTCTCAAATCAAGAGACACAGATTGGAAGAATATATAAGGAAATATGATCCATCTATATGCTGTCTACAAGAAACTCACCTTAGACCCAGGGACAGAAGGAGGTTGCAAGTGAATGGTTGGAAAATGACTTTACATGCAAACAATAACCACAAAAGTATGAGAGTAGCTATACTAATATCAGCCAAAATAGACTTTAACTGCAAATGTATTGTAAGAGAGAAAGAAGAACACTATATAGTAATAAAAGGGGTACTCTATCAAGAAGAAAGAACAATCATGAACATTTATGCACCTAATCAGACACCTAAATTACATGAGGTAGACATTGGAAAAACTTAGTAGAGAAATAGATGCCTCTACAACTATAGTGGGGAACTCTAATATACTGTTATCACCATTAAACAGAACATCTAGATAGAGGATCAATAAAGAAACAGAGACCTTGAATTATACATTAGAGCATCTAGACCCAATACACATATACAGAGTATTACACCCAAATACAGTGGGATATACATTTTTCTTGAGCATATATGGATCATTCTCCAGGACATGCCACAGAGCAACTCTTAATGGATTCAGAAAGATTGAAATTATACAAAGTAATTTCTCTGAACACAATGAAATGAAGCTGGAAGTTAATATGGGGCAGAGAACCAGATTAGGCATGAAGATATGGATGTTAAACAACACACTCTTAGACAATCTGTGGGTCAAGGAGGAAATTGCAAAAGAAATTAGTAACTACCTTAAAATGAATGCAAATGACAACACCATGTATCAAAACCTATGGGAGGCAGCAAGAGCAGTGCTGAGAGGGAAATGTATAGCCATAAATGCTTATATTAAAAAAGAATAAAGAGCTAAAATCAAAGACGTAACTACACACCTGGAGGAATTAGAAAAAGAACAACAAACTAATTCCAAAGAAAGTAGAAAGAAGGAAATAACAGAGATTAGAACAGAGCTAAATGAAACTGAAAATAAGAAAATGGTAGGAAAAATTAACAAAACCAAAAGCTGGTTCTTTGAGAAGATTAATAAAATTGACAAACCCTTACCTACACTAACAAAGAAAAAAAGAGAGAAAATGCAAATACATAAAATAAGGAATGAAGAAGAGGATATCACCACTGACCTCACAGAAATAAAGAGTGTCATAAGAGCATACTTTGAAAAACTGTATGTCAACAAGATGAATAACTTAGATTAAATGGAAAAATTTCTGGAAACACATAAGCAGCTTACACTGATGAAAGAAGAAATTGAAGAACTCAACACACCAATCACAAGTAACGAGATTGAATCAGTCATTAAAAACACCCAACTAAGAAGAGCCCAGGACCAGATGGCTTCACAGTTGACTTCTACAGATCATTCTGGAAAGAACTAATACCAATTCTGCTTAAACACTTTCAAAAAATAGAAGTGGAGGTAACATTACCTGAGTCATTCTATGATGCCAATATCACCCTAATACCAAAATCACACAAAGATTCCACAAGAAGGGAAAGCTATAGAGCTATCTTTCTAATGAACCTAGATACTAAAATCCTTAACAAAATAATTCCTAATCATATTCAACAACACATCAAATGAATTATATGTCATGACCAAGTGGGTTTCACCCCTGGTATGCAAGAAAAAGATCACATGACCATCTCTATTAATGCAAAAAATAAAAATAAAAAAGCATTTGAGAACACAGAACTCTTTCCTTATAAAAAACACTTCAAAAGATAGGAATGGAAGGAAACATCCTCAATACGATAAAGGGTACACATAAAAAACCCATAGCTAATATCATATTCAATGGTGAAAGTCTAAAAGATTTCCCTCTAAGATCTGGAACAAGACAAGGTTGCCCACTGTCACCACAGTTCTTTAACTTTGTGCTAGAAGTACTTGCTTGAACATTTAGGAAAGAAAAAGATATGAGGCATCCAAAATGTAAAGGAAGAAATAAAAATTTCATTATTTGCAGATGACATGATCCTATACATAGAAAGCCCCCTGAGAAATCTACAACTAAGATTCTAGAGCTGATAAATGGGTTAGTAAAGTGGCAGGATATAAGATTAATTGGTAAAAATCAGTAGCATTTCTGTACACCAATAATGAATATTCTGAGGAGATCAAGGAAAAAATTCCATTTACAATAGCAACTGAAAGAATCAAATATTAACTAACTTGATAAATATATGTCCCAGAGACTTAAATCTTTGTTCCTTCCATGTGCATGTTGAACTCTGAATTTTAGCAGAGTTGTAACACCTATTCTAAAATTCATTGAACTCACCCAGGACAACCTAACAAGGAAATGATGATGGACAATGTCCACTCTAAGGAACAGAGAGTGTCTGCAACTTCAAGCAAGAGAGTTCCATCCGCTTGTCCCATGGGAGCTATGGTCCCTCTCAATCAGAAGAAAAGTGGGCATCACCATCCCCAAATCCTCAAGATTGGAGCAAGTAAACTTTTAAAGTTATTATTATCTCCCTCTCCTCAACTTACATACTTTGTCTAAAGTTAGGTCCTCAAGATTGGGGAATGAACAATGGACTAAAGTAGACTTTAATCCATATGTAGGAACAATGCTTTAATATGTGTTCATCAATTGTACCAAATGTACCACACTAATGAGGGATGTTGTTGATTTGGGAAAGTATGGAAAGGAGAGGGAATAGGGTCTATGCAAATCCCTCATATATTTGGTGTAACAATTATGTAATCCAAACATCTTTCAAAAATAAAAAAAAATTAATAAAAAAAGATAAATAATTGGGGAGGACACACCATTTTCATTGATTGGAAGACTAAAAATTGTTGAAATGTGAATATCCTGAAAATTATTTATATATTTAATGCACTTACAATCCCAGCAAGAATGTTACAGATACAGGAAAAGCAATTTTTAAATTAACATGAAACAGTACAGGGAAACAGACTTGGCCCAGGGGTTAGGGCGTCTGTCTACCACTTGGGAGGTCCGCGGTTCAAACCCCGGGCCTCCTTGACCCGTGTGGAGCTGGCCCATGTGCAGCGCTGATGCACGCAGGGAGTGCCGCGCCACGCAGGGGTGTCCCCCGCGTAGGGGAGCCCCACGCCCAAGGAGTGCACCTGTAAGGAGAGCCGCCCAGCGCGAAAGAAAAGTTCAGCCTGCCCAAGAATGGTGCCGCCCACACTTCCCGTGCCGCTGAGGACAACAGAAGCAGACAAGGAAACAAGACGCAGCAAATAGACACAGAGAACAGACAACCGGGGGGGGGGGGGGGGGATTAAATAAATAAATAAATCTTTAAAAAAAATAAAAAGAAACAGTACAAAACTAGAATTGATAGTCAAAGCTTTAAAAAATTAATGCTGGAGGAATCAGTCTGATTTTTACACACTTTAAAACAACAGCAATGAATACAGTGTGGTCATTGCAAAGGGATGAATATATAGAGCAATGGGACAATGTAGTCCAGAAATAGAAACACACAAATATGACAAATCAATTTGTGTTTATAATTTGTAACAACTTTACTGAGCTATAATTCACTTATAAAATTCACCCATTTTTTAGTATTTTCACAGAATTAGTCAACCATTACCACATCCTCACCAACACTGCATATTACCTGTCTTTCTGATGATAGCCATTCTTGTGGGAGTAAAGTGATAACTCATTGTGGTTTTGATTTGAATTTCCTAAATTACTAATGGTGTTAAACATCTTTTCATGTACATATTGCCATTCATATATCTTCTTTGGAGAATTGTCTACTCAAATAATTTTCCCATTTTTAATTCAGTTATTTGTCTTTCTATTGTTGAGTCATGAGTTCTTTATATATTCTGGATACTGGATCCTTACAAGATATATGATTTGCAGACATTTCACCTCATTCCATGAGTTACCTTTTCTTTTTGTTGATGGCATCTGTATTAGTCAGGGTTCTCTAGGGAAGCAGAATCAACAAGAGATATCTTTCAATAGTTTATGATTTTATGAGTCTCTCACACAGCTGTGGGGATGCACAAGTCCAGGTTTTGCAGGCAGGCTACAGCCAGGGGCTCCAATGAAAGTCCAGTGAAGGTTCTTGACAAGTTCTGGGAGATGTTGACTGTCCAAAGATGAGCTGGGAAATTCTCTCTCATTGCTGGAATCACTTCCCCTTTTAAGGCATTCAACTGATTGGGTTAAGCATCACTCATTACTGATGGCAATCTCCTTGACTGATGTAATTGTAATTAGCTATCTATGATTTACAACTGCAGTAAAGTCAATGGTGACTGAAGTCCACCAAACAACTGGGCCCAATTACCTGACTGAGCTGACACAATAGTCTAACCATCCTTTAAAGCACAAAAGTTTTTAATTCTGATAAAGTTCTACTTATCTATTTTTGTTTTGTTGTTTATGCTATTGCTGTCTTCCCTAAGAAGCTATGTCTAAGCCACAGCCGAAAAGATTTAGGCCTATGTTTTCTTCTGGGACTTTTACAGTTTTATCTTACATTTAAGTCTTTAATTCATTTTGAGGTAATTTTTGTATGTGGTAGGAGGTAGGGGTCCAACTTTATCGCATATGGATTTCACTTGTCCCAGAACAATTTGTTGAAAGGCCATTCTTTCCACATTGAATTTTCTTGGGACCCTTGTCAAAAATCAATTGACCATAAATGCATTGGTTTGTTTTGGGCCTTTTATTTCTATGTCATTGATAAGTTGGCCTACTCTTAGGTATCTACTTTTGAGAAATGAAAATATTTGAACACAGTAGTCTGGTGCATGAATATCCACATCATTATTCATAATTGTTTCAAACTGGAAGCAACCTCAATGCCTTTCAACTAATGAATGCTTAAACAAACTCTTATTCTTTCTTACCATGGAATACTACTCAGCAATAAAAGGAAACAAAGAACTGATACACATAAAAACTTTGATGAATCACCAGGAAATTATGCTGATTAAAAAAAGAAGCCAGGGAAACGGACTTTGGCCCAGTGGTTAGGGCGTCCGTCTACCACATGGGAGGTCCACGGTTCAAGCCCCGGGCCTCCTTGACCCGTGTGGAGCTGGCCCATGCGCAGTGCTGATGCGCGCAAGGAGTGCCGTGCTACACAGGGGTGTCCCCCGCGTAGGGACCCATAAGGAGAGCCGCCCAGCGCGAAGGAGGGAGCAGCCTGCCGAGGAATGGCGCCGCCCACACTTCCCGTGCTGCTGACAACAACAGAAGCGGACCAAGAAACAAGACGCAGCAAAAAGACACAGAAAACAGACAACCGGGGGAGAGGAGGGGAATTAAATAAATAAAAATAAATCTTAAAAAAAAAATAAAAATAAAAATAAAAAATAAAAAAAGAAGCCAATCCCCCCAAATTATATACTTCATGACACTATTTATAAAAAATCCTTAAATGGCAAAAATATTAAAAATGGAGACTAGATTAAAGGGGTTTACAGTCTAAGCAGGGGATAGTGTGTAGAGGGAAGTGGCTATGCACAAGGGATTGCTTTACATTATTTCTTAACAACTGTGGATGAATCAACAATTATCTCAAAAGTAAAGTTTAATTAAGAAAATAAACTTAACTATATAGTTTAAAAGGCTAAAATGGTATTAAATGTGTTAAAGCTGGATTTTTCAAACTTGGAAGTATTCACATTTCATCCTGGGTAATTCTTTGTTGTTATCCTGTTTGTGGTTATCCTGTTCCTTGTAGGATGTTTAGAAGCATCCTTGGCTGGTACACACTAGATGCTGTAGTGTTCCCTTCCCAGTTGTGACAACGAAAAATGTCTAGACATTGCCAAATGTCTCTTGAAAGGCAAACTCACTCTGGTTGAAAACCACTGTGTATTGCTAATGATCCTTTACCTTAGAACAAATATTTTGAGTTACTTTCCCTGATATGCTCTCCTCATGTTGTAATTTAAAGAGATGATAACTCATACATGGCAAAGAAGGATAGGTGCATTTTTCCTTTTGAGTGTTTATTTGCGTTACTCTTCATACTTTATTATATTGTTTAATTTATTTCCATGTTCTCTTAGGAATGCCCATCTATAGTGAAGATTGAATACCATAAATTGTTCACAGCACCTGATTTTAGATTCCCAATGTTTATTAGTCACACAAAGAAAATATTCTTACTGATTTTTCAAGAATAATATGATATAGTGTCAAATCCATTTATAAGAAAAGCTACACCCCCAAAAAAGCAATGCCCATAAAATATCTCATTCTATGTTGTCAAGATAGGTCAACACAATTAAAAAATATAAAAAAGGGACTTTTGATTAATTACATGTATTAATTTATAGTAGACATTCTAAAATACCAAAAAAGAAAGAGAATTACCCTAGGAAAATATCATGTCTAAAGCCAATTTTATAAAGATTATTGATTGAGCAATAGAACATGAATTGGCAGCATAAAGGAGAGTCTTCTTGGTTTCCATATTCTTTTGTTTATCTCACTCTTATAATACTTCTCATATTGTTTCAATGTCTACTTAAACTAGAGACTGGCAAACTACATGCCATTGGCCAAATCTGGCATGTAACTTGTTTTTGTAAATAATGGTTTGTTGGGACACAGCCATGTCCATTCATTTATGTATAGTCTATGTATAATTTTTGGTAAAATTACAGAGCTAAATAGTTGCAACAGAGATTATATGACTCAGGGGCCCTAGCATATTTGCTATCTGGTCCTTTACATAAAAAGTTTGTTGACCCTTGAGTTGAGCTATAAATTCTGACTATAATACTACACAACAAATTTCTCTGGGAAGGAAGAACCTATACCATTAATTTGTCTGTTCCTCATGTTTGACTCATACACAGAAGTGCAATTAATGTTGGAGAAATACAAGGAAAAAAAAGAAAAGGAAGGAAGGGGAAATGAAAGAGGAAAAGAAAATTTGGAAAGTGTGGCAGATTTAGGAAAAAGGAAAAGATAAATCTCACATAAGAAAAATCTAATTAACTGACTAGAGTAGAAAGCAGCATCAAGAATGTAAAAGAAGATGGGGAATATTAGAAAAAGGGGAGGAGCAAAACAGCATGATAAGAGTCTTAAACCTTTTAACAGAAATTTTAGTTGTGCTAAGAAGCAATCTAGTTTTCCTGCCAGGGCTCTACTAACAGGCTGGCTTGCTGAGGGGACAGTGGCTGTGATTCAAAGACAATGATGCATACGTGCATTAAGCTGAGAGCAAGATACCTCTTTCTTTGTCACCACTCATCCACCTGCTAGGAATAAAAGCTTACCATTCTTGGCCTCTAATGCATCATATATAATGTGGATAAAGAAAACTGTATTGATCTAAAGGCAGGACACTAAATCAGGTAACATAAAAGATCCCTTGCTTTCTTAAATGTTTATGGTTTAATTGACTCTAAAATTCTTGGGTTTTCTTTAGTGGCTTGGTGGTCTTCCTACTCAGCTTTGGAATCTTTTACCTCTGTAGCAGTTTAATATCATTGATGAATTCCAAAAAGAAATACTGGATTGTGCTTGTAATCTGATCTGTACCTGGGTATGTTTGAGTTATGACTAGGGCAGTTGAGTCCCCACCCCATGGCCATGGTGGGTGGAGACTCACAGATAAAAGGCATGGCAAAGAACAGAGTTGAGGGTTTTCTGATGTTGGAGTTTTGATGTTGGAGTTTGATGCTGAAGACTTAAGCTGGAGCCCTGGGAAGTCAGCACACAGAGGAAAGAGAAGCCAGCACCAGAAGGAAGGAACTTTGAACCCAGAGAAAAGCAAGCCCAGGAACATAGGAATCCACGATGTCGGCAGTCATCTTGCTCCAATTAGACTTTGGTGAGGGAAGTAACTTGTGCCTGGTATCTGTAAGCTCCTACCCCAAATAAATACCCTTTATAAAAACCAACCAATTTCTGGTATTTTGCATCAGCACCCCTTTGGCTCACTAATACAACCTCATCATTTAATTTCATTCTTTTTATTCTAACTGGAGCCTTTTAAACTTGATTCCATTCCCTGGATTTCAAGTTCTTTTTGGGATCCTGTGTTCCTCACTCCAGTACACAAATGTGGACCTGAAGCCCATTGTCCTCTATCCTGATCAACCCTACTTTAGTCTTTTCCCTGGCAGTGCTTTCAGCAGCATATATTTCAGTGTATGAATCAAGCTGGAAATAGGGATTCTGTTCCTAGTACTTGCTTCTGACACTAGCTCTTTATCATTCGGTAATTGTAAAAAATCAGATATTGCAAAAAAAAAAAGATTTTTGCAAGAAATGGCTACTACCTACAAAAAAATCATTTTTATTTGACTTTTATTTTTAAGATTTATTTTTTATTTATTTCTCTCCCCTTCCTCCCCACCCCCAGTTATCTACTCTCTGTGTCCATTCCCTGTGTGTTCTTCCATGTCTGCTTGCATTCTTGTCATATGGTACCAGGAAACTGTGTCGCTTTTTTAAATTGTTTCATCATCTTGCTGCATCAGTTCTCATGTGTACGAGTCCACTCCTGTGTGGGCTGTACTTTTTTCATGCAGTGTGCACACTCCTTGCACGTGGGGCACCCCTACGCAGGGGACTCGCCTGCAAGGCACGGCAGTCCTTGTGCACAGCAGCACTGCCCATGGGCCAGCTCACCACATGGGTCAGAAAGCTCTGGGTAGCGAACCCTGGGCCCTCCATATGGTAGGCAGACGCTCTATTAGTTGAGCCACAACTGCTTCCCTTTATTTGACTTTTTTGTTTCATAAAACAGAAGTTTTTAATTTGCACAATCTTGGACTTAATAAGTTTCTGTAACCCCTGTAGCCTCTGTAGATATGTGATGTGAAGTTTATGACAAAAGTACAATATTTAAGGGAATGAATTGATGTGAAAGTGTGTCTACAATCTACCTCCACCTGTGTGCATGGCAAATTAAAGACTAACTAGTGCTAGGGGAAGACAAAGCAGAAGAGAAAGCAACAGAGTGAGATGCTAGAGTGGTCCTTAAAGGTGGCATTATAGCTTGTTAGGAATCTTTTGCAGACTTCTAGGCATATGACAGGTCAGGCTATATCTACAGCATCAAGTGGGGATGGATGGTAACCTAGGTACTGATTGGACTTCAGGCATGGTAATGGAGCAGGTATGGCGGGAAAAAATGAGGCAATTATGGATGACAAATTATTATTTTTAAATATCACAGAACTAGTTGTGGTGCCAAAATAGTGCAGACCCACTTCAGATTGTTCAAAAATTTCTCTAGATACAATAATAAGTACATTTGATTTTTATTTGCAACAATTAAGACATCACAAAGAATCAAGGTAAACCTGCATAAATTATATTTTATTATAGGTTAATATGTAGCAAATATAAATAATGCTAATAAAGAAAGATGGACTGAGTTAATATATGAGAGATAAAACTATAAAGTTAATGGAAGTATTATGGGGGAATAACTTTGTTTTGTAGGATCATGGAAGGATTTTTTATAAAACTTTAAAACTGTACCCTATAATTCAAAAATTTGTTATTTTGATTAAACTAAATGAAATAAAGTTTTGTTCAACAAAAGGCAGCTTTGACAAAATTAGTAGACACATTACAGAAGGGGCAAAAATAATTGCACTGTTCAAAATAGTCAAGGAACTACTGCCTAGAAGATTATACAAGTAACTCTTAAAATCAACAACAGAAAGACAGACTTTAAAAGAAAAATGGACACAAGGCACAAATAGACAATTTTCAAAAGAAGAAATTCCAAAAGAGAAAGTATGTAAAATATGACCATCTCATTAAAAATCAGAAAAATACAAATTAATGATGTATCTATAACTGGCAAAAATAAGAAAACTGGATAATGCCAAATGTTGATGGGGACACTGGAATACAGGACCCTTCATGCACTGCTGATGGGTCTGTAAATTGGCACCCTGGCTTTACTCCAAGACAATTCCCAAAAGGGCATACATGAAGATGTTGATAACAACATTGTTTATGTTTCAAAATGGGAAATATCTGGGTATTTATCACAGGGGAGAATATATAGGCAAAATGTGATAGATGCACAATTTGGAGTACTATGCAGCTGATAGAAGTAAATCTGACTGAATGAACAAATGAATAAGATTCAGCCAAATGGATGGATCTTAAAGCCACAGTAGTAATTTTCAAAAAACACGGTAAAAGATGCATTCAACAATTCCAGTTTTGTAAGTTAATACAAACATATAAACAATCATAACCATTTTAAAAGAAATGTAAACAAATCAATCTGGGAGAATTAGGTTGAAAGGGGAGGAAAACTAACAAACTAATGAACTCAGTAGCTAAATAAAACAGCGATGGGAAGACTAGTATACAAGTGATAACATAGTGCAGAAAATGTGAATCTTATAATGGTAAATCCTTAGAAGGTTTAGCTACAAGAAGTTATTTAACACTATTTAGTAATTACAATGCTATGGTTCTGAGAATTTTGCTAATTCACTTCATTGGTTTATTTGAAACAAAAAAAAAAAAGGCTTTTCCCTTTATCATGGTTTGCAGATACACATGTATTACTGGTGGATTGTATGATGTCAAAGTATTACTGTCTATTAAGTTGTAGAGTGGCACATTTCAGGACCTCCCCTCAGTTTCTAGAAAATAAAATGATGGCAGTCCTCTCATACTTCCCTCTTGAGGAGACATGCCCATTGAAGATTTTGTCGTGTCATCTGGCAGTGAACTCTATGCTGGAGCATTCATAAGTTGACTTTAGGGAATGGTATTTTCATGTATTTCCTAAATAAGCTTAGCCTTTTTATCCACTTTGAGTTCTCCCTGTCCTTTCTCTGCTCTTTTGTGCCTAGTATGCTTAAAGTAATTCTTAGAAATGTAGTTGCATGAGGGAACTCATTCATTCTTTCATTCAGCAAGTGTACAGTGAAAATCTACTCTGGGAAAGACAATGACTATTACTCGTCAAGTTACAAAATTATTTCACGGAACAGAGCTGGTCACAAAGAAATTCTAGGTCAGCCTTTAGGGCTTCCTTATTCAAGAATTGCCTTGCAAAGACAGATCCCAATCACTTGTACTCCAGATATCAAGAACTTTTTTAAAAGTTCTTGTGGTTAGGTTAGTTTCATCAGAGTAAACTCTAGATCAACTGATTTATAAGTTAATTATATCTACAAAATCCTTTTGGCTAAGTAAAATTTCTTTTAATTAAAAAGGCAATAGAGTGCAAATGTGGAATTCTTGGAACCCTCACTATATATAGCTGGCAAGCCCTGGCCCGTCTTTGGGGGACATACTGCATCTCAGTAGTCTCTAGTGATCAACGCTAGCATGACTTTTTTCCTCCTGCTCTTCTTTTTTATATTAGCTCTCATCCTGATTTCTGATTCTGCTTGTGACATCATTTACATGCACCTGAATATGCAGATAAGAGTGCTCTGTGGATCCATTCATGGACCATGATTTTGGATTTTGTAATCATACTCACAAAATCAACTACAGATTTGAAGTTACAAGGATAATGTTTAAAACAATCTTTTCAAACTTGCTCAGCTTTTAATTCATATACTCACCATTGTAATCTTTATAAGAAACAAAAAATTAATCATTTAATATATATACACACATTAGGAAATAGCAAGTTTAAGCAAAAGAGATCTAGCTGTATGCACAATTTTAGGTACTAGGTTTCAAAAAGTGGACAACAAGGACAAAGTTGTGTTTTTTTCCCCAGACCTTGAATAGCACATGCTAAGAAAGACCAAATAGCCCACATATTGGGGAAAGTCTAACTCTCCAGAAAGGCAGAGAAAGTGGCTGTCTGGTCTGCCCAGGCTGTGTTCACTACCTAGGCAAAACAACCTTGGAAAAATTTCTATTCCTGCCAGGTAGGGACTTTTAGAGTTCCTTAGCCCCAAATGTGTCTAACTCTAGAGCCCCTTAGTATATTCCATATCATCCCAGAAAGGAAACCCTGAACCAAGGATCTGAGTACAAGGGATTTATTAAGGCAGTGCTCTGAGGAGCAACTGATAACAGAATGAAGAATGGGGGAGGAGAAGAACTTAGAAAAGGGGTACTTTAGGTGTTATGACTCAGTCTCAGCCAGACAAGGCTATAAAGCATAAGTTACTTCCCTCACCAAAGTCTGTTGCCACGTCTTGGAGCAAGATGGCTGCTGGTCTCTGAAAGGGTTCAGCCTTCCTCTTCCTTTTCCTCTTAAGGCTCCGTGGTCCCAGCTCCTTCCATTCTCAGGTATAGGTTAACATAAGTCTTGTCTCTCTCCCCAGGGCTCATTTCTTTCTGGGCTTTCTCAGTTTTTCAGGGCTCTGGTCTCTTCAGCTTTAAGTTATCAGGTGAATGGCTTAGCTCGGCTCCCAGGGCTCCAGCATCAAAGCTCAAACTCTTTCCTCTGCTGTGTTATTTTCTCTGTGAGTCACCATCCACCAAAAGGGTGGGGACTCAACATCCTATTGATGTGGCCAAATCAAAGCCTTATTATAATTTAATCAAGTAAAAGTGAGACATCTGAATTTAATATAATCTAATAAGCCCAGAGGAACAGACCAGTTTACAAACACAATCCAATATCTATTTTTGGAATTCATAAGCAATTCCAAACTGCCACAGTGGGTCTAACCTATCCAGATAAATTCTTCTCCAGAGCTCCAGGTAAGAGCTCATCCTGGCAGATGCCTGGTGAAACCCTAAGTATAAACCCTCTGGAGCCCATCCAAGCATCCATCCTACAAAACAGTGAGATAATAATTGGGTATTGTTTTAAGCTGCTAAATTTGTGATAATATGCTACATCAAGATTGCATATTAATATACTTACGGGCAAATTCTACCACTATTACTGCTAAATTAGTTTCCTAAGGCTGCTGTAACAAATTTCCACATACTTTCTAGCTTAAAACAAAGGCAATGTATTTTCTCACTGCTATAGAAGCCAAAAGTCTGAAATCAACATCTCTAGGCTGAAATCAACATGTTGGAAGGGCTGAACTCCCTCTGGAGGCTCTAAGGGAAAATCTAATCCTTGCTTTTTCTAGCTTTTTGTGACTGCTGGCATTTCTTGGCTTGTGGCCACAGCACTCTAAACTCTACCTCTGGTTTCACATCTCCCTCTCCTCTTTGTGTTAGCACACACATGTGTGTGTGTCTGTACGTCTGTGTGTAAAATATCTCTTTCCCTCCCTTTTAAGGATACAGGTGATTGCTTTTAGGGCACACCAGGTAATCCAGGATAATCTACCTATCCTTAACCTAACAACATTTTCAAAAACTCTTTTTAAGTACATAAAGTAAAATTCACAGATTTCATGGGCTAGGGTATGGATATCTTTTGGAGGATTCATTTTTTCAGCCTATCACAAACTGAGCCCTCATTCAAAATCTCTCAGGATTTTCGTTTCCTCATTGAAAAACCAGCAAAAGTGATGTCAATTTCAAGTGGTTAGCATAGGCGGTATATAAAGAATATGTGTAAAACATCTAGTATAGTACCTAGGACAGGGCTGACACCCACTGAATGATTATTAGTTATCTAATCAATGGGATCAGAGGTCGAAACTACACACGAGTTTGAAAACCCAAAGAGAAAAAAATTAGAATCTTCTACCATAAAGACATCAGCAAAGCTTTTTAAAATTCCCTCCAGATCATCATTCATAAACAAATAACCTTTGATGCTAGAAATTGTCCATTTATCAGCTATGTCTGATTTAAGGAATTTTCAAATAACTGCTGCTTTATTACCATTATAATTCAATTGTATTCCATTTTCACTCCCCAAATGTTAGCTCATTTGGGTAGGTGCAAGGAATTTTCTCTTCACCAGAACATACATTAATAAACAGGACACAGTTTGCAATTTAGTCAGCTTCACAATCCAGCAGGGAAACAAAGAGTTTTTCTTACAATGTTTGCTTCAAAGATCACCTGTTACACTGTGTATTAATTCAGTTGTTCTCCATGTTATGAGACCTGCATCCAATCTTGAAAACAAACATCAACAACAAAAAAATAAGTACAAACATCAAACAGAATTGTTAGACTCATGGTCAAGGAGCACTTTATAAAGTTGGAGAAAAGGAAACCCGAGACAGTGTTCATAGTTCTTTTGCAGAGTGAATTTCCAAACTTAGATTTTCCTAAGAAACACCTATGTGAGAAAAATATGCTAATAATCACAATCACTTGTTTCATTTACTAGCTGGCTAAGCCCAGTCTGCGTGTCCCTGTATCTCACAGTTGTGTTGCACTGATCCTAGAAAACAATTGGCTCCTGAAATCTCACTGAGTCCTTAGAAATATTTGTGAAAATTCAAGAGACCTCAATGATAAGCATGTCCCTGTTATAACATTTTTTGCTTTAAATATTTTCGTTGTAGAATTATACTTGTGGTATTGATGTCTATGTTACCAGTAGTGCTTTAAGCCAACAAAACTTCATATAAAACAAACTGAAAAAACAGTGACTCAGAGTCTATTTAATGCAGACAAAATATTAGATAAAAGTAACAGAAATTGTTCAAAGGCTTTTGTTGTTGTTTCTTGTTTTTTTTTCCTTAATTTTACTTTTTTCTGTGGGGTGGTGGGGGAAGTTCTGGTCTTTTTAGATTTTACCTCTTCATTTAAAGTTGACTCAAAAAGTTTGTGTTACATTAAGACTAACGGTATCTGTACCCTCAGAATATTCAAAATGTCCAAATGTAGCCTTCTCTCTCCCACCATCATTTTGTGTTCCACAGACCTATCTAATATAATATGTCATTAGGGAATAGGAAGAAAATGCAATACAATTAAAATTTATGCAGATATTTTTTTGTTGTTGAAAACTTTACCTTATACAACAGAAGTCTACTGCTAGCAAATGGCAAAACAACACACAAGCTGGTAAGGTATTGGATCTTAGTATTTGAGTTTTGTCTTTGAATATGGTAGGATGGAAATATTTTATCTTCCCTGTGTTAGGTTAACATTTCATGAAATAGACCTGAATAGTGGTATATTCAGTGTTCAAACTGAATCTTTACATATTTGTGTGATGATGCAACTTCTGAGTACAATATTCTCGACCTTCTTGTTAGGCAAACTATTAGAGTGAAGATACTGGGCTTTCTCCATATATATTCTTCTGCTTGATTTGTAACTTACACAACATAAGCAATGTGTAAGTAATAAGAGAGAAAAGTTTTAAAAAGAACAACGCTCTAACTTCAGCACGAACAGAGTAAACATACTTTCTCTTTGGAAAATGAAGAAAAAGCTAGAAACACTGTTTTTATGATTGTTTGTTTTTTTGTTACTATTTCCTGTCTAGACACAAATTCAAGATACCAGATGATCATTTAAGATCTGGCAGAGAAGTAGCAATTTGGTGTCCTTAAACACGTCTGTTGTACTATCATTTTAAAAGTGCCCCACACACTTTGCGGACTGCTAAAACCAGTTTGTGGTTTAATGATGATAAAGGAAGGGCTTGTTCTGGGGTATGAGCAAATATAGAACCATAAAAGGACTGGTTGCCATGTGAGAGCCACTTGACAGATTTCAAGCTCCCTGCCTTTAACCTACACTTCAGATCTAGCCCTAACTCTAAGGACACCAGCTAAGGGCAGGATTGATAGAATGTTATTAGTGATATTAAAACTCTTTTTGTGAAACCTTTCTCTTCTGTTAACAGGGTGTTTTCCTTTTCCCACTGGTATAAAACATCTTACAATTCATTCATTCTATTTCTAATTTAATTGAACAAAGAGTTGTTTGATGTATTAGCCAAACATTGAATAGCATGCTAGTCGATATCATAATAAACCTTGATTCGGCAGTCATAAAATTTCCCAAGACAGTTTACAAAGGAAAATATTCCAACCATAGTTTTCATTTGGGTACTTGCTGCAGCAATGATTTCTAAAAGGTGGCACGAGTTTGCAGTTATGATCACACCTGGCCCTGGAAGTTTCCAATGCCATGAGAATAGACGATCAGCTTGTTTGCACTGGTGAATAACAGGCTAGCACCACCTTACACACTTTATAAGCTGTTATTATTATGATTCAGCTGTTCTAGCTGTATATGCTATTGTTTGTTCTCTCTTATTTGCTCAGCATATACAATGATTTCCTCAGAAATGCAATAGTACTTAAGCTTTGCTTTTTATTCAGAGAACTGTTTTTCCTTCATACACAGTTATTGTTATAATATTATAATATTCAATTATAGCCAAATTTTAAATGTTTGGGATCCAATTCTAATTGCTTTCAATGTAAATCAATAGAGCTTCCAATCAAACAAATACAGCTGTCTGAAGTTCAATGCTGAGTGATTATTTAAGCCCCTACCATTTTATTTATACTTAAGTTCATAAGTAGTATTATATTTCACCTTTGACTGGATCTTTTTACATCTGGAATTGAGACATTTATAGGAGCTTGTTGACATTAGAATAGTATATATTAATTTGTAAAACCATACATTAGAGGCCTGATAAAAGCATTTGAAATGCAAAGTTGATAAACAGAAGTGCTCAGCTAAATTTTAAAAGCTAAGGAATATTTTTTTGGGGGGGGGGAGTGGTGGTGAACAAAACCAGAAACTATTTGATATTAGGTGCTCAGACTGCCACTTTATGGTTTATAAAGGAAGGTTTTTTTTTTGGTTGTTGTTGTTGTTGTTTTTAAATACATAATATCTTGATTACAAAGCTTCCCTGGAGGGAGGGCTAGGCTTCAGGAGAAGATAACCAGACAAACCCTTTCTTAAGAGGGTGGCTGATTGGCTGTTTTGCTAAAGATAAACCGTTCCTCTTCCAAATATTCTGAAAAAAAAAAAAGTAGACTAATAGCAAGAAGTGTAGTGATTTGCACATTATCCAAGCCATTGAGTTATTCCTGCCTGTCCTCATTCTGGTTCTTGATTTGCAGGCCAGCAATGCTCTGCAGCTGGAGCAAATTATATCAGCAGAAGTGCTGATGTGACCACAAGTTGACAAAAGGACATGATTTCTAGTAGCAAAAAAGCAACTAGATTTTATGAAATTGTATCTAATAATGTTGTTTAACTCATGGATCCTGCATCTGACGCCTGCTTTTTATCCAATCCTTTCAGCGGCCCTTTGTTAACAGTCACTCAGAAGAGGAAATAAAATGTAGCCATTGAAATAAAAATTGCTCTACTCTTTTTAATAGCTCAGCTGCAGGCTCCATTGTTTTATTTAATGGATTGTATAACTGAAGTCTTTCCTCCTGATGATTCTCATTTGGCTTCTGAGTCCCCAAACTCTGTCAGGTTCTTGGGGGTTCCAGAAAGAAGGGGAGTCTGGTGCTTTGCTTGTTCAGAATACAAGTGATTAGTAAAAGCAATGGCATTCTTTAAAATGTAAGTCCTGCTATGAACTCTATAGTACTACGCGCAAGAAGTAGAGCTTTCTGATGGAAAGAAAGTAAGATCACACTGTCCTGTCCAACAATTCTCGCTCAGCACACAGTTGAAGATTCCTTGGCTTAAATATGCAGAGACAAGGAGGTTGGAGATAGTGGTAAGGGGAAACGAAGAAAGAAGAAAGATAAGAACTGGAATAAACAATGGCCTTCTTTTTTGTCAAAATCATTGTGCTACCCACTATGGGAGAGACATGGCTCCTTCTCTGGAAGTCCCTGAAATATCTCTTTATCCTTCCACCTCATCTTCATTGCCAATACAGAAAGCATACCTGTGAATAATTTGAGGGTGACTTATTGCCATACTCAACAGTGCCACATGAATGTTATATTTTGAATTATTTAATATTTTATGGTTCTTCTGAGCAGTTAAATTATGCTTGGCTTCTGTTGGTAAGATTACAGGTGATTTTAAAAATATATTTTGTTTCTGCAAATGAATGTGTATTAAGTGTATATTCAAAAGAACAAAGTTAAAAAAATGTGCCTCCTACATAAGAAAGGTGGTGTAAAATACCAAAGGAGAGGATAAACCCCCTCTTCCATACTTATAAATATTTTAAGCGTGAGTGAATTGCCATATCAACTTTACTAAAATAAAATGTTCTGCTATGATTCTGGAAGAATCCAGCAAAAAACTGTTATAGGTCATTTTTTCCCCCTACTTTGGCATAGTTTACCAAAGTTTGATAATTGTTTTGGGAAGGGGAGAAGAAAGATTTGTTAAATCATGAAATACTAAGAAGCCTTTCTGTTGAGGAAGTTACACAATGTACAAATCTGTTAAAACAAATCATATAGTATAATCTGTTAAGGATATAATTGAGATACGTGTAATCATTAAACTTGGAACAGCCTGGGAATCTGTTAATGAATCAAATCAATACCCTCTCCACTGATCCATAACAATTTGAGAGAAATGAAAAATTTAACAGTGACTGTATATGAGGTTATTGTGGGTTGCAATTAGCTAGCCTCCAGGAGATTGTTACCTAGTTACCAGAAGGGAAATATAATTTCTGTAGATCTTTTGGAAAGATTGTCATAAAGACTAGTGCCAGACATGGAAATGGGTCAGGAAAAGATGCTAGGTGCAGCCAAGATGCTGGCTCATTTTTCTATCATTTCAATTTGTATATCATTCTTATGACATTTCATCCTCACAGGTAATATGGATGTATTGCTCTGAAAAGATATCGCAAGTGAATTTTGTCAGTTAAAAAGTGATTACCCCTTTTTATATCCTACTACACATCTAGAGTTCACTAGAGATGGCAAAGAGGTCAAGGCAAAATTCTGCTTGGAAAGAGAATAACACATTTGCTTCCTGCTGCAGGCAAGATACTTGTGTATGAAAATGATATTTCATGTTTATACAACCCCCTCATTTTAACATTCCCAGCATGGTTATTACTGTTAGTGGAATTATATAAAATTGAAAGCAGAAGGGAATGAATGTCTTGCCTTTGCTGAACCTGTGAATTTTCTTACATTCCCACTTTGCAATTAATATATAGCATCCTAAGAAATAGTGTGGAGAAAGGAAAATTATCCCAGGACCCATGACTTTTTTACATATTGCTTTTATGTAAATCCTCGTTAGAAGGAATAGTCTTGGTATGTGAAGTTCCATAGGAAAATCTCAATTTGGGAAAGATATAAAAAGAGATAGTGCCATTCTCTAAGGAATCAGTGAAAAAAAAGGAGAACAGAATTTTTAAAAAAATGCATGTAAAATACATGCGTATAGAAATGTTAAGAGCCTTATTTTATAATGCCAAGGAGGGCACAAGATAAAAACTGTTGTCATTTGTTTCCAGGGAAAGCAGTCGGTGAGACCCAGGCACAGTAGGATAGTTAGTTAGCTACCACATGTAAAGCTGAGAGCAGATGGTGCCGTTGATAGAGAGCGCAGGAATGTGCGTGTTTATGCGGGTGCATTCCTGTGCGTGTGCGTGTGGAAACCAGCAAGGAGTTTGACACTGATGTACTCCATCAAGTCCAGTTATAAAGAACAAGTAGATAGAACAACATTCTGTGCATCTGGCAGCCTAACTAACTCTGTCAATCTGTGGATACTGCTGACATTGTACTATAAGCTTCGATTCCATCTGTGTTGTTTATTTTGAGCTGGATTTACTGCACACTATGTGAATTGATGATGGCTAGAAGGTCCAAAAGATTTTGAGTCTGTTTAAAGTTCCAAGGTGTCAAATTGCACGGGATTGTGTCACGAACATTATGAAAGGGTAAGTGGAGAGGGAAACTGATTTCAGTATCTGTTATACATCCAAGAAAAATTGCCGAAAATATAGATGAAGAAGGTTTTTGAAAACATCTAAAGACTACATATGAACTCCTGCAATAAATGTTTCCTTTTCAAGTTGTATTGTGTCATTTTAAAAAATTCAAAATATGTACAAACAAATAGACAAGTCAAATCAGCTCTCCATTCTGAGGTTGTGACATGCATATTTTTCAAAACTTCCTGATCAGTACCATATTAAATTGCCAGAATAAAGGAATGGACTTTATGTGAGTGTTGCACTGGCTCTCTCTATGGCTGGCCAGAACTAACAGGTATATTTCTATACATTCACTTTTAAGTTATTATGTGACATTTCTTTCAGCTTCAGTTTCTTTTCTTCAATTAAAAGGATTAGCAGTCTTTCTACTGGATGGTTTTGATAGAGACTTTGCTATCTTCAGTAAGAAATCAGTAAATAAGTTGAGAATACAATTTTTAGTGAAAAATATATACATTTATATGAGGAAACAACACTTCGATGTAGGTCATCTGTATCAAGGCTTTTGTCTATTTCAATTTTCAACACAATGTACAGCTGACTGCTAGGTCTGCATGATGCCGTAACATTCTTAAGAACAGAAAGAAAAAGGATAATGACTCAGGTGTTATATCTACATCTGCATATGTGAGATCATGTAGTTCATTTGGTTGTTCTTGTTTGCTTGTGGAGCGTGTAGTCCAGATCAGAATTTTCCTGCACTCCAAGTGTTATGGTCTAAACTATATGTTTGAAGTCATAGAGTGAAAAATTATTCTACTTGTGGTATAGAAATTCAATTGATGCTTTCAACCTCCATTCAGTAGGTGATTGGTTATGGTTACACTATGTCATTGAATTGCAGATATATTTATATGAAATTCTGCCCTTCTGTAAAGAAGAAAAAAAATTAATCATTGTATGTCATTTGTCTCAGAGTAAGGATAGCAAACAGAATCCATAACAGTATTTCTTTTATTCAGTCATGTTCAATGTTCATTTGCTCAGTAAATATCTGTTGGATCTCAGAATACATTCTAAATAATGTAAAATGCAAAAGCAGATATAATACATGATTCCTATCTTCAAGAGATTTAAAAATCTATTTGATGAGACTATGACATACTTAAAAAATGTCAAATAACAATACATATATTAAATATTGATTAAAATACAAGGATGGCACAAAATAGACTAAAATTAAGTTGGAAAACATTCAATAATGCCTTCTATCTGTCAGCCACAATATGCCAGTCTTCCTTTCAATTATATATCATACTTAATCCCTCAATAATGATGCATGTGAGATGTTATTACCCCCTTCCTAGAAGAAGAGAGAGGCTGAGAGAGTGGATATAACTTGTCTGGTATGTCACACCTACAAAGTGCTAAATAAGGCTTTACTTAATTTCAATACTATAAATATATACTGAACATTTGTACAGTACAAGTCATGGTGCTTGGCATTGAGCTAAATAAAAGAGAAATCTTGGTTCAAAAGTGAATGGGCTTGGAAGGAATAAAATATGAAAAGTTCAATGTGAATGTCATGTAGTAAGTGCCGAATTACATGTGTTCACACCTTATGTGGATCAGTGAGAGAACACACTAAGCAGTATGCATTCATAGGAGGAAGTAATCCCAGTAGGTCAAGGTTATCAAGAAAGGATTAATGCGATAGGTCTTAACTTGGATTATGAGGTCTTAGGTAGATTTTGAACAGACAGATTAAAGAAATTATTGCATACCATAGATAAATAGGACCAGAAAATACTTGAAGCAAGATGTGTAAAACCAACATGGTAGACTGAAGGATATGAAGATAATTACGGTAGATTTGCTTGTTTTCCGTTTTGGTCATCATTTGCCATATTTAAACATGAAATTTGTCATCACCTAGAACCAGTCCATCTCTAAAATCTTTAATTTGACCCTCTGCCAATAATTTCTTAACCTGTCAGTTCTCTCATGCAGTCACCCCTATTCTCCCAACTGTTTAAGAACTTTAATCCCCTGATCTTTCCATTTCTTTGTCTCTATCAGCCCTGAACTATTTAATTACTGCTTTATCTAGATTCCTTATTCTATCTTTTCAACCCCTGCTTTTGGCTCAAATTCACTGACTAATTTTTTTCCTTGCCACACATTTCTGGGGAAAAAATCCTCCAATTGGAGAAATTCTTCCCATTTCCCTAGTTTCACATTCTTCACAGAAATTTTTTCCTTCCATTTTTCTCTATGGTAGCTACACTCCTACTACTCTTTGCTGATTATCTCTTTAATAGGTAAACTTCTTCAAAAAATGGTCTAGACTGTCACTGTTTTACCATTACCTCGCTTTCAATGCATTCCTCAACCCACTGCGATATGGAAACCTCCCCTCTGGCACAAAGATTTTCCTGAAACTGCTCTTGTTAAGATCATCAATGAACGCCTTTATTGTAAACACCTGATGGAAATTTTACATTACTTTACTTGTTGGACTTGGTATTGCTGATTAGTATCTTATCCTTGAACACAATTTCCTTGGCTTAATTACACTATTCAGTTTCTTTGTAGACTACTCTTTTACTGCCATTTCCTCATGTATTAGAGTCTTCAGACTTGTCTCTGAACCCTTGGCTCTTATTATTCTACATACTCTTCCTGAGAAATATAATTTATAGATTCAATTTCCATCAATTTACTTTTAGATTCAGTTACATTTAAATATGGAGGAATGTGAGCCAACAAATATATCTTCAACTAATGAGTTCCTGTTGAGTGTAGTCATGCCTATATATTTAACTAACTGCTTAACGTTTCTGCTTTGATATCTCACAGTCATCTGATAGGATACAGGTCCAAAGCCAAATGAATGATCTCCTTCCCTCTTTCCTCCAGCCAAACTTCCCAAATATTCCTCAAATCCATGAACTTTTTTCCTTTTCAAACATCATTATCCCAGTACAAACTATAGTAAATTAAGGGACCCAAATATTTAATATATTTATAACTGAATAAGAAACTAATAATCCAAATGAATCTAGGAAACAATTAAAATTGAACAAACAGGACATCAGTTGACCAAGACAACTGAATAAGACTCTCTTGTGTGCCATTCCCCCCAGAATCTTGAACAACTAGGAAAACCTGGCAGAACCATCTTCCTCAAAACTCTGGAAAACAGTTAAAGGGATGCAATTACTGGGCAATTGCCGACCAAAAGAACACAACTTTTTAAAAAATGGTAGGAGAATTTCATTGTGCCTTTGTTGGACCCTCCCATACTCTTACCCAGTAAGGTGTCATGCCTGCCTGTGATTCTATTGTGGGCCCCTCGCCCAGTTCTGGAAGGGAGCAGAGTAAACTTTCTGCACATACTACAGTGCTTGTACACTGGTACCTATTTGTCAGATGATGGTCTGAAAGGCAGAACCAGAAAACTTCTCTCTGGCTCACTCACCCAGAACTTGTCCTGCAGAGAGAAGCAGCTCACAGACTGCTAAAGTGTAAGAAACAATTAAGTCAAAGTATAAGACATTATAAGAGACAATTAAGTCAAAGGAGCATAGCACATTGGATTGCTGGCTTTAAGTCATTCAATAGAGAACCTGGGAAGGTAGAAATTCTGTTTTATAGGAAATAGAAGAGGCATGCTCAAATTCTTCTCAATGAGGGAATTCTTCAAGCAATGAGCAAGCATAAGCACAGGACAAGATACAATCTCAGAAAAGATGAAGAGGATCCTGCACTTCACAGTCTCCATAGACTGATCTTGGTAGGAGGGCTAAATCCTGAAGGAGATCACAAGCCAATGCAGTGCCTATTTGCAGAAACTGAAAAAGATGTTTATTTTTTGCATTTGTTTGTTTGTTTGTGTTAGTTATTGGTACTCAAAGAAATCTCTGTCATTTCACCAGCTGGATACAAATGTGAATAACAAACAGCTTCAAGGCCTAAATCCCAGAGTTAACCCTTTACTATAGTAAAATGGACACTGAGCAATGATGCATTACAAGGCAAAAAAAAAAAAAAAGTAAATGATGACTCATCTAAAGTAACAATATAAAAATCCAGAAACCATCAATGAATAAGATGAGACTTTGAACAAACTGGATAATGAATTTAAAAAACTGGTTCTCAATATATTCAAGGAGATAAATAACAACACAGAGAAAGAATTAGAGGATATCAGGAAAACAATGAGTAATTTCATAATCTTAATAAAGTAAAAAAAAAAAAATTTCAAAAGGACCAGACAAATTGATAAGGATAACTGAAATGATAAATTCCCTATAATGACTGGGGCTGCCAGAAGAAAGGATCAATGAACTCAAAGATGAGTCAATTAGAAGAGTTCAATATGAAGAGTAGAAAGAAGGAAGAATGAAATAAGTGAACAAAATATAAGACACCTTAAAACACCATCAAGCATACATTATATATTATTATGGGAGTGCCAGAAGGAGAAGAAAAAAGGTAAGAGGCAGAAGGTAAACTCAAATAAATTCTGCCAGAAAATTACCAAGTCTAATGAAGGACATGAAAATACACATTCAAGAAAGTCAACAAACTCCAAACAGGGCAAACTCAAAGAGAATCATGACCAGATACTCGTCAAACTGTCAAATGCCAAGTAAAAGGAAAGAATTCTGAAAGATGTAAGAGAAAAGCAACCTGTTACATACAAGGTAGTCCTTATAAGATTAGGTGCCCAAATTTCACCAGAAACTATGTAAATAAGAAGGCTATGGGACAAAATATTCAAAATACTGAAAGAAAACTATTGTCAACCAAGAATTTTGTATCTGTTTAGACTCTCTTTCAAAAATGAGTTAGAGATTAAGATATTCCAAGATAAACAAAAGAAGAGGGAGTTCATTACCACTAATTCTGCCCTTTAAGTAATGCTAAATGGAGTTCTTTAGATTGAAAGTAAAGGACACTAGACAGTGGATTAGAGGGCATGAAGATATAAAGACCACCAGTAAAGGTAATGATATGGGAAAATGTAGGTGCTGGTACATATGCATTGTATTTTTTGATATGTAACTCCACTTTCTACCTCTTATAGGTTCTAAAATGCAAATCCATAAAAAGTTATGATAAATCTATGGTATATCTTTGGATATACAAGGTATAAAGATATAAATTGTAACATGTACAGCAAAAAGTGGGGAGATGGAGGGATATAGAAACAGAGTATGAATATGCTATTGAAGTTAAGTTGGTGTCAAATGAAACATGACTATAATAGATTTAGGATGTTAAATGTAAGTCCAGGGTAACCACAAAGAACATATATAAAAATATATAGAGAGAGAAATGAGAAAGAACATAAAAAGAATACACTACAAAAATCAAATAAGTATGAAAGTAGGCATTAATGGAAGAACTGAGGAACAAAAAAGGTTTTCAAAGAGAAAATAGCAAAATGGGGAAAAAAAGTCCTGCATTATCAATAGTGACTTCAAATGTAAATGGATTAAACTCTCCACTTAAAATGCAGAGATTATCAGAATGTATAAAAAAGCATGACTCAACTATATGTTTTCTGTAAGAGACTCAACCTAAATTCAAAGACATGTGTAGGTTGAAAGTGAAAAGATGGAAAAAGCATGCCATATAAGTATTAATCAAAAGATATCTGTTGTAGTTATACTAATATCAGATAAAAATAGACTTTATATCAAAAGCAGTTAAGTGGGACAGAGATGGTCATTATATACTGATGAAGGGATCAATTCATAAAGAAAATGTAACAATTATAAATATATATGCACTTAACAATAGAGCCCTAAAATAATATATATGAAGCAAATACTGACATATTTGAAGGGAGAAATATATGGTTTTATGTTAGCAGTAGGAAATTTTAATACACCACTTTCAGCAATGAGTAGAACATTTAGAGAGGAGATCAACAAGAAAATAGACTTGAATGATACTCTAAAATGACTAGCTTCAACAGATGAATATAACTGTTATATGAAAATAAAACATTTCTTTTTTAAATTTTTTGTCTTTTTTTAAAATGTTACATTAAAAAAAATATGAGGTCCCCATATACCCCCCACCCCCCTCACCCCACTCTTCCCCACATAACAACAATCTCCTCCATCATCATGAGACATTCATTGCATTTGGTGAATACATCTCTGAGCACCACTGCACCTCATGGTCAATGGTCCACATCATAGCCCACACTCTCCCACAGTCCACCTAGTGAGCCATGGGAGGACATACAATGTCTGGTAACTGTTCCTGCAGCACCACCCAGGACAACTCCAAGTCCCAAAAACGCCCCCACATCACATCTCTTCCTCCCATTTCCTACCCCCAGCAGCCACCATGGCCACTTTCTCCACACCAATGCCACATTTTCTTTGATTACCAATCACAATAGTTCATAAATAGAATATCAGTCAGTCCACTCTAATCCATACTCTATTCCTCCATCCTGTGGACCTTAGAATGGTTGTGTCCACTCTACATCTATATCAAAAGGGGCTTAGATTTCACATGGATGCTGGATGCAATTCTCCTGCTTTCAGCTGTAGGCACTCTTGGCTCCCTGGTGTGGTGGTTGATCTTCTTCACCTCGATGTTAGCTGAGTGGGGTAAGTCCAATAAACCAGAGTGTAAGAGTTGCAAGTCTGTTGAGGCTCAGGTCCTGGCTATCACATCCAAGAACATAATGCACATTCTTCTTGAGTGCACATGGATCTTTCTTCAGAAATATGAAAAATATGTCTCAATAAATTCAAAATATTGAAATCATACAATGTATTTTCTCTGAACACATGGAACAAAGCTAGAAATCAATAAGCAAGGGTTAAAATAGAAATTCACAAACATCTGGAAATTGAATAGTCTATTCTTAAATGACCAGTGGTTAAAGAGGAACTCACTGGGGTAATTGGGAAATATCTTGAGGTGGATGAAAATGAAAATACAGTATACCAAAACATGTGAGATGCAGTGATGGCAGTGCTGAGAGGGAGATTTATAGCTCTAAATGCTTACATCAGAAAAGAAGAAAATTTCAAGTTAGAGACCTAACCTCAAAACTGGAAGACTAGAGAAAGAAGAGAAAACTGAATCCAAAGCAAGCAGAAAGATGAGAATAACAAAGATTAGAGTGGAAATAAATGAAACAGAGAATAAAAAATGATAATGAGAATCAAGTAAACCGAAATTTGGTTATTTGAAAAGATCTGTAAAATTGACAAAACTATAGCTATACTGATGAAGAAAAAGAGAGGATACAAATGAATAAAATCAGATATGAAAAGCCATACATTACAACTTACCTCACTGAAAGGACTATCAGAACACTATGAATAACTGTACATCAACAATTTAGATAACATTGATGAAATAGACAAATTACTGGAAACATACAAAGTACTTATACTAATTTAAAAAGAAAGAGAAGGAAATGGACTTGGCCCAGTGGTTAGGGTGTCCGTCTACCACATGGGAGGTCCGCGTTTCAAACCCCGGGCCTCCTTGACCCGTGTGGAGCTGGCCCATGCACAGTGCTGATGCGCGCAAGGAGTGCCCTGCCACGCAGGGGTGTCCCCCGCGTAGGGGAGCCCCACGTGCAAGGAGTGCGCCTCATAAGGAGAGCTGCCCAGCGCCAAAGAAAGTGCAGCCTGCCCAGGAATGGCGCCGCCCACACTTCCCGTGCTGCTGACGACAACAGAAGCGGACAAAGAAACAAGACGCAGCAAATGGACACAGAGAACAACTGGGGGATGGAGGGGAATTAAATAAATAAATAAATCTTTTTAAAAAAATAAAATAAAATAAAAAGAAAGAGAAGATCTCAACAAACCATTAACCATACGAGATTGAATCAGTAATGATAAACCTCCCAAAAATGAAAAGGCCAGGATCAGATGACTTCACAGGGGAATTTTACTGAACACTCCAAGAAGAATTAATGAATCTTCCTCTATCTCTTTCAAAAAACTGAAGTGGAGGGAGCACCCCATAATCCATTCTATGAGGCCAACATCACCCTCCTGCAAAAGATACAAAGATGCCACAAGAAAAAAAAAATTATACACCAATATTTCTTATGAATATAGATGCAAAAATCTTCAAGCAAATACTAGTAAATTGAATTCAACAGCACATTGAATAAATTAAACATCACAATCAAGTGGTATTTATTCCATGTGTGCAAGGGTGATTTGACATAAGAAAATCAATTTGTTATTAACCACACTAACAGAATGAAAAAAAACACGTGATTATTGCAAATGATGCAGAAAAGACATTTGACAAAATCCAGCACCACTTCTTAATAACAACTCTCAAAAAAATAGGAATATAATGAAATTTCTTCCACATAATAAAGGATATATATGAAAAACCTACAGCTAACATCACACATGATGGCAAAAGACTGAAAACTTTCCAAGACCAGGAAGAAGACACAGATGCCCACTGTCACCACTGCTATTCATCATTGCACTATAACTTCTTACCAGAGTAATTGGACAAGAAAAAGAAATGAAAGGCATACAAATTGGAATGGAAGAAGTTCAACTTTCCCTATTTGCAGATGACATGATCCTACATACATAAAGTTGTGAAAAATCCACAACAAAGCTTCCAGAGAGTATAAATGAATTCAGGAAAGTGACAAGGTATAAGATTAACACCCCTAAATCAGTAGTGTTTCTATAATACTAGTAGTGAACAATAAGAATAATAAATCAAGAAAAAATAGTCACTAAAAGAATCAAATGTCTAGGAATAAATCTACCCAAGGATATAAAGAGTTTGTATACAGAAAACTATAGGACATTGATTAAAAAATTAAAGGAAACCTCAATAAATGGAAGGTCAATCTGTGTTCATGGATTGGAAAACTAAATATTGTTAAGATGTAAATTCTACCCAAAGTGATACACAAATCCAACAAAATCCCACAAATATTTTTTTCAGAAATGGAAAAGCCAATCATCAACTTTATATGGACGTGTAAGGAATCCCATATAGTTAAAGCCATTTTGAAAAAGAACAAAGTTGGAGGACTTACACTTCTCAGTCTTAAAATGTATTACAAAGCCACAGTAATCAACACAGCATGGTATTGGCACAAGAACAGACATATAGATCTATGGAGTTTAATTAAAAGCACAGTAATCAACTCTCACTTTCATGGCCAACTGACTTTTGATAAGGGAATAAAGACCATTCAATTGGAAAAGAATAGATTCCTCAACCAACAGCGCCTGGACAACTGAATCTCCATTTGCAAAAGAATGAAGGTAGACTCTGACCTCACACCATACACAAAAATCAACTCGAAGTGGATCAAAGTCCAAAATACAAAAGACAGAACTATGAAACTCCTTGAAGAAAATAAAAGGAAGCATCTTCAGAACATTGCATTAGGCAAAGGACTTTATTTATTTATTTTGCAGAAATGGAAAAGCCAATAAAGAAATTTATTTTCAATCATAAGGGGCCCTGAATATCCAAAAATGTCTTAAAAAAGAAGAAAGAAGCTGGGGGACTCTCACTTCCTGTCTTTAAAGCATATTAGTTAGCTACAGTGGTAAAAACAGCATGATACTGGCATAAAGAAAGGTTGATAAATGGATTGAGAACTGAGAAATAGAACCGCACATCTGCAGTCAAGTGATTTTTTGGACTGGGAGATAGTATAAACTACAGTGCAAACAACAATCCATGCTGTATAGCAGTGCTCCAAAATCCACCCATCAATTGCAATGAATGTACCACACTAACAAAAAAAGTTGCTGACACTGGAAAAGTGGGGAGTGTAGGGAGTGTGGAACATGGAAATCCCCTATATATCTTTTTTTGTATTTTTTTATTTCTTTATTTTGTTACATTAAAAAAATTTGAGGTCCCCACACACACACTCCCCCACTCCTCTCACAGCAACCTCCTCCATCATCATGGGACACCGACTGCTTAGGCAGAGGACTTTTAGACTTTACACCCAAAGTAACAAAATAAAAAATAGATAAATAGGATCTCATCAAGATGCTTCAAAGGACTCTATCATGAAACTAAAATGACAACCTACAGAGTGGGTGAAAATATTTGGAAACCACATATTTGATAAGGGTTTATAAACAGAATATATAAATAAATACTTCAACTCAGCAACAAAAAGATAAACAACTCAATTGAAAAATGGGCAAAAGAATAGATATTTCTTCTAAGGAGATATAGACATGGTCAAAAAGCATCTAAAAGGATGCTCAACATCATTGACCATTAGGGAAATGCAAATCAAAACCACAATGAGGTACCACTTCACACCCAACAGAATGGCTACAATATTAAAAAACCTGGGACATTATAAGTGTTGGAGAGGATGAGTGAAGACTCAATCATTGCTGGTGGGAATGTAAAATAATGCAGCCATTATGAAAGATGCAATAAATGGAAAATGAATATTTTATGCATCCTGCTAATGAAGAAGTTTGGCTCTTCTTTAGTCAAAACAAACATTAACTTCTTTTTCTCAATAAAGTCATTTCCTCCCTGAGTTGTATGGACTAACATGCTGATAAAAAGTCATCAGACTTGTTCATCTTTCAGTAGTGCTCTGAACTTGAAAGAAACAGGAACGAAACTTTTACTATGGGTTCCCTTACTCTTTTAATTGTTAAATATGCAAATATAAAGAAAAATATAAAAGTACATATAAAAATTTAATGTATTATTTTAAAGCAAGTATCCATGTAACCACAACCCAGGTTCAAATTTGAAGTTATAAAGAGCTCTTCCCAATTTAACACTTTGTCTCCCCACTCAAAGATACTACTGTCCTTATATGTATAATACTTTCTTTCCCTGTTTTGTTTTTTTTTACAGTTTTACCACCAGAAAATGTATCACTAAATAATATAATTTAGTTTTGCCTGTTTAGAAAGTTATATAAATGGAATCATACAGTATATATTTCTTGGTTTGACTTCTTTTACTTAAATTTAAGATTTATCCAAGTTGATAGGTATAGCTATTGTTTATTCATTATAGTTGCTGGTTAGTAATCCATTGTATGAATATACCTTAATTAACTTTTCCATTCTACTGCTGATGAACATTTTGCTTACTTGCAGTTTTTGGTCAATATGAACAAGGATGCTATGACATTCATAGATATATCCTAGTACATCTACTCGGTTTGATTGCATGGCATATAATTAGAAGTGAATTGCTGGGTCTAAGAGTATATATATCTTAAGTTTTATTACAATGTAAAAAAATGAAAATGAAAAGTAAGAACCAATTTTGCAGGTTAGCTGTATCAGTTTAGTTTTATTTAAATAAATAATTTCTTAAATTCTGAAGTGGCAATTCCTCCTAGTGAGATACAAGTGAATGGCCTGTTTAAAACTTCAAAAACAATGCAAATGAATTATTAATGCCTAAAAAAAGTCAATAAATATTTGTTTTTAATTTTTTTTCTGATGAAGGTGTTCTTTTTTCTCATTAAAGTAGTAGGAATGCATCAACCACTTTTATCTGAATTCTTAAGTAATAATGCTGGCTGAAATAGGTCAGTCTACTGGAAATTGAAAAATAGAATATAGTGCTTAGATTTTCATTTTATGGAATTTACATTTCTTTCATAATATTACCAAGATTGAAAACTCAGCCCAACATGTCAAAAGAAATATTATATGGGTTTATTAAAGAACTGGTTTAAAAGATAACTTCCATTCTTACTATTTTCAAGAGTTTGTGCATGGGAAGCTTTATATTGAAAACAGTAAATTAAATCAGTTCACTCTTTGACTTGGCACCAAATGAATGGTTCTTGTAAAATGAGAAAATGGAGTTCTCACACTTACCAGGAAAAAAAAATTCAAATCCCTTTTGTTAAATTACATCATAATTTTTGGAACCTGTAGAAGGAGGATTTTAAAACTATTTAATGATAGTGAGCATATATGAAGGAGATGTAAATCAAGAAGGACTTTTCCTTGGGGTGAGAAAAAAAGAGGAGGCAAGTAAAAAATTCTTCATCTTGGGTGTTTCCTCAGGGTCAGGATTTTTAGATGGTATTTGTCACTAGAAGCATGGTACTAAGGATGACAAAGAGAACAAGATTGGTCTCTATGTCACATAACTTAGAGTCTAAAGAGAAACAAAGGTTTCATGATAGAGCAAAGAGGCGCCCAAAAAAGACTCTTGATCAAATTAAGAAGTGAAAATCAAGAAGCTATGGAGAGTTATCTTCCAGGAAGAACTGAAGCCCAAAGATAAGAAAGTTGGTGCAGAGGATTAGTATTTAATACCCGGGTCTTTGAAATCCCATGTCTTCCAATTAAAAGCTGTGTGATCTTGGTTGAGGAACTTAGCCTCTCTATTTCCCCCTTGCAAAATGGGGATTATAATACTTAACAAATGAGACTTTTGTAAAGACCAGCTAAGATAACGTTTATAAGCAAAAGTAAAACATTCCTGCACAAAGGTAGGTAGCAACATTTATGGCAGAATCAAATGTGTTGGGCATGGATGGGGTTCATGTGAGATAAGAATATGGCAAGATGTACAGGCTAAGACATCAAGAGCACCAAGGGCCATATTAAATAATTCTCTGTTGATGCTAAGGGCTAATTCAGTCTTTATCCTAAGACCTCTTTTCTGAGTCTCATAAAGGAGGCTATGCCTGTAGAAGAAATGATTAGAAAGGGGAAAAAGGCAGGGCAACCAGTGAAGACCTGAATGAGATTAGTAGCAGTGGAGATGATGGGAGTGGGTGGGCTTAAAATATATTTAAATGCAGGATGTCCATTTCTGAAACAATGGCAGAAAAGAGGACTAAAACTTTTCCTCAAATACCTAAATGATTGTATAAAGCTCTATATTTAATTAAATAAGTATGTTTTCAAGGAAGAAACAGAAAACGGAAATACTCTGGGCCAGAAATGAAGCATAGACATGAATCCCAGAGCATTGTAAACACTGATGCTAATTGCTGCTTGGGTGTATCCACTGATCCTGGTAGCCCTAAAGCTCAGGTTTTAATGACTGATACATGCAGTGAGGGACGAGAGGTGCTGGGGAGAGGGGGACAAGCAGCAAAGCTTTGTCTTCTATCCACATCCATATCCACATGGAATATGGAATATGAAGAGCTAGTCTCAAGAAAAGCAGGACTAGAAAACAGTCTTATGCAATATTAATGTCAGACAAGTAGATTTTAAGGCAAAATGAAGAAGGTAACAATGTAGAAATGAAGAAGGTAGCAATATAGACATAAATGTTATAATTCATAAGGAAGATGAAATACTTAGGAACTAGTAAACACCTAATTTAGCTTCAAATATACAAAATGAAAATTTCACCTCAAAATTAGATCTTTTAAGACAGTCCTGCTAACCATTAGGTCAAGAAGATGAAATGATCAGTAAGTACATAAAAGATTTTAACAAAGCAATTAAGCTCTACATTTGTTTAATGAACAAATATATGTTTAATGCTCACATAGAGAACTGTGCATCCAGTATTTGGGATAGGGATATTTTTTTCAAGCACACAATGAACATAAAAGTTTTAAGGATTAGAAATGAAGAAACCAAATTATAGCAAGTGGCATGATTATCTACATATAAAACACAAAAGGCCAATTATTAGAATTAATAAGGAGTTTAGCAAGTTGTATTATGAAATAAACTATGCTCAAGGATATTGAGATTCAATATTGTAAAGTTGTTAATGCTCTGCAGATAGATTTATAGATTCAATGAAAATTTAATTCAAACCTCAACAGGAATTTTCAAGGATTATGGCACATTTTAAAACATATATGTGGGAAAGAAAAGATAAAAATATGGTCAGGACATTCTGGAAGAAAAGCAAGGTGAGAGGACCTACTCTGCTGAATATCCAAACTAGCTACATTATTTAAGTTACTATTATTTAAGAGTACGGTATAAGCATAGAGATAGAAGATTTACCAACAAAAGAGAGTCAGGAAACAGACCCACAAAGGTATAGCAAAGTGATACAAAACAGTAGTGTGTATCAGTGGGAAACTGACACCCTGTATCATCAATAGTAACAGAACAATCAATTTTTAACTGGAGAGATAATGAATTTGTTCCTTACAATATACCATTCACAAAATCACTGCCAGATGGTTTAAAAACTTTAATGCCAAGGACAAATTTTAAAAGTTTTACAGAAAATTATAGGATTTGGGATTCTAGGGAGGGAAAGGATATCTTAAGATGCAAAATCACTAGACATAAAGAAAAAATATTAATTACATAAGTTACACTAAAATTAAAAACTTCTTTTGATTGAGAGAAAGAGAAACCATTCTGTTGTTTACAAAGAAATACATAAAAGCCATCGACTGGGAAAATAAAATCTGGACACCTATAGCTGAACAGTAATGTCATCCCCCATACATGAACTCCAAAAAATGACTAATAAGTGGCAAACAACCTAATAAGAAAATGCAAAAAAAAAATACAGATATATATATTTTACAGAAGGGAAAAGCATAAATAAATACAAAATATAAATATAAAGTTCTGATAAATAAAAATTACATCCAACATAATGAGATGCTATTTTATACCCATCATATTGACAAAAATAATAAATGTCTTACAAACGCAAGTTTGATTAGGGAATGGATCAATGGAACTCTCAAATACTGAAAATGGGAGTACATATTGGAAAATAATTTGGTATTAACTACTGAATCCTTAAGTAGCCCAGAAATTCTACTTCTGGCTATAGACTTTAATAAAACTCTTAGTCATGTGTATTAGTCAGCCAAAGGGGTGCTGATACAAAATACCAGAAATTGGTTGGTTTTTATAAAGGGTATTTATTTGGGGTAGGAGCCTACAGATACCAGGCCGTAAGCGTAAGTTACTTCCCTCACCAAAGTCTATTTGGAGCAAGATGGCTGCCAACATCTGTGATGGTTCAGGCTTCCTGGGTTCCTATGTTCCTGGGGCTTGCTTTTCTCTGGGTTCAAGGTTCCTTTTTTCCTGGGGCTGGCTTCTCTTTCCTCTGTGAGCTTTATTCCCAGGCTGCAGCTTAAGTCTTTGGCATCAAACTCCAACTTCAAAACTCCAACATCAGAAACCCCTCAACTCTGTTCTTTGCCGTGCCTTTTATCAAAGCCCTAATCATAACTCAGTCATGCCCGGGTACAGATCAGATTATGAGTATAATCCAATGTCTATTTTTGTAATTCATAACCATATCAAACTGCTACAGTCGTGTGAATTGGGTCATACGCAAAAATTTCACAGAAACACCATGAAAGTAAAACTAAAATTGAAATGTAATTGACTATTGTTAGAGAAATGCTATGCATTGCATCTGTGCCTTAAATTGTTATATATTTAAAAACTTTTATATTTATAAAACATTTGTATATAAATAACATTTGTCTCTAAACTATTATATTTATCAAATGCTATATAAATTTCAAGTAAACTGCCCCCACATGAACAATATGGATGCATCTCAAGGTATAGTGTTGAGTGAAAATGTACGTTCTAGAAGAAACATACATAACAATCCAATTTATATGGAGTTTCAGACAAAACTAAATGTTATATTTTGGGGTATACATTTAGAGAAGATTAAGAAAATGATTAACATAAAATTTAGAAGAGTAACTCTGGGCAGAGAGAAAGTATCACTGGAATCCTCTATAGAAAAACAAAAAGTAAAGTTCAACTGCTACAGTAACAGTGACTTTTATTTTTCAATTTCAGTGGAGGGTCCATGGCTGTTAATTGTATGATTATGTTTTCTGTAATATTTGTACTACAAAATACAATATTCACTATTAATATTTTTTTAAATTGTGAGGTTCAATTGACAGTATTTGTTAATTTGTATGTGGTGAGGGAGAGGAATGGATGAAGAATGAGTTCTGTATTTGTGATTTGAGCCATTGAGTACCTGGTGTTACTAAGGAGAGGTGAGAGCTGGGGTGGGCAGTGAGGGGGCAGGATGGTGATGAGTTCAGTTTTGAACAGTTCAGATTCAGATACCTGCAGTGCATCTTATTAAAATGTTGGGGAGTCAATTTTTATGTGGAAGTCAACATAGAAATAGAGCTCTGGGTTTGGTTAGATAGTTCAGAGAATCGTTGGTGTAGAGATTGTCTCTGAGGCTATTAGAAAGGATGAAATTACCTGGGAGGAGGGTGGTTGTGTAGTAGAGGAGAAAAAAAGAAGCTGGTATTTATCTTTACAACTGTTAGAAGTTTGAAGTCTCAAGAAGCTCTCATCTCAGGAAGTAAGCAATTAATGAATACAGACCCCAGCACAGAAACGTATGTTCAGTCAACTCTGCAAGTCCTTCTTTGAGTAACAGATTATAAGTAAGTGGTGCATATAGCTGTGCCACAGTCCAGGAGTCTTTATGATGCCTGGTTTCAGGGTGGCCACACATAAAGTCCTCCCTCACTGGTGTGGCCTGCTGGCAAAGATAATCGCTTGATAGATTTCTTAAGACCAGAGCTTAGAGTGAATTTTGAAATTCTCTACTCTCTCTCTCCTTCTGTCCTTCAGGAGCAGTCAGGTTGTGAACTGCCTATGGAGAGGCCCGTGTGGCAAGGAACTGCAGGCAGCCAGTAGAGCTGAGTGCCTCAGTCAGACAGCTGCAAGGAAATGAATTCTGGCAAAACTTGAATGAGAGTGGAAGCAGAATCTTCTTTAACTGGTCCTCCAGACATTCTTGCAGACATATCACTTGAAACCTTGTGATATCCTGAACAGATGACCCAGCTAAGCTGTACCCAGATTCCTGACCCACAGAATAAATATGTGTTATTTTAAGGCACAACGGTTGTAGTAATTTGTTATACAGCAACATAAAGCAAATACAATATTGTGTGTGTGTGTGTGTAAGTGTATGTGATAGATATTCATCAGGATCTATGTGAATAGTTGGGAGGACAAAAGAAACTATGGCAGGCATGTTTTTCTAGGAAGATCTTTCCTCAAATTTTAATGGTTAAGAGGAAACATATTTCCAAAAAGAGTATAGATTTTGAAATTGGAAGCTCCCATTCAGGTAAGGTGGAAGCATTCATTCCCAGGTAGGCAAAGGAATAGTGCTGGAACTTGGCTCATCATTCTACTACTTGTTCTCTGAGTTTTCAATTTAATCATTTTGGATTTCTGTTTCTAGCTTATGCGTCTCTCTTCTATTATATATGTTCATCTAGTACTATCCATGGCCACTGGTGGTACACCCCTAGTTGATCCAGAACTTAAAATTGGTTATATTTCTTAAAGCTTCTTTGAAGTCAAAATGAAAAAAAATAAGACACTGGGGGAATAAACAGAAGAAAATGTCACTGTACATACAAGATAACTATAATGAAAGATGTCAAAAAAATTTTTTTAATTTTATATTTTTAATTATTTTTCTATTATTCCAATTTTTAAAAGTGTTTTGTAGTTTGTCATTTTTAAAGCTATCATTATTATTTCATTTACTTCTTAATAGTAGTTGATTATTTTCTTAGCTTCATTTTTTAAGAAGTTTTGGATCACTAAAGGGTTACAATCATGGCAGGGGAGGATCATTGGTGTGGGGTGTCAGTGATGGAGATGAATGGGAGGAGGTTCACCTGGGACATACCTTTAAGGCTATAAATGTGTTCAAGTGTTCATGGGACATTATCACGGTGGGTGGAGATTCACACAATAACCAAAGGAATATTGAATCCCCATCCTGGGGAGCTCTGCCACATTCTGTAATGGGATAGCCAGAATCACCTGAGTACAGGTACAGGGACTAGTGAAGGAGGATGGACCACTGATGGGCACTTGATATCGATGAATGTACTTATGAAACTTTACTTTTGAAATTGAAACTTAGCCTAGTATTATAGGTTGACAATGAGTTAGGCAGGTATCCTGAGAGCTTCCTTGTTGCTCAAAAGTAAATATTGCCTCAAATAGTGGAGACATCCAGCCACTATAGGCAGAGCAGTCAGCTCAGGAGTTTAGTGCCCTGACAGTAGGCCCTACTTTGGAATTTATGCTCCCCAATGTAACAGAGTTGGGCTCAGTTGCAGTTTCCCCAAACATGGTTTGACTGCCCCTTCTGTTTGAACCTATAGTTAGTGCTAGAGTTGATAGGTGTATGTCCAAGAGACTTAAATCTTTGGATGTCCATGTGCCAGCTGGACTCTGAATCTTAACAGAGTTGTAACTCCTACTCTCTAGTTAATTGGACTCACCCAGGACAAAAAACAAGGAGATGATGATGGACAATGACCATCCCAAGGAATAGAGAGAGTCTGCAACTGCAAGCAAGGTAGTCCCATTCATCTGCCACATGGGATCTAAGCCCCCTCTCAATTAGTGAGTGTTGTAGGCATTACCATCCCAGAGTCCTCAGGATTGGGGAATGAATGATGGACTAGTGTAGACTTACTGGTATTCTAGTATAGACTTGTTGTGATTCTAGCAGTGGAAGAACTTTTTTTCACAGATGTGGAGGCAGTGGCCACTGGAGGTTCTGAGGGAGAGAGAAGGAAACACAGGCATAATTTGGGGACATTTGCAGGACTTGGGAATTGTCCTGAATGACATTACAATGACTGATACAGGCCATTATATATTTTGTCATAACTTACAAAATTGTGCAAAAGAGAGTATAAACTGCAATGTAAACTATAATCCACACTTAATGGCAATGCTCCAATATGTGTTCATCAATTGTAAAAAATGTACCACATTGATGAAAGATGTTGTTAATGTGAGAAAATGTGGGAGGGGTAGGGAGCAGGGCATATGAGAATCCCCTATTATTTTTTGTAACATTTATTTATCTAAGTATCTTTAAAAATTAAAAAAAGTATATTTAAAGAAAAAAGAGTTATATTTATGCCCAGTCTAGAATTCTATTGAGTCCAAATGTGGTCAGTTAGATAAGTAGAATTTGCCCAATTTTTTAGTGTGCCTATGGCTTGGTAATAAACTACTTTAACAAATTGTTCCCAAATTGCAATCAAGTGATGATCCTGAAATACATAGGAAAGTATACAAGGAATAAAAATTATTTGTAAATTCATATCAGGCACAACAGACTATAAATCTGGAACCCACAAATTCCTAGGAAAAAGAAATTCTCTGAGTAAAATATTGGACTCCTAAAATGCTTCTCTTTGCTTGTGTCTTTCATTGAAACTAAATATAACTCACTGAAGTCTGAAATTCTTTCCAAAGTCTCCAAAGTAGATGTGAACTTAGCCATGTATTTAATTTAGAACATCAAAACTTTGTAATTGGGAAGCAGATGTGGCTCAAGCAATTGGGCTCCCATCTGCCATATGTGGTCCAGGGTTTGAGCCCAGGGCCTCGTGATGAAGTCAAGCTGGCCCGTGTGATCAGCTGGCCCATGCAGAGGAGTGCTGGCCCATGCAGAGTGCTGCCCTGTGCAGGAGTGCTGTCCCACACAGGAGGGCTGGCACAGCAAGATGATGCAGCAAAAAGAGACACAGAGAAAAGATAATAAGAGACACAGCAGATCAGGGAGAGCTGGGGTGACACAAGAAAACGATTGCCTCTTTTCCACTCTGGAAGTTTCCAGGATCAGATCCCGGAGCTGCCTAATGAGAATACAAGCAGACACAGAAAAACACACAGCAAATGTACACAGAGAACAGACAATGGAGGGAGAGGGGAGAAATAAATAAATAAATCTTTTTTTTAAAAACCTGTTTTTAAAAAATTTTGTCACAAGGCTTAAATGTTTTTAATATTCATTTTGATTCAAAGTTGTGGTTTTGTTATATGTGGAATCTTTGAAATTTCAGCCAAAAATGCATGCAAATATGAAATTAAGAGAAATTTTGAAATTTCTCTTAATTCTGGTTTGTGCTTAAGATTTTAGTTTTAAAGAAGTTACAACAATGGTAGTTGCCTCCCTCAGTATTTGTTAGATGTGTGAAGTACTGATAAATGTCACAATGATGGTTTTATTTTTTCAGTTATTACTGTAGGTAGGTTAGTCCTTACCACAAATAAGTCATTTTTGAATGTGCTTTTTTTAATGAGTGGCTTTTACAGATACATCATAATAATTGTACTGCTACACTTAAAAAAAGGGGGGGTGATGTAGGAGAAGGAGGGGTGTATATGGGAATTCCTTATACTTTTGATGTAACTTTTCTGTAATTTAAAACCTTTTTAAAATAAGTTTATGATTTTTTAAAAAAAATCATAATTGATATCAAACTCATGAACACTAGATCAGAGCATTGGTGCAATGCTTGATATGATATCAAAATACTAACTTGTTTATTCTTTGTATATTCTTATGATTCCTGGCTCTCTTTGTCTATTTTACCCCTTCTTTCATAAGTAGTAGAGTTTGGGAATCTTCAAATACTTAAAATAGAAGATCTATTTATAAGGAAGAAACAAACAGCTGGCAAAGGAAAGCTGATGTAACTCAAGAGGAAATCTCCAGTGCTGACTTTTACAAGGCAAGAAGAACCTTGGGCAAACCATTTGATGAGAATGATATAAAAATTAGGAGGGCATGATGTGATCCTGGAAAGGAAGTTTTATCATGGAGGTTAAATTAGGTGAATAAAAGGTAGAAAATGGAATGTAAATATACATTAAAAAAACAGAAAGAAAGAACAACCAGAAAAATAAATGTAGAAGGATTATATTAGCAAATGAATTGGGAAATGCCCTAAGATTATAACAGGTGGGGAAAACATCAGACCTTAAAGGGAATCTCTTTGAACTACTTATAGTTGTTGACCTCGAAGGATAATAAAGCAGGAGACAGGTTCAGCTTTAACACAGCTGCTCTCTGACATTATTAATGACACAGAAATGGATCTGGGAACTGGTAGAATATTAACAGCTAAACCAACAGTTAAAGAAGAGTAAAAGTAAGTTTCCAAATCATTAAGTCTATGCATGAATTATACAAGAAGATTCCTTCTCCGTAGAAAGAAGTAACATATATTTGCTGGAAATGGGAGGAACCAAGAAGCCTTAGCCCACATCAGTCCTAACAAATATATCTTCAACAGTAGTTAATTTGTTGTAAACCAGCCTGGTTTTTTTGTTTGTTTGTTTGTTTTGCGGGGGAGGGTGTACTTCAGCTGAGTTCTTCATAAGTCTTTACACCAATCTAAAAAGTGGACTACTCTTATAAGATGAAAACGTGTATGAGATATCAATTGTCTAAACCCTGAAAATACTTATCTTTCCCAAGTTGTCGTATTTATAATTACCCCATATGAGCATTCTGTCCTAGGGATAAAGAAATGAGAAGAGAATTCCACCTATCTGATCCTGATGGCCCACAGTAGCCATTTCCCGTCTTCAAAATGTGGATATGGGCTACTCTGGGACTCAGGAAATTTATTCTGCAGACCATTACTGTTCAAATCTTAACGGGCATAATAATCACCTGTCACTCTTACTAGAATAAAGACCTGGGCCCCTCTGCCAAGCTTGTCTAACAAGTTCTCAGGTGATGCAGATGTTCCCAGTCCTGGATCACACTTTGGAGAAGCACTGCTATATAGACCAATTGCTCTGTTTCAGTGGAATACTTTCCTAATTTAAGAAAATGTCCTGAGCTGGGATTTTTATAGTGTTCTCCATTCTTTTGTCTGTGCCATGATATTTACCAGAGCAGCTGATCATGGAGTCAGCAGTCCGATTCCACAGCTCTCTCTCTTATACTACCGTGAAGGGTCATTTTGACTGCCTCATTCAGGAAAATGTTGATGGTCCACATGCAGATTTGGATATTCCTCTCTCTAAACTCTTAGCCATTCCATTCATTTATTGTGGTCTGGTTGTACTCAGCAGCATTCATGCTATTTTTGTTGCATTATTATTTCCTCACTTGACAGAGTTCTTCAGAGATAATTTTTCCTTACCCCAAACCACATGAATGAAATCCTCACTTAAATATAACGAGGGATAATTTTACTAGGTTCATGGGCAAATTCATGCCTTTAACTCTTACTGAATACAACCCATGAGATGCATGACTCCATGTTCTATTTTAAAAATATATTTTTATTAAAGTTGTGAACTTACAAAATAATCATGCACTTGTGTGGAAGTCCGTTATAACACTCCACCACCAACACAATACCTTTGCTATGGAAATTTGTTACAAATTATGAGATAATATCTTCAGATTATTATCATTAACTATTGTATATAGCATACATTCAGTATATTTTTCCATACCCCCTGATGATTAACATAGTACATCTTTGGCATTGATGCAAGAATATCACATTATTGTTGTTAACTATAGCCTGTAGATTATGATAATGTTATTTTTCCATGTTTCACCACATTCTCACCATCTTGCAAAAGTGATGTACATTGGTTCTAGTTCATAGAAAGACATTCTTGTATTTGTACTGTTAAATACAATTCTCATCCACCCCTGGATTCACTGTTATTCAGTCCCTAGATTATTCTATAGCTTTCTTTCAATTGACATTTACATCCCTAGACTGCCCTTTTCAGCTACAATCACATTTATAAAGTAGAGGAGTTAGTACTACTCACACATGTTATAACCAATCCTATCCATTTCCATACTTTTATGGTCAAGTTAATTAAAACTTCTATAAACATTAAGCATCAATACCTCTTCTCAAAACTCCTCTTAACTCCTAATAATGTATAATTTAGGTTTTAACTCCATGCATTTATTCTTCATATTTAGTTCATATTCGTGAGACCATACAACATTTGTCCTTTTGTGTCTGACTTCTTTCACTAGCATAATGTCTTCAAGGTTCATGGATATTATCCTGTGTCCCAATTTCATTTCTTCTTACAGCAGCATAGTATTCCATTGTATGTATATACCACATTTTGTTTATCCTTGCATCAGTTGATAGGAAATTGGGTTGTTTCCATCTTTTGGCAATTGTGAATAATGCTGCTAAGAACAAATGTCTGCTCATGTGCAGTTTTCAGTTCTTCTGGATGTATTCCTAGTAGAGGAATTGCTGGGTCATATGGCAGTTCTATATTTAGCTTCCTGAGGAACTGCCAAGCTGTCTTCCACAGAGGCTGCACAATTTTACAATCCCCCCAAAGTGGAGGAGTATTCCTATTTCTCCGTATCCTCTCCAGCACTTATTTTTTTTTTCTGTTATTATTTTATTAAAGTTAATAGATCACAAGGACCGTTACATTAAAAAAAAAAACAACCATAAGAGGTTCCCATATAACCCATTCCCCACCCCCACCTCATCATTTTTGTAAATTGTATTTTTTTTAAGATATATACATCACACAAAAAATGTTACATTAAAAAATATAAGAGGTTCTCATATACCCTCCCACCCCGCCACCCCACTCCTCCCACACCAACAACCTCCCCCATCATTGTGGCACACTCATCACACTTGGTGAACACATTTTGGGGCATTGCTGCACTACATAGATAATAGTTTACCCTGTAGTTCACACTCTCTCCCAGTACATTCAGTGGGTTATGGCAGGATATATAAAGTCCAGCATCTAACCCTGAAATTTCCTTTAGAACAACTCAAAATCCCAAAAATACTCCCCACATTACATCTCTACTTCCTTTTCCCTGCCCTCAGCAAATACTGTGGCCACTTTCTCTCCATCTTGATGTTAAAATTTCTTCTATTACTGGCCACTATAGTTTTATAGTAGAATATCAGTAAGTCCCCTCTAGTTCATATTTTATTCCTTCATTCTGTGGACCCTGGTATGGTGATGCCCTCTCCACCTCTAGATCAAGAGGGGGCTTAAATTCCACACAGATGATGGGTGCAATTCCTCTGCTTGCTGTTGTAGGCACTCTTGATTCCCTGGTGTGGTGGTTGACCATCTTCACCTCCCTGTTAGCTGACCTGGGTAAGACAAACGAACCAGAGAATAGGAGTTGCCACTCCTCTCCAACACTTATTATTTTCTCTTTTTCAGTAATGACCGTCCTATTCAATGTGAGATGGTATCTCATTGTGGTTTTGATTAGCATTTCCCTAATAGATAGTGATATTGAACATTTTTTCATGTGTTTTTGGACATTTTTTACTCCTCTTTGGAGAAATGTCTATTTAAGTCCTTTGCCCATTTGTTAATTGGATTCTTGCTCTTTTATTGCTGAGCTGTATGATCTCTTTATACAGAATGAAAACCAAACCCTTATCAGGTATGTTATTTCCAAATATTTTCTGTCATTGAGTGGGCTGCCTTTTTACCTTCTTGACCAAGCCCATTGAATCACAAAAGTGTTCAAGTTTGAGGAGGTGCCATTTATCCATGTTTTCTTTTGTTGCTTCTGCTTTCTGTGTAAGGTTGAAGAATCCAACATTTACCACCGGGACTTGGGGATGTTTCCATACATTTTCTTCTAGAACCTTTATTGTTCTAACTTTTATATTTAAGTCTTTAATAAATTTTGAGTTAACTTTTGTGTAAGGTGTGAGATAGGGGTCCTCTTTATTTCTTTTGGCTATGGATATCCAGTTTTCCCATTATCATTTGTTGAATAGACTATTCTGGCCCAGCTGGTGGGCTTCACAGCCATTTCAAAGATCACTTATCCAGGGATGCATGGGTCTGTTTCTGAACCATCAATTAGTGTGTAGAAACAAAACTGGTTTTTTTTGCATAGTGATCTTGCATCCTGCCATTCTGCTGATATCATTTATTAGCTCTAACAGCTTTGTTGAAGATTTTATGGGACTTTCTAGGTATAAGATCATATCATATTCGAATAGTGAAAGTTTTACTTCTTCCTTTCTGATTTGAATGCCCTTAAATTCTTTTTCTTGAGCGATTGCTCTTGCTCTAGTTAGATCCTCTAGCACGATATTGAACAACAGTTGGTGACAGTTGTCTTGTTCCCAATCTCAACAGGAATGCTTTCAGTCATTCACCATTGAGTACAATGTTAGCTGTGGGTTTTTCATAAATGACCTTTATCATGTTAAGAAAATTTTTTCGTTGTATTTTTATTAAGAAAGGGTGCTCCATTGTGTCAAATGCCTCTTCTGTGTCAATTGATAGGATTATGTGAATTTTCTTTTTTGATTCGTTAATGTGGTATGTTATGCTGATGGATTTTCTTGTGTTGAACCACTTCTGCACGCCTGGTAGAAAACCCAATTGATCCTGATGAATAATTATTATAATGTGCTGTTGGATCCGGTTAGCAACTATTTTGTTGAGGATTTTGCATTTGTATTAATTAGGGAAATGCATCTGTAATTTTCTTTTTTCTTAATATCTTTATGTGGCTTTGGTGTTAGGGTAATATTGGCTTCATAGAATGAGTTTGATAGTATTCCGTCTTATTCAATTTTTTTGGATGAGTTTGTTTAAGATTGGTATTAAATCTTCTTTGAATGCTTGGAAGAACTCACCAGTGAAACCATCTGGTACTGAGCTTTTCATTTTGGGGAGTTGTTTGATGATTGTTTCAATCTCTTTACTTGAAATTGGCTTGTTAAGATCTATTTCTTCTAAGGTTTTATAAGTTATTAGTACATTCACAGGAATTTTGCCACTTCATCTATATTGTCTAGTTTGTTGGCATCAGTTATTCATAGTATCCTTTTATTATCTCTTTTTTATCTGTGGAGTCAGTAGTAATGTCCCCATTTTCATTTTTTATATTATTTATTTGCATCTTCTTTCTTTTTTCTTTGTCAGTATAGCTAAGGGTTTGTCAATTTTGTTAATCTTCTTGAAGAACCCTACCTTTAATTTTATTAATTCTCTCTATTGTTTTTTTTTTTTCAATTTCATTTCTATCTGCTCTGATTCTTGTTATTTCATTTCTTTTGCTTGCTTTGGGAATAGTTTTCTGTTTTTTTTTTTTTTCTAGTTCCTCCAGCTGTGTAGTTAGGTCATTAATTTTAGCTTTTTCTTCTTTTTTAATGTAAGCATTGAGGCCTATAAATATCCTTATCAGCACTGCATTCACTGCATCCTATAGGCTCTGGTATGTTGTGTTCTCTTTTTCATTTGTCTTGAGTTATTTATTAATTTATCTCACAATTTCTTCTTTGACCCACTATTATTTAAGAGTGTTGTTTTAATCTTCATGTATTTGTGAATTTTCCTTTTTTCCATCTATTATTGATTTCCAGCTTTATACTATTATAATCTGAGTTAGTGTTTTGCATAATTTTGATCTTGTTGAATTTATTGAGATCTGCTTTGTGATCAAATTGTGGTCCAGAATATGGTCTATCCTAGAGAAAGTGCCTGAAGAATGTATATCCTGCTGTTTTAGTGTACAATTTTCTGTATATGTTTATTGGGTTTAGTCCATCTATCATATTATTTAAGCTCTCTGTTTATTTATTTGATCCCCTGGACAGATGTTCTGTCCAGTGCTTAGAGTAGTGTATTGAAGTCTCCAATTATTATTGTAGAGATGTCTATTTCTCCCTTCACTTTTGCCCATGTTTGACTCATGTAACCTGAGGCATTCTTGTAGGTCCCACTTAGGTTCCTCCCTGCTGAAGGTGATTCTGGGGCCTAGGCTAAAGCTGCAATCCAGTCTGGGTGGAAAGAAGCCCCCCTGCCATCACCGTGATTTTCAGTATGCCCTGCTCCCCTCATGCTGGGGGTGGAGTTAAAATGACAGCTACCAGCCTTGTTCTGGTTTGGACAGTTTCAAACTTTAGCTCTTCTTAGAATTATACTTTAACGAGCCAAATTTACTAATCAGTAGCTGAGGTTGCTGTCTGACTATCTCTTTCTTCCCCACTTTTTGGGAAATGGACTTTCCAACTCCAGTCATGGAATAGCTCCCAAGGAGACTTGGGCTGCCAGCAGAGGATTGGCACTGGTCTCTGCAGCATGGAGTTCTCTATTCATGAATCTTCATTGCAGATGCGCAGTCTCCTCCTTCCATTCTTTCAATGATGTTGCATGATGCTCTTGTGGTCGCCTGAGTCCCCTAAACAGGTGCTTTTGATAGCTGTGGGTGATTATTAACTGCTCTTTAGGACCAGCTGATTCTTTGGAGCTCCTTACTATGCTGACTTCTTGGTTGCTTCTGGCTCCATGTTCTTTTAATTACTTTTCTAGCAGGAGAGACTAAGCTGGGGTCCTTAAAAATAAGTTTTCTAGGGAAGTGGATGTGGCTCAAGCAGTTGGACACCACCTACCACATGGGAAGTACCAGGTTCATTTTCTGGTGTCTCCTAAAGAAGATGAGCAAGACAGTGGGCTGGTGCAATAGGCTGATGCAACAGGATGACATAATAAGAGGATGTAGTGAGATGATGCAATGAGGGGACACAGCAATGAAAACAATAAGAGACACAACAAGCAGGGTGCAGAGGCAACTCAAGCATGCCATGAAACCTCATATGGGAAGAACTGGGTTTGGTTCCCTGTGCCTCCTAAAGAAAGAAAGACTAGCAGACACAGAAAGCACCCAACCAAAGAAACAGAGAGCAGACAGTGAATGCAACCAAAGACGGTGGGGGACAAATCAATAAATTATATTAAATCTTAAAAGGAAAAAAGTTTTCCCATACTTCTGAGGGAACAAACAAGGGTGCTGATACTTACTGAAGATCTAACATATGCCAGGTATTGCAATACACTTTTATTTACATTATCTTACTTTATCCTTGCAATAGTCCTTTTGAAATAGATATTATAATTCTAATTTAATAAAAACTGTAACTAAGATACAGAGGGATTAAATAACTTCATAAATTGCCTAAATAGTAGTAAACTGAAATTTGAATCTCATTGCTCACTATTTTGTTACATAACTTATCCCATTTCCTAAATTGTTTGAAAGTGCAAATTACCCCAAGGTCATTATTGGTTATATTCTCAGAACCCTTTCTGTTTTAAAAAGTAATAAAGCCCCCAACATCTAAAAATAAATAATCATTATAAACATTCTTAAACTCAGAGTCTAGATAGTGCTAACATTGCTTTGCTTGTCCTTTTTCTCTTATTGTTTTTTGCCAATCTAGATAAATCAAAGTACAGATAAAAATATCTCTGTTGCCCATAGGAGTTGACTTATTCCATATTTAGCAAGTGTTATTGCCACCTTATTTTATTAGAGAAATTGTGGGTTCACAGAAATATCATGCATAAATACAGGGTTCCCATATACCATTCTATTATTAACGCCTTGCATTTGTGTGGTACATATGTTACAATTGATGAAAGTACATTTTTAATATTGTGCTGTTAACTATTGTCCATAGTTTAACTTAGAGTTCACTTAAGTCACTTGCCTTTTCAAAAAACTCATTTCTAGTAACATAAATACAACTTAACATTTCCTTTTTAAACCACATTCAAATATATAATTCAGTGCTGTTAATTATGCTCACAATGTTGTGTTGCCATCACCAGTATCTATTACCAAAACATTTCCATCATCCCAAATAAAGACTTCATACATTTTAAGCCTTAACTCTCTATTCTCTATTTCCTCTCTGTTCCCAGGTAACCTATATTCTAGGTTCTGACACTATGAGTTTGCATATTCTAATTATTTCTTATCATTGCGATCATATAATATTTCTCCTTTTCTGTCTGACTTATTTCACTTAATATGATATCTTCACAGTTGATCCCCGTTTTCGCATGTATCAGAACTTTATTCTTTTTTTATGACCATATACTATTCCACTGCATGTATATACCACATTTTTTAAATCCATTCGCTGGTTGATGGACTCTTGGGTTGTTTCCATCTTTTGGTAATTGAGAATAATATAGCTATGATCATTGGTGTGCAAATATCTATTCAAGCCCTGGCTTTCTTTTTTCTTTTTTTGTCATGTATACCTAGAATTGGAATGCCAGACCATGTGGTAATTCTATACTTAACTTTCTGAGGAACTACCAAACTGTCTTCCACAGCAGCTGCACTGTCATGATTTTAAATTATTTTAAAAGCCCCCTGGAATAAATAATGAGAGAACATTCCAAGACATCATTTCCTACTTTAAAGCCAAACTTAATCCAAACTAAATGCTTTCAAAATCCTCATAAAGTGTTGGCATCTTTAGATCAAAATCCAGTTGTGGAAAAGAGTTGTTTTCCCTTTTTTTGAAAAGATCAGCAATTTTCAACCTCATTACAAGTTAATAGTGACTTTCAAGAAGATTGAGGCTAATGTCTTTCACATACTCAGCTATCTTCAGTTTCTTAGTCAATTCATTTATTCAGCAAAAGGTTATTTAACTCTTACTGTGTGTTGAGAAGCATAAGAGATATACTAGTGAGCAAAATATCCAGATCTTTACTTTCATGACATTTGAAGGCATGTGATTATGGCTCAAATCTTCTAAAAGTTTCTGTATTGTTTGTAGTGCTAAAACTAAAACAATCTTATGGAAGTTTTTAATATAAATCGAAATGTTAATAAGGCTAATCCAACACTGATCCATAACAATATTGCCTTTTCAACATCATAAATGTATTTTTTACTTGCATAATTCAGTCACAAAACTAAGGTTTCATGGCTTCTTTTCTCTGGAATAAAGTTTCAAGTTTCACATAGTAGTAATTATTAAAAATTCATTACCTTTAACAGGAGGAATGAGCTGGACATTTTCTATAGTATTTTCTGCAGTGCAACTTCTGTTTTTTTTACTTCCTAGTTTGAATGAATGTTTAGGCGTAAAGGTAAATATGATTATATTCCTTATCCTTAGGTGTCTCATTATACAGCTCATTACATGAGCTCTTAATGTCTGCTGCAAAATTAACTATCTTCCTACCCAAACTCTTTTGGTTTATCTCACATGGTACAATGTCTTCCCTCTAACACATCTCCATCTGTTATTCCTACAAAGAAAAATTTCATCAATTTGATGACCATTAATCAGAATGCCAACTCTCTTTGATAAAGAACTTATAAAATTGCATTTATGTTTGTTCACAGTGACTCTCTAGACAAAATAAACAATAAAATTGGGGCAGATAGTTTAAAGGAAGAATGTTCTATAAGTGCATCAAATGTTATAAGAATATGAAAAATGAAATTTGATAAACTAAATATCTTAATTAAAATACTTATTAGGACTATATGGTTTAAATAATAACTACAAAAGACATTTAAAGGTGCTTCTGGTACTGTTGGACTAGATGAGAAACACACTGACTTAAATCTGAACTGCACATTTCTAGAGCAATGAAAAGAAAAGGGAAAGAAACTGAGATCTAATACCTTCATAGATAGGGAATTGACCAGATTCTCCTTAACAGGTCACTGATTTCTATCATCTGACTTAAGACTAGTGATTTTGTATAAACGCAAGATGATAGAAATATCCCTGTTACTTAGTATCTTCATTATCTGCATTTTACATTACCCTGTTTTCATGGAGGAAAGCACATTTCCTCTGCTCTTATTCAAGAAAGAAAAGTTTGAGAGGGACACTTTCAATTCCTCTCCTTACCTTCTTTCTTATTTCACCATTGGAAGAGGAGGGACATATACCCACGTGATAAATTAGAGATAATAAAACCTGCCTTTTTTTTCAGAGCTAGCCTGTCTTCTGGATGCATAAATTCTTTCCTTTCTCCTCACTGTGGTTAAGCCCATTAAAACAGCCTGTATCCCTCTGGGAGCATCTGTTATTAACAAAGTTGATTTACTTAGAAGAGTAGTAGCTGATTCATTTGGTCATAGATAAAAAATTATGTTCTCCAATAAACTTTATGAGTAAATGAAATTAATATTTCAAGTTCCACTTGCCAGTTTCTCAATTACCAACTTAGAATGAAGGGGACAAATTTATTGGATCTCTAGAACTCATGCATCACTTAAATACTCCATTTGTTGACAGTTGGAGAGTCTATTTCTTTAAATAAAAATTATGAATAGTTTTTAGGAAACCTCAAGCACAAACTTCAATAAATGGTCTGAGCTTACCAAAAGGAGAATGGAAAGAACCATTTTTCTTTAAAAATGAGTTCAGTGTAAATGCCATGGATACAAATACAGAGAACAAGACATGCTACTTTTAATACCATGCTCAATACTAAGTTGCCCAACTTATCAAGAATTAATAAATTATGCTTACTATGAAAAAATAATCAAATTTTGAAAACTCATATTATTATGGGAGAAGCATAACTAAATCTTAAGTTGATTATCTTGCTATAATTCATTTATGTTTTTATTTTTGGTTAAAGTTAAGTGTTTCACTATAATCATCATACTCTTGAAAATTATCTTTCTACTAGTTAAAAATTGTATGAGTGTGAATGTGAATGCATTTGTGTATGTATACGTGTACTTAAATACACACACATACATGCATATGAACTAGATTTTACAATTGAATTATTTGATACAATTATTAGCTGGTAATAAGGCCTTCCCTCGAGAAGCAAACTCTCCAATCCATGTATTATTAAATAGTGTTTCTTTGGGTGGGGTTAAGTTTAACTTTATACCCACTAGAAGCAGAACTATCAGTCAAATATTCATACCCACATAACAGACATTTCCTTCCTCATCCTCCCAAAACCAGCGTTCCTCTTAGTCTTGAAGAAGAAAATTTTATTATTTCCTCACATGTATTTATTCACAAGACTTTTATTTATACATGAACATACACAGTACTTTTTAATTGCAGATGATCATTTGCATGCATTCACATGCATGCTCCCTTATACTCAGGGATACATTGTTCCTTTCTCTGGTTAGTATGCATTGAAATGCACAAACAACTGTGGAGGAACTAATCCATTAAATGCCAATTGTTTCAAATAAACAATTTCTTTTTCAAATGAGGCCTAATATTTAAATGTAAAGATACTCCTTTATCCATTTGCTCCTTGTCCTACCACAGTTTAAATTTTCAAACATAACATGTAATCTGGACTTCTTCACTATATTCTCCTGTGTAATCTGGACTTCTTCACTATATTCTCCTTGGATGAAACACAGCATCAGTAACTATGTTCACTCTGAGCTCTCACATATCTACATATTCACCGTGGTGTATCTTGGTTGCTATCTCAAAACGTTTAAAATTGAACATTTAATATCAAACAGTCCAAAAGTGAATCTAGCATCTTCCCACTCATATATGCTCACCTACTTTTGTTCCCTATCTTAGAAATGGCACCTCCACCCCAAATAAAGTCTGTTTTCATTCTAGTTAACGTCCTCTCTCTACTTCATCTCTTCCTTTGTATCCAATTAGTCTTCCACCAGGAAGACTCACTAGATTTTGACAATAGTTGTTTTGATTTATTGCCAGTATGCTCTTCCATAGCCCATACTGATCCACCCTCCATCCTGGTAGCAATGTCACAAGATCAGATTTGTACGCTAGAAAGATGACTTTTATCCTTAAAGAATTATAGGGATCATTCAATTACTGATGTCACCAAGACATGAAGAGTTTAGATAGCTAGGGGTTTAAGGGAATGAAAGGAATGAAGACTCTTACCTTCTTAACTGGTACTTTTTAGATTATGCTGTAATATGAAGATTTAAAACAAAAAAAGGGGAGAAAGATCAGCATGAAAGTCACTCCTACAATCTGTGTTTTGGTTTATAGGTGAAAACTACATGTTGTTTTTTTCTACTTAGTGGAAGGAAATAGCTGAGGCCCTTCTGACTCAGCAATTGTGCAATATTGTGCTCGCAGATATGACCCTGATTTCTACAACTTGATATTATGCTATAATTTTCACTTCACCAAAGTTAAACAGACTGCTAGTTTATTTAACTTTATATAGCCTAGTGTTTTGAACATAATTCCTGGGTCAGGGAGGCCTAGGATTTTTATCACTTAACATCCATTGTTCTCATTATAGAACTCTGTAGTTAGAGGGCACATTTGCTGAGGGACAGCCCTCCCACAACTGCCCTTCCAACATGAGGCTATCAGCAAAAGAGCCAAACAGAGGAAGCAAGTTTGCAAGATCACACCAGCACCCCAGTCAGGTCTTTGTGGTTTCAGAAGCTACAACTTCTGTTGACAGCAAAGATTGCCTATCCTGTTTCCTGTTTCTAACATGGCCTTCCAGTTTATCGTCCACCTCTAATGCCTGTCAACCCTTTGCTCCATAGTGATCACCAAAGATGAAAGTCAAATATTTTCTGTTTTGCACCCTGATATGTGTATTTCTATCCTACTTATACCTAATTCCTTAGACACACTTTGACAATGACTGTTCCTGTACTCTTCCTTTCCTGACCTTGTGAATTAACTTTTCTATGTCATCACCACTTTTCCATTACTCAGCCTTTATAAGAATGATTTTAACATTTTCTTCACAACACTTCACAGAACACCTCATAGGAAAAGAGAAGAGGCTATTGTATGCCTTTCTTCTCATTGGCAATTCTATACTACTGTACTATCACCTTTCGGAGAGCCACAGCCTTATGATCTCACTTGTTGCTTCATGCACCCAAAACTCAAAAAGCAGCCATTGCGATGTTACAAATAATTCACTAGATTCCCATGAATGCCTGACATATTTACTTTTCCTATTTTAATCTATAAATATGTGTTTATATGTGCTTATTTTAAAAAATAAATTTATAACATGAATAGGATTATTTTTATAAAAATGAATATGTGCAACAGGAAGTCCAAAAGTCCTTTGCTATTCAGTCCAATGACTAACCTCATCTGTAAGTGTCATCTCATTACTGACATTCACCTCTAACATCTGGTCCTATAACTTACTCTGTCCCTAACATTTGCTTTCTCCTTGGAATGAGAACCAAATTTAGGTAGCGGTCATTCACACTTGATCTGTGACCAAATAAATCAGTTACTACTCTTCTAAATAAATCAATTCTTTCTACTTTAAGTACCTTGCCACTGTCTTTCTACTATAGCAACATTCCCATTATTCCAGTTGTTTTAGTTTCCCAGCTGCTAAAACAAATATCATGCAGGGGATTGGCTTAAATAATGGAAATTTATTGGCTTATGGTTTTGAGTCTAGAAGAAGTACAAAGTCCAGGTGTTTACAAGATGATGGTTTCTTTCAGAAGGCTGTGGCATTCTGGGCCTGGCTAATGGCAATTCTTGATCCTTCACTTTTTTGTCACATGGCAATGCACATCACAGATTCTCCTGGCTTCTCTGGATTCCATTGACTTCTGGCTTCTTCCCATGGCTTTCTCTGTAAGGTCATCAGTAACAGGATTAAGAATCATCATGATTCAGTTGGGCAATACTTTTTCTGAAGTAACACCATCAAAAGGTCCTATTCATCAAAAGGATCTTTTTACAAGCATTCAACCCCACAGTTAAGGAATAATTCTAAAAATGTTATTTTCTGGGGTATATAACCCCAAACACCACACCAGTCTTGAACCAAATTCCACTGACCACTTTCTCCAATTCTACTTCCAAGCTCTTGAGCATTGTTGGAAGAAGTTGTGAGCTGCAAATTAACTAAATGTGTCTATTATATATATTCATATTTCCTAAACCACCTCAGTGGAGCTCACAACTCCTCTGATTTTCCTTTATAGGAATCCTTCTTGCCATATTGACATTCAGTTTTTCCTTCAGTGTTTTCTAACATCCTCAAGCACCAAAGCCAAGCCCTATCTTTCCTTTTCCTACAGTCAGAATAACTTATTTATTGAGATCAAAATTAACTTTTATGAGGTCCTCCAACTTCCCTTCTCTCCGAGTCAGAATTCCTTTAAAATTTTATCACCCTTTCCAATATTATATCTTTACATGGACACTTCCCACCATATCTTCCCACCACTTTCAGAATTTTGGTGGTAGTTTAGTGATTCTAACCTCAGGACTTTTTGCTTGATCACAATTTCTGAACCAGAGACCAGGATCAAACACTGAATTGCAGGTAGTCAGAGCTGACTTGAGTAGGACTTTCTCCCCACTCCAGAAGTTTGAGAGTGGAGTCATGGCTTTCTCTGAGGCCTGAGGAGAGAACATGATAAGCCATGCCCATTTTCTAGACTGAAATTTTATCACAGCCTTTTGCAGTTCTCCAGGACATTAGGACTGGAGTTGGTGAAATTTTTACCAATCCGTGGTTTAAACAAAAATGATTACATTACCTACATTAATTGAGATTTTCCTCTCAAGTGCATTGAAGAAATCATAATTCTTAATGCTTTTGCTTAACTAGGAACATGCAAATAGATTTTTAAGTTAAAAGATCTAAGAAATAAAAATATGGAATTGAGGAATTTTTTATATGCATGCAGCATCCATTTTACTTTTTAAATCTTATCAAGAAATGAATTGTGTTTGTATGTATTTAATTTAATAACTGCTGAAATTATCTATGAAACTGATTTATATTCAAACACTGAAATAAAACAAGAATTTTTTCTTTCACAAAGAGCAAAGGGTTTCAGAATCAAGTTTGTCTTCAAGCAGCAGCAAAGGCTTGCTGACAAGATATTTTGGAACAATTTGCTATTAGGAAGGAAGTATGAGTGGGAGGATGAGAAATAGCTCATGCCCATATGACAGATCAAATTGTGAATCTGTTAGAAGTCCATGATGTAGAACGTAAAATGGTGTAACAATTTATCTCAGTGACATAAAAGACATTATAATCCTTTGTTTTTACAGTTTTATTCTGAATTAGATTTTCTTTCTCTCTCTTTTGCTACAATTTACCTCTGTCAGGTCATATGTTAATAGTTACAAACATTGCAATTTATAGCATCATGAGAAAAGAGAGAACATGTCCAAATATCTTTATCAAACCACATGGACTTTTCATGTAGAAGCCATTATCCCTTGTTACTCTTGGTACACAACAAAATCATTTTTGCATGGGAAATATTTGTCCTCATTTATTGTTTCATTTAATCATATTTTATGCTTTTAAGGTTACTTTATCTAAAAGTGTCACAATGACTTTATATACAAGTTTCTCTGCATCTCACAGAAGTTGGTAGCAAATAAACACTGTCAAGTTATTTTCCTAGCACAAAAGATAATCAAGGGATTCTTCTCCAACAATATAGTACACAGACATTGGAAATCCAGCCAATAATTTGTTCAACAAATAATTATTGAACTTCTGTTATTTACAAAATTCTTTGACAGGTGCTTGAGGAATCCAGACATGAAGTTCATGGTTTTCTTGCTCTTATGGCAATTAGAGTCTATTTTGGAACAAAAACCTTTATAATCCTAGTTTCATCTCAGCTTTATCTCTGATGTATAAACTTCCTATACTTCTAAGAAATAGGTTCTCTTTTTGAACCTTCAAAATACTATGAGGGAGCAGGTGTAGGTCAATGGTTGAGCACCTGCTTTCCATGTATGTGGTTCTGGGTTCGATTCCTAGTACCGCCTAAAAAATGATACTAAGAATTTTCCTTATAGAGCCAAATTTCATTAATTTTGTATAAAAGTCATATACTTACTTATATATCTGACTAGCTTGTAAGGTTTTGGTTTCCTTGAAAGCAGGGACAATAATTTATGTATCTTTGTATGTCCTACAATATGTTGCATAGTACCTTAAATATTGTACTGTAATATGAAATAACACACCTATGTCACAAAGAAGGAATGCCAGATGAATTTAAGAGATAATTAAGGATATGAGAAAACGGAAGAAAAGTAGGTAACTTCCAGTTTTAGGACACATAAAAATGCTAATGGAAGAGGTAATATTTGAGTTATAGATGGTTTACTATTCTTTGGCTCAGAAATTTAAGATATTTACTCCTCTAAGTTTTTCATTTTAAATTACTAAATTAACCATTGGTTAAAAGGACATTCAAAATCTATTTTTTTAAACAACTTTATTTCACATTCACAAAAAATAAAAGAGCAGAAAAAGGCAGCCCAAAAAGTTATGGAAATATTACTCCTAAAAAATTTTTTCTCAGGCACTTTTATCTCATCCAATTCCAACTGCTATCTCAGTTGTTCCTCTAGTGTTGAGAAAGAACACAGATTAGTTAAATGGCCTAGTCAAGGTCTCCTTATTAATGAAGAAAATGACAAAGAAAAAATGCTTAATCATATTCATATTTCAAAAACCAAACCTCATATTCTTTTTTTTTTTTGCTTTTAGAATTAATAAAGTGACAACTTTACTTTTGCTACAAAAACATTACAATGTTTTTGTTAACTATAGTCCATAAATTACATTAGTTATATTTTTCCCATGTATCACTATATTCTTAACACCCTGGAGCAAAAGAACATACCTCTAGTTATATTATTAACCACAATTTTCATCTACTTCCGAAATCATGTTTTACATTCCCAATATTATCCTCCAGCTTTCCTCCAACTAACATTAATTTCAGCCATAATCACACCTACAGATCAACAGTATTTGTTAAATTCATTTTAATGTGTTAACATCAAGTCCAACTATTACCACATATTTACCTTTGACTTTATTGGACATTCTACAAACTTGCATCTTCTGACCCTGCATTCCCTCTTCACCAGCCTATACTTCATAGTCCAATTCTGTAAGTCTACTAATTGTATTTAGCTCATATCATACATATTTGTCCTTTTGTATCTGGCTTATTTCACTCAATACAGTAGCCTCAAGTTTCCTCCATGTTTTTATGTGCTTCCCCAATTAGTTTCTTCTTATAGCTGAGTAATATTCCATTGTATGACTATAACACGTATTGCTTATCCTTTCATCAGTTGTCAGACACTTTCCATCTTTTAGCAATTGGGAATAATGCTGCTATGAACATAAAGTGCAAATATCTGTTCGTCTCCTTGCAGTTGTCTGCTCTCTGTGTCCATTCGCTGTGTGTTCTTCTGTGTCCGCTTGTATTCTCGTCAGCAGCACCAGGAATCTGTGTCTTTTTTTGTTGCATCATCTTGCTGCATCAGCTCTTCGTGTGTGTGGTGCCACTCCTGGGCAGGCTGCACTTTTTTTTTTGCACAGGGTAGTTCTCCTTACGAGGTGCACTCCTTGCCTGTGGGGCTTCCCTATGCAGGGGATACCCCTGCGTGGCACTGCGCTCCTTGTATGCATCAGCACTGTGCTTGGGCCAGCTCACCACAGGGATCAGGAGGCCCTGGGCTTGAACTCTGGGCCTCACATGTGATAGAAAGATGCCCTATCACCTATCAGTTGAGCCAAATCCTCTTCCCTCCTTGCTTTTAGTTTTTCTGAAAAGTTGAATGGGAAGGAACACTACCAAACTCAACCTATGAAGTAAAAAAATATATAATACCAAAAAAAAAAGACAATTAGAGATGAATTTATTTAATGAATAATGCAGAAATCCTCAACAAAGTACTTGCTAACTGAAAAAAAAACAAATGCATAAAAATTTTATATCACAATCAAGTTGGCTTTATATCATGTATGCAAGGGTTTTTCAACACAAGAAAATCAACTAGTTTAACAAGTCACATGAACGAATTGGAGAAGAAAAATCATATGATCATTTCAATAGATGTGGAAAAGGTACTTGATGAAATATAATATCCTTACTTGATAAAAGCACTCTAAAGATTAGAAAAGAAGGAACCTTCTCAATGTAATAAAGTGAATATATGACAAACCCATAGCTGAACCTTCTCAATGTAATAAAGTGAATATATGACAAACCCATAGCTAACATTGTGCTAAATTGTGAAAGAATGTAAACTTTCCCCCAAAGATCAGGAGGAAGACAAGGATGCACATTCTCCTCACTTTATTCAATATTGCACTAGAAGTTCTAACTTGAGCAATTAGTCAAGAAAAAGAATTAAAAGGCACCCAAGTAGGAATGGAAGAAGTAAAACTTTCACTATTTCCTGATAAATTGATCCTATATCTACAAAATCCCGAAATATCCACAAAAAACTACTAGAACTTACAATTTCAGCAAAGTAGTGGGATACACGATAATACACAAAAATCACTAGCATTTCTGTACACTATTAAGGACCAATCTGAGGAGGAAGTCTGAAAAAATTCCAGTTGCAACACTGATTAAAAGAGTCAAATATTTAGGAATAAATTTAACCAAGGACATAACGGACCGATATTCAGAAAACTATAAAGCATTGCTAAAAGAAACCAATAAAGATCTAAAAAAATTGAAGGATATTCCATATTCATGGTTTGGAAGACTAAATATCATTAAGATGTCAATTCTCCTCAAAGTGATATAGATTTAAGGCAATAATGATAAAAATTCCAATATCCTTCTTTGTAGAATTGGAAAAGTCAATTATTGAATTTATCTGGAATGGAGAGGGCCACTGTAGAGTCAAAAATATCTTTGAAAAGAAGAATTAAGTCTCTTACTTCTAGACTTTAAAGCATGTTATCTAGCTCAGTGGTAAAAACAGCATGGTACAGGCATAAAGATAGACAGACTGACCAATGGAATTGAATTGAGAGTTCAGGAATAGACCCTCACATCTATGGTCAAGTGATTTTTGACAAGGCTGTTAAATTTACTCAGCTGGGTCTGAATAGCCTATTCAGGAAATGGTGCTGGGAAAACTGTATATCCATATGTAAAAGGAAGAAAGAGGACTCCTTTTTCATACCTTATACAAAAGTTAATTCAAAATGGATTAATGACTAAAATATAAAAACTAGAACTATGAAACTCTTAAAACAAAAATGTAGGGAAACATCTTCAAGATCTTGTGGTTGGTGGAGGTTTCTTGTATTTTACATCCAAAACATGAGCAACAAAAGAAAAAAAAAACAGATAAATGAGACTGCCTTAAATACTTCTGTTTTTCAAAAGACTGTCAGGAAAGTAAAAAGGCAGCCTACTCAAGTAGAAATAACTTTGGAAACCATATATCTGATAAGGAATTGAGCTTCATGTTATATAAAGAGATCACACAACTTGACAAAATGACAAACAACCCCATTAAAAAGTGGGCAAAAGAATTAAACAATTTTGCAAAGTGGAAATACAAATGGTCAAAAGACACTTGAAAAGATGTTCAACATCATAGTTATTAAGGAAAGACAGATCAAAACTATAATGAGATACCATCTCACATCATACAGAATAGCCATTATTAAAAGAACAGAAAATTTCAAGGGCTGGAGCAGATGTGGACAAATAGGAACATTCCTTCACTGTTGGTGGGAGTATAAAATGGTGCAACCTCTGTGGAAGATGATCTTGCAGTTACTAAGGAAACTATAGAAAACTGCCATATGATCCAGCAATCCCACAATTTATTTTTAAGCTTTTATTTCTCACAAATAATAAAATTAGTATATATTTGTTTCAATTATATATTTCATATTGTTTCAATTATGCATTTGCTCCATCCTGAACTTAGTGGCATAAAACAGCCACCATTTTATTTTCCTCCTGACTTGGGTCATGCATTTAGGCAGGGCATAGCTAATATGGCTTGACTCTTTTGCATGATGTCTTCCTGGCACTCAACTAGAGCGGCTCAAGCAGCTGGAAATGGATGAGACAGTTTGACTGGGGCCTTGGTTCTTCCTCTCAGTTGAATGTCTTGGTTCTTCACATTGTTTCTGCAGGCACTGCCACCTGGGGTGAGATGGCTGAAACAGCTAGTAATTAATTGGTTATCTCTCTCTTTCCACTCAGTCTTTCCTTATAGCTAGCTTGGTTTTCCTCACAAGAAGATGGTCTTAGGATAGATGTGGTATTATGATAATTTTAATAGACATTCCCATCCCAAGAACGAAGAAGTAGATACACAGAGGATACACAGAGGAAGAGAGACAGCTCCATAGACATAGCAGAGGCCCCAGGAAGAGAAATGAGCCATTACCTAGTTGTTTACCGCTGACCTTGTGAAGAGAACAGAGAAGCCGAGCCCAGAAAGAAACGAGTCCCTGGAGGAAAGATGAGCCCTATGCCAACCTACAGCTGAGATCGGAAGCAGCAGACCCATGAAGCCTTAGGAGGGAAGAGGAAGGCTCAACTCTCATAGATGTCACCTGTCATCTTGCTTCAACATGTGGCAACTGAGTTTGGTAAGGAACTAACCTTGAGTTGGACTCTTTAAGACCTTGTGACTATAGGATTTGACCCTACTTAAAAGCCAACAGATTTCTAGTACTTTGCATCAGCACTCCTTTGGTTGACCACTATATGGGGTAAATGAGAGTTATATAGTGTCACTAGTCTATAGAAACTCCCAAATCCAGAGAAGACAATAATACCAGTTCCTTGCTTAGGTCCCAGTTCTGCTCTCTGAGAGTGATTCTCTATGATTAGGTCTGCTCTCTAGCGTTTTGGCTCCACATTCTGAATCATCGTTCCCTTTCAATTTGGATTGGCTCATGTTTGCCACTGATTAAACTTCTCATCCTTTTGTCTGTTCATATAAAGCTGAGGAAAAATGGCTATTTTTTTTTTAACTGAACCCCTCTCATTTAGTATGAATTGTTCATGCTTTAGCAAGTCTTAAAAATTTTATGGTTTTACCAGGAAAATTATAGATATTTACTCTATTAGACAAAAGTCAGCCCACAAATCTCTTTGAAGCATGTCACTTCTTGAGCTAAGAGTCAGGGTATCTTGGGATAACACAGCATCCATGTGGAATCTAAGCCCCCTCTTGATATAGATGTGGAGTGGGCACAACCATTCTAAGGTGCATAGGATGGAGAAATAGAGTATGGATTAGAGTGGACTTACTGATATTCTATTCATGAACTATTGTGATTAGTAATCAAAGAAAATGTGGCATTGGTGTGGAGAATGTGGCCATGGTGGCTGCTGGGGGTAGGGAGTGGGAGGAAGAGATGTGATGTGGGGGCATTTTCGGGACTTGGAATTGTCCTGGGTGGTGCTGCAGGGACAGTTACTGGACATTGTATGTCCTCTCATGGCCCGCTGGGTGGACTCTGGGGGAGTGTGGGCTATGATATGGACCATTGACCATGAGGTGCAGCAGTGCTCAGAGATGTAATCACCAAATGCAATGAATGTCTCATGATGATTGAGGAGGTTGTTGTTATGGGGGGAAGAGTGAGATGAGGGGAGTGGGGGGTGTATAGGGACCTCATATTTTTTTAATGTAACATTAAAAAAATAAAGACAAAAAATATAAAAAAATAAAATAAAATTCTAGAAACAGAAAAAAAAATCAATAGAAACTTTTATCTAGAAGAGAAGGTCTAAGAGACCCGCTTAGGAGGTCTTTTCTTCTCATCTATTGGGAGGGTGGGTAACTGTGAAGCCTAACATTAAATCTACTTAAGGTTTCAACAAAGGGGTAAAGCTGTATTCCTGACTACATCGTTAAACCAAAATGATATATTACTAGTAGATTCCTGAATTTGATCATTACATTGAGGCCATTTATTACTTTGGGAACCTAATTCTGAAGAAAACGCTATCCTTAACCCTCTATAGCTAAGAACTAAACACTTCTCTTGTAAGCTCTTCTCTCTTCTCTCCTATTTTATCGTTATGTAGTTAGAAGAATTCAGTTACAACTTTCAACATCCTACTTAGCAAGATCAATGAGTTTATTAAGGACTCATTTCTATTTTCCACATTACCACAGGTAAGATTAAGTGTTTTGCCAATGCCTAACTTGGGTACCCTTTCCTCCAGCTTTGAACAATAATTTTTGTATTGACCTTCAAGCCTGAACTGCAAGAGTCCTTAATGTCTCTTCATTTCTTCCACTCCCAGTCTCAAAATGAATGCTTAGGTCAAAATGAATGCTTAGGTCTTTATAACAGTACCAGCCCAGTTCTGGTTCCATAATTCTATTGGTCAGGATTCAATAGGAGTGCATAAATACTATGTGCATTAACAAGAAGAAATTTATTACAGGAAATAGAACTTACAGAATTGTGAGAGGAGCTACGGAAATAAAAGTTTTTTAAAAAGTGTCATGATATCAGAGAAAAGTAACAAGACAGTCCGGGCACAGGTGAACTCATTGGTGTTTGCATGGAAACCTGAAATCTATGCTCATCCAGCTGCAGAACTGAGTTCTCACAAGGAGGCTTATGGAGAAGTCCATGGAAGGTTATTGGCTTGAGATGACTATTACCTCCATGAGTTTACATCAAAGCCTCTGGAGATGAGTTTGGGACTGCTGTTGACTAGCAGAGTTGTCATCAGGAAGGAAAGCTAGATACACATTGAGGAATTGTGAGGAAAAATTTGAAACCAGCCGTAGCTCTGCCTCTGTCTCTCGTTGCTTCTGACAGATGACGACTGTTAGGTTGTAATAACTGTAATAACTGTGCTTTGCTTCCACCTTCCAGAACTCATGCAATATCATGTTTGGTTGGCTAGAACCTAAAACCCACAAAGGGAGGGGATTCTGGAAAACATAGTCCTCACTTAACCAAGTTGACAAGAGCACAATCCATCACCATATTCATTGAAGAAAACTGAAAATTACCAAAACACATAAAGAAGCAGAATAAAAGTCACCCTTAAACTCAGGAGGAGGATGCAAATTCCATTAACATTTTAGTAAAATTTCTTCTTGTTTCCCTGAAAACTTTTCTATTTTGTTAAAGGGGAGTTACAATCAGCAATTTGCTTATGAAGTACAACATAGGGATTAAGGCCTCAGCTTCTTAGTTGTGTAGCTGGATTCCATTGCTACATTTGCCATAAAATAACTGTGTGAATTCAATGAGTATCCCTTGCCTCTGTTTATTTTATGCACCTGTAAAAATATTATCTTCCTGTGATAGGGAGATAGTGAACCTCCAAAAGTAACCACATTCTAATCTTCAGAACCTGTGAATATGTTAGGTTTCATGGCAAAGGGAAATTAAGTTTGCAGATCGAATTAAGTTTGCTAGTCTTGAGATGGGGAGATTATTATCCTGGATTTTCCAGATGGACTCAATGTAAGGAACAGTCCTTATAAATGGAAGAAGGAAGCAGGAGAGAAAGAACCAGAGATTCGGCACTGTGAGAAGTACTGGACTTGAAGCTTTGAAGATAGAGAAATAAGGCACAAGTCAAGGAATATATGCTAGAGCACAGCCTTGACAACATCTTTATTTTAGCCCAGTAAGACTCATTTTGGACCTTCAATCTCCAAAACTGTAAAAGAATGAGTGTGTTTTTTTAAACCACTATGTTTAGGGTACTTCGTTATAGCAGCAATAGGTAACATGCATTATCTCACAAGATTGTTAGAGGATTAAATGGGATGGCATATATAATCAAGAATAAAGCAGGTCCTGCACATGGGTCATTGTTTCATAAATGTGAGAACTTGATATAAAAAAATTGTAATTATTCCACTGTATGATGATATAAAAATTACATATTCCCCTATTGTTGGATAGTTAAGTTTTACTCAATCTTTGATTATTAGAAAAATGCTTTGTAGACAAACTCTGTTGGGTAGGGCTTGTCTGTCTCAATGCTTGTTGTAGACTCAATATACTTTAAATAAATAAATGTGTAAATGGTCAAGATATTTTGCCTATATATTTCACATTTGTCTTTTTTCATTTAGGCTAGATTCCCAGAAAAGGAATTATTGGGTCAAAATGAGGTGAGCATTTTTTATATCTATTGCCAAATGGATTTTCAGAAAGGTTATGCCAATTTACACTCCCACAGCATTGTATAAACATGACTTTCTCATCATACCTATGCATCCTACATTTTAAATCTGTTAATTTTTACCAATTATTACCATTTCCTTAATTGCATTTTTAAAATTGATGCAATGTTGAAAACCTATTTAATTTTTATTTTTCTCTTTATTGGCCATTTTTTCTTTTCTTTTGTAATTTTTCTCATGAATATTTTCAAATTATAAATGATATTAAACATAAAAAAGGTAGAGAGAATGACAAGCCCTCCTGAACCCACAGCAAAAATTTAACAAATGCTAGCACTTTTACAATATTAGATTTATTTATTTATTTGTTTATTTAATAGATTGTTATAGCTATGTTTGAAACATTTTCTATTCTCCTTTCTCTCTTCCTTTCTTCCTAGCAAATAATTCTGTTCTGCATATCCTTCTTGTTGATGTTTTGTAGTTTCATACTTTAATACTTTTGTGTTCATATACAGGACACATGCAAACACAGTATGTTCTTTTCCAGGGTATTAGTATTTTTAATTTCACACTATGAGTTCCATATGTCATAAAGATTTTAACTCTTTGCTTGTCATATTCATTGTAAATATTTTCCCAGGTAGTCATTTTAATTACATGTGTTGTTAAATTGATTTTCAAATGACTACATTTTATTTGTAAATCAACTACTTCCATTGATTTTTGTATTATGTAGAATCATTATTAAAGTTAGCTGATTTTAATTCATATATTTGGCTTAATAGCAAAGCATCATGGTAATAATCATTAACACTTTCTGATTTATAATTCTTTCTTAGAATGAACTGCAATAAATATAGACTGATAGCAGCTATTAAAATCTGTATTATCATCTGATTATCTTTAGGTGAAATTTGTGCAATTTAAGATTGCTAAAGGTCTTGTATCTTAATTAAGTTTCTTTTTACAATATTAGCTTAAGGTGGAGGCTGAAGTGATAATGGTTTCATTAATTAAAATTTATAGAAAAAAATTCCAGAATTTATCTAATATACATCAAATTCCCAGGGTAATACTAGGAGAACACATTTTTCCAGCTGTTTAAAGGAGTAAAACATGTGCTTTCCTTTAAAGGAGTAAAATGTGTTTTCCAGTGGTAGGCTTCCTCAGTCTTAATGGAAAGGTGTTAGAATTCATATTCAACGTTGTTTAAGGGTTTTCATGAAAAATGAATATGAATTTAATGAAATAGATGTAAGGTATAAAACACCATTCTAGTACACACAGGCAAGAGATTGTAAAAAGGAAATATATTCAGAACTTGTGACTTAAAAATAAAAGACTTTATTTAAAAATCAGTCCATTGTATCACATAATCTGTCAGTACTTCCATTAAACCCAAAACATATAATCAATGGGTTAAAAAGTAGTGAGTACCTCCCGCTGAATTTTCCTTAAATATAAACTACTATAAAAGAGAGCAAAAAAATGAAACTGTATTTGGTCAAGAACATTTGTGGAGAAGACACTTTTTTTACACACAAGAAACATAAAAATGTAGCCATTTGTTGGGCCAGAAGAATATTTAATTTTTAATGCTCTCATAGGAAAAGGTATTCAATGACTTATATTTTTGTATGTTCAGAAATGAACAGGCAGACGATGCCTACATGGGTAAAATCTATGATAAAGCGGAGGTATGTAGTTATGCAGCGAAGGGATAAAACGGGGGTATAGGGATACTATTGGGTGGGGCTTTGCAGGCTTGAGGGGGCTAGGATTGGGAGGATGGGTCAGATGGTCCATGGAATTGGGGGAGGGTTGGGGCGGAGCAAATGAACATGGAAGAGGGTCAGGTATGTGATTGAAACTATAACGTTGAGAAAACTCTTTAGAAAATATAATAAGGAAGGGTTACTAGTTTAAGGTGTTTGACAGGGGGCATCTGGCACAGAGTGCACCTGGGGCAGGCTTCTAGGGAGTGTGTGAGTGCTCCTCTTATCATAGTGTATTATATCAGTGGGTGGAGATCCATACAGTGAGTGGGAAGGTGTTGTACCCCAACTTGGGGAGGCCTGATATTCTCAAACAGAGGGGAGGGTGTCTCTTGAAAGCAAGGGTGGCTCCCAATGGGGAAGGACAGACTAGTGTGTCAAGTTCTCAGCATTGTTACAAGTATCTATGAATCTTGTCCTTCAAGCAGTGAACCTTGGTTGTCATTTTGAGCACCTAGGGGAGGGGGAAAGAGGAATAGAATAAATGGAAGAGGGGATAACTGGGGGGCAATGGAAGTATTCCACAAGATCATGCAATGATGGATACAAGCCATGTTAAACTTTACCAAAAATATATAAAAGTGTATAGTCTAAAATATAAACCATAATGTAAACCATAATATAACCAAAATTTATAAAAGTTACAGCCTAAAATACAAATCATAATGTAAACCATAAAGAAGCCATGGTTAGTATCTATGTTTCAATATCTGCATATCAGTTGCAGTATATATAACATCCACATATAAAAAGACCATTACGAGTGAAGGGGGAAAAGGGTTTGATGTTGGGTATATGGGAGTTCCCTATATTCCATATGTGACTTTACTGTGACCTAAAACTTTTTTGAAGCCATAATAAAAAAATTGCAAAAAAAAAAGGATATAGACACTGAGGAAGAAAAGAAGAGATTGCCTTGCCATTGTACTACAGGGCAACACCTATTACAGTGATGAAAGGCAAAACTTCAAAAAAAGAGTTATATAAAATTTTTTTCATTTTTAATACTCCAATTTATCTTTTACTTTATTTTAGTTTTTCTAAATTATTATGTATTCTATTTCTAATCTTTAACCTGTCATTACTATTTCATTTTCTTACTAGTTGAATTTGGCAATATATTAAGCTTCATTTTTGAAGAAGTTTTGGATCACAGAGGGGTTCTACTATGGCAGGGGTGGGGCACTGGTGTGGGGTGTCATTGATAGGGAATGCATGGGCGGGAGGGAGTTCTCCAGGGCATGCATATAGGGTATATAGATAAGTTCGAATGTTCGTTGGGTATTGTCATAGTGGGTAGAGTTACACATGACAACTGAGAGAGTGATGAGTTCCCATCCTGGGAAGCTATATTGCATTCCCCAATAGAACAGCAACAATCCTCCAAATGCAAGGGCAAAGACCAGTGAAGAAGGATGGTCCTGTGATGGACTCTTGATACTGATGACTATGCTTTTGAGCTTTTATGCAAGAAATTTCAACTGGAACTGCAGGGTGCCTAAGAGTTACCTCCTGAGAGCTTCCATGTTGCTCAAATGTGGCCACTCTCTGTGCCAGACTCAGCATGTAAATTTATTATCTTAGCCCCAGTGTGGGGCATGACTCCCTGGGATGAGTCTCCCTGGCACCAGGGGATCATTACCATACACCAGCTGGTGAAGCAACTAGAAAGAACCGTGAATTAAAAGGGGAAATTGTAAAGACAAATGAGTTTATATGGCTAAGAGACTTCAAAATGAGTCAGGAAGTCATGATAGGGGTCCTGCTTATGTATATCTCAGCAGGATCCTAGAGACAACCAAAGTAGATACAACCCCAAGTAGTGGGGCTCCTGAGGGCTATGGAGATACCTAGGTCCTACAGTCATGGAAGATGGCTCTGGATTTCAGTGCCTTATCAGTTGGCCCTACTTTGCCATTTGTGCTTCTGAGTGTGATGTAGTTGGACTCAGATGTGACCTCTCTACACATGGCTCTACTTTTACTTCTACTGAACCTGTAGTTGGCACTGGGGTTGGTGTATGCACAGGAGACTTGAATCTCTGGACTGTCATTGTCCCACCTGGGCCCTGAGCTTCAGCCGAGTTATAACACCTACTCTCTGGTTAGTTGGACTTACCCAGGTCAGCTAACAGGGAGGTGAGGATGGTCAACCACTGAGCCAGGCAACCAAGAGAGTCTACAACTACGAGAAGGAGAATCCCATCCATCAGCCATGAGGGATCTAAGCCCCCTCTCAATTTAGAAGTGGAGAGGACATTTCCATCTCAGGGTCCTCAAGATGGAGGAATAAAATATGGATTAGAGTGGACTTCCTGGTATTCTACGATAGAATGATTGTGACTCTACCAATGGAAGAAATTGTATCATTGATGTGGAGACAGTGGCCATGGGAGTTGCTGAGGGCAGGGAGAGGGAAGAAGAGGTGTGATATGTGGGCATTTTAGAGACTTGCATTTGTCCTGAATGATATTGCAGGGGCAGATGCAGGACATTATATATTCTGCCATAACCCACTGAATGGACTGGGGGAGAGTGTAAACTACAATGTAAGCTATCATCCATGTGGTGCAGCAGTGCTCCGAAATGTATTCATCAAATGCAATGAATGTGCCACACTGATGAAAGAGGTTGTTGGTACGGGAGGAGTGGGGGTGGGGTGGGGAATGGGGTATATAGGAAACTCCTATATTTTTTAATGTAACATTTCGTGTTATCTATGTATCTTTTAAAAAAAAGACAATAAAAATATTTTCAAAAAAGAATTGAACAGGTAGAGCTACATGGGATATATTTCCTCATTGAAAAATAGGAATTTTTCTCATATTAAAGTATTCACAAATTTTGAACACACCATCACAAACAAAACAAAAAAATACAAGCTTCTGCATATAATGTTATCTTTTTTGCCAGAAATATAAACACAAAATAAAAATTACAGAATTAACAATTAAAAATAAGGTTAACTTGAAATTACTGCATGAAAATATTTCATTTAAATATATGTGAACTCAATACATTTCAACAAAGCAAACTACCAGCTGCAATTAATTCTGCACTTGTTTAATGAGTGATAAGTAGAAATTAAAACATTTATTTGGCAAACTCTCTGTTAAAGAAATGCAACCACTTAACATAACAACTCTGATTTTAAATCAGTGCCCTTCAGTTTTCTCTCAGCCAGCTCTGGTGGAAATTGGCAAAAAACACAAATGCAGACTAAACTTAGATTTGATTGCTTTACTCCAAAAACTACTCATCAATTTAAAAGACTTGGGCAAATAAAACTGACAAGTGGCTTTCTCCATTGAAGATGCTTAAAAGCTATGAAAATGACAATAATTTATGTTTTATTCCTCTGTTCATGAAAATAAGAAAATTGAAGATTTTGAAAGAGATAAGGCACTATTTTGGGAAATAGTTTCAGTTATGAAAATATTAGAAGGTATGCAATTTATAAGCTGTAACTTTCTATAATCTGATGTATATATGTATTAGTATGTGGATAGTCAGAATTCAATTTCAAAATCTCACACTGTTTTTTGGAAAGCTTTCCAAAGTTTCACTGCAGTGAGCTTTTTATTTCCTTTCTTTTTTCCACTGCCAGGATTAAAGTATATGGTAGGCTATCTTTAGTAACCTGATCTAATGGTCTCTTTCATCCACTCCTTCCCAAAGTCCATCCAAATGGAAGGAACATTTCCCAAGTGCCCTGGGAAGAAATCTCCTTGGGAAATTCTTCAGAAGGCTATTTAGAGAACACATGAAGACTGAAATAGTTTCTGAAGAGGAGATGCATTGGCTTTTCTTGAGGGAGGGATTGTCTGGACCTCCCTTGACAGATTCTTCTGTAGATTATTCTTTGCTGTTTCTAGTCTTTAGTCTGGTGGAACTTTACTGCATTAGATCAATTTAATCATTTTGTCAAAAGAGGTCTTACATTAAGTACTTATTTACAGTAAGAGGTATAGAAGAAGTAAATGGGGGAAAGTGAAAGGGAAGGAAAGTGTTTGTGGGGAGGGGGTATTTGTGATTCGAATTGATAAAGCAGTAGTGTGGAATTCAGGGTGTGGCTGACAAGATGAATGGACATTGCAAATGGTCTCTGTTCCATCTTTTCTTAGTTGCTCTTGAATCATAGAAAGATGAAAATATATTTTAATAAATCAATATTTTGGATGAGATCTAGCTGGTCTGCAGAGATTGTATAATAAGGAAGTCTGAATGTTTGTAGCAACAACCTACATCTTATTTCTAAAGAGTTTTTGTCCCTAATCCATTAGCAAATAAGTTGCCCTTAAGAGCAATAGTAAAGGTATTGACTTAACTCCCAAGGTTGAGATATTTTCATTTTGCTCTGTTTCTTCATTCCAGGTTCACAGGTGACATCCTTAACTCTAACGGATGGCCTGTCATTCATTCTGCTACCGGCATGATCTTTTAAAAATAAACTTTCATTTTTAAAAGAAACCCTTAAATTGGAGTTCTCCTAAAGCTTTCTACAGGCATCCAGTAGTCCAGGCCTTAAAATTAACTGTGAAAATAACATGTAGAAAACTTGAATAAAGAGAAGGGCTAATGTGAAAACTTTTCCTTCCTATCTTATACTAGTCTCAGTTTCAGAACTGATGATGGGTAATATCTTGTTGATTGAGACTGAAAATATCTGATTCAGGTATTTCCATCAGAGAGACAAAGATTCTCCAAGTCAAATATTATCTACATAAAGAAAAGAAGGAGAAGCTCAAACGAGAAGCTCAGCTCCTGACTAATTGCCGACAATAATACAATGTGTGGCTTTGCTGCTGCAGAGCTAAATTGGCAGACTGTACCTTCTTGTTGGAATTAAAAGATGGCTGGGGGGAAATACAAGAATACTCTTATAAAAAAAAGTTATGAGGTAATCTCGTTATAAGTTTCCCAAACTTCCCTACTGAATGTTTGTTCCAAACTTTATTCAAATAGCATGTTACAGTGATACCTCATTTACATGGTGTGTCAAAGTGTTATAATTTCCACATTTCTAACTCCCAAGTCCATGGCAGTATTGTATAATGAGGAAGGCATACATGATTTCTAGGAATGAATTTCAGTGTAAATAATGCTCAGTTACTCTAGCCCCCATCCAAGGACAATGTGAAATCTATGATGTATTGTTTATTATATACTCAATATTTACTCTCTATGGATTTAGGCACTTTCAGGAAACATGGAAAGGGGATTCATTATACTGTGGAGTAACTTTTTTTAATTCTGTCACTTTTTTTCCCTTGCATTTGCATTCTATAACAAAATTCATCTAAGCATAGAAATGGTTGTTTCTCATTGGGGAGTTTATCTGCCAAAATGTTATTGCTATAGGAAATGTGAGTCAGATTGGATTTTCACTTGGCACTATCAAGCCAGAATAGTGTGAGCTTTAAACTTGGTTTAAAAAAGTCTAATTAGTATCAACTGAAAGAAAAGATCTTTTAAAAAATATCTTCTTTCTTACTTTCCCTAATATAAAATGCAATTTATGATTACAGTGTTAATATATAATCTTTTTTTTTGCTATATAAAATCAAATTAGACATTTTCTGAACCTATTATTTTGAGTAATAGGTAAATTTCCTTAAAATAATTTTAAAAAATAGAGGGGGTCATGTAATGAACAGAAAATATTATCCCTAGTAAAAGTCATCTTGGGGGCATAAATGAATGAAACTGTTATAAGAATGTAAGGCATTTATAACTGTATTCAGTACAGCTCTCCGGAGAAATTTACAGATGTTTTAGTTATTCAATCAACAATAACTTAAAGAGTAACTACCATGTGCCAGGTGCTGGGTTGGATAATGAAGGGAATGCATAGACTCTATGAAGACTCTAAAGACTCAATGAATAAAACTCTTTTTGTCCTCAATGATTTTATGATCCTATCTGCAGGCAGATATAAAAAGACTAGCTTTAATCTTCAACAGAATTCAGTAGGAGCTTATATATATATATACATACACACACACATATATATATACACAAACACATACATTTGCATGTATACACATGGAAATGATGAAATTAAAAGACACATGAGGGGTATGTTGCTCTTTGCAGTCTGACACACCTAGATAAGTTACTTGAACCACACTGAGCCTCAGTTTCCTCATCTGCAAATGGAGCTTACAATATCTGTCAGAAGATCTGAGAATATCAAAAGAGACAGCAGATGCAAAGCGTTTAGCCCAGTGCCTGGACTGCCATAAATAAGCAATGGGGGAGCTATTGTTGGTGCTATCACTCTATTTTTGTTTCATTTTGGGAAACTTCTTGGAGGAGGTAGCACGTAAAGGCACATTAAGAGAGGAGAATATAAAATAGTACTGTTTGACACTAGAAGATGAGACTAGTATATTGTATGCAGAGAAAGGGAAAGTCATTCAAGAAGAGGTATGAAGTTCTATCACCACATAATAGTATATGGCTATTTATTATTCCATTTGATATGAAAAATTAATAAGAAAAAAAGTTTTTAAAAAATAGAAGTATATTTTAAATGAGAAAGTAAAATATAATTAGTGAAGGACAAATACTATTTATTCAGGAAAGTATATTTACTGGGGATGAAGAAACAATAAGAACTTAAAGATATTGTCCATGGTCAAATAAAAATATATTTATGTGATTATAAATATTGAAAATATGCTGGATTTAAACAAAAGGTTATAGAAGCAATTTAGCTAAATAGTATTTTAGTCATTTAAAATAAAATAATATCTCATATTTCTTCTCATTTAACTTTCTTCTTTTGGATTGATTTTTCCATAACACAAAACATCCTTTATTTCAGATAGAGAGAGGACAATTCGTATTTAAATTGGCAGTCTTTGTGTCATTGACCTTCACCTATATATTATCTTAAAGAAATGAGTTTAGGCAGGGTTACTGTGGACAATTTCTGTGAAAGTGATTCAAAGCAGGGAATTTAAAGGATTATAACTTCCTTAGATTTGGTATCTGGGGTGATATTTTGAGAGTAGCAGACTTACATACATACCTACATACATATATTTACACTCACATACATATATATATATATCATAGGCAAAATTAGGTAGGAGCTATTTTATATATTTATGCTAATTGAAAAAATAAAAATGTATAAACAAAAATACATGATAGTTTAGAGACAGTATTAAAGAAAAATGAAAATTCATTTCTCATAAGCTACTCATGTGTGAGCCCTGGCCACTTAGATTTTTCTGAGTGTTGGCATCACTTCCTCTCTCTTGTAGATTGTTTGTCTTCTACTTACTGAGTCAAACTGAGTTAATGACTTCACTGAGTTTTATTACAGCTGGTTTCATGAGAGTATACTTATACTGTCTTTCACTCTTGCATTACACCACCCTTCCCCCCCCCCACCATAACCTTTAGCCCTTTATGTTGAATTCTTGCTCTTCCTTCCAGTATCATCTCAAATGAGAAATGTGCCATGAAGCCTCTCTTCCTGCCTCACATATTTAAGATCTCTGTAAATCCCTATAGCCTTTTGTTTGCATTTCTTGAATAATGTGATTTGGCATAGAAGCTTAGTTAACAGCCATAAAGTGTAAGTTGCTTCCCTCACCAAAGTCTTTTGCCACGTGTTGGAGCAAGATGGCTGCCAACATCTGTCAGGTTCAGGCTTCCTGGGTTCCTCTCCTCCCAGGTTTGCTTCTCTTTGCTCACAACCAAGCTCCTCTGTGTGCTTACTTCCTGGGGCTCCAGTTCAAGACTCCAGCACCAAAACTCCAACATCAAAACTCCAACTTCAAAAAACTTCAACTCTGTCCTTTGCCATGTCTTTTATCTTTGAGTCTCAATACTCAATACCCTACTGATGTGGCCCAACCAAAGCCCTAATTATAATTTAATCATGCCCAGGTACAGACCAGTTTACAAACATAATCCAATATTTATTTTTGGAATTCATAACTATATCAAACTACTACAATTGTTTTTTCGCATTTGTTTGTTTGTTTAGGGGAAGTACTGGGGATCAATCACAGGACTTTGCACATAGGAAGCAAGTGCTCAATCAGGTGAACTACATCTGCTCCCAAGGGAAAACTTTTAATCATTATATTCTTCATAACAGGCTCTTGATATACATTTGTTGAGTTACACTGAATGGAATTTAATTTATAAACAATCTGCAAGCTCCTAGGTTTAACAGAACCTTTCCAAAACATCCAACTATCTGCAATGTTGATAGTAATTATATATTATATTCCTAATTCCAGTTATATGTATACAAATATGAGTGAACTCATTCTTTCATGCATTAGAATTACTAACTCTTCATTAGTTTTTCTGATTATAGTTGTGGCATTCATTAAAAACATCATGATACTATTTCACACTATGTCTAACACTACTGAGTTGTACTCAATGCAATTGCCATATTTTAAATAGTTTAATGATAGGAAGGCATGGGTCTTTCAAGTGTTATTTTATAGCTCATTTATTGTTATTCTTATTTTCTCTGAGTTAAAAATACTAATTAATATGTAAATCATTGTATAGGCAATGTAAATATTACCATCTTCATTGTGACCCAAAAAAATGTGTACTACTTTAAAATATAGTAACTATACTGAGTAGTTAAAACAATTTCTTTAATTTTTATTTCTAGTACTTTATGCATCACTAGACTTCTTCCTTTCATGAGTCAATTTCCTTCACTGTTCTAGTTCATTCAGGAGACATGTTTTCCAACCTAGATCTGTTCCCATCATTAATAGTTAAAATATATTTGAGCATCCTGGTCTTAGCTATAATGATATCTCTAGTGTCCGTGTCCATGGTAGTACTGTTTGTGGGAAGCTGTTGTATAGTTTTGCTTTCCAAATGTCATTTTTGGTACTTTTTGACAAGAGTCTATGCTTCACTCAAACATTAGTCTACCCTGAAATTCAGGTCCATTATATAATTTTCAGAAGCTGGGAGAAAAGCATTTGCATCATTTCTGTTCCCAGATCTGTTCAATATATACTTCCAGTCTGTCATGCCTGAAATTAATTTTTTACAATCTGGATCTTTACTATATGCTAAAAATTCAGTATAAAAAAGGACCTCCTTCTGCAGAGAATATGTAAGCCAGAACATCGTGTTCCGTCTTTATAATGAAACACATAATTCTTATCAAAAGACAAATTTGGTTCAAAATGTTTGAATAGAATAATACTTTTTAAAAATTAAAATAATTTCTTTTTTAAAAAATTGAAAAGATTTATACACAGGAATATATTTTGGCCTGTATCATATAATTTGTATGTAAACCAGACAGTTTGTCATTCATTTAAAGTTTTTTCCCACATTGTATTCCATAATTCTGAGATTGGAAAACAAATGTGAATAGCTCTAGAAATAGTTTTTCCCAAAAAACTCCCATTTCATTGTATGCCTATTAAAATTTAAATTTATTGCTCATTTTTAATAGTTGACAATACACCATTTGGGTTCTTCAGTCAAAAAACTTAGCAATCTCATCCTTAAAATTTTGTTTCCCCCAAACTATAAAATTACACCTTTTGATTCTTCAAGTTTTTAAAAGTAGAGTAACCCTAAGCATATTTCAAATATTTAAAAAAATTAAATATGATAACATTAAAAAAAAACAAAGAAAAATACTTTTGTGTGATCTCGGGACAATACTTTCCTCTGAAAGTATTTCATTCTTCTGTAAAATGAAGATGGATACATGTGAGGACTAAATACTTATACTACATATAATATTCACAACACAGGACCTGGATTAAACTTTCCTCTCCCTCTTCTCTTCTTCCTCCTTTTTCTCCACCTTCTTCTCCTTTTCCTTCTGCTTCTCTTCCTCTCATTTACCTTCCTCTTCGTGAGTCTTCAGAACTAGCAAAAAAATTGACTTGTATCCAGGATTTAAACTGAGACTTGTATCAAGTCAAAGCCATTTTTCTACCTAACTTGTTATTAATTATCTCTAGTAGTTCTATAGTTATTTGTGTAATAGATCTGTCAAAGACTGATTATGGGAACATTAACATTTTCTACTCTCTACTTCTGACAAATATTGTCTATATTTTTAAAAATATTTACCTAATGCTTTTAGATGCTCTATTGCTTGGTGCCTGGGGCTTTATTAATATTTGACCTTTATCATTTTCCAAACCAAATAATAAATGATAAATTTTGTTAGTTCATGTAATGGTTAAAATTTAAAATTTTAATTCACTTTTATTATTACTGACATTTAGAATGTCTTTATAAAAATTTATTAATAAACTTGCTTATTCTTTTATTTTGAGCTTTCAGTATTCTTTTTGCTGTAATCCATATCTTACATATAGCTAGCTTTATTTTTTTCTCATATAATCTGAGATTAAAAATTGTGTTCACATGTGTACTTCATTTTCAATAATTTTTTACAAATTCTGCACTTTGCCATCTATTGTGCATTTTTTATTAGTTATACTTAACTGAAAGTTCATTTTCTACCTTGACTTTTGATGTTTCCATCACGTTAACTAAAATAAGGCCTTGCATAAATATTATTATTCCACAATTATGTATACTGATCTAAAATTTTATGAAGTATAAAGGGTACTGTACTTTTGCATAACTCCACTCCTTTTCCAGTTTTTCACTGATTTAATCTGAATATTTCACACCAATAGTATTTATTTTTGTAATTTGATTATTGTTGCCATCCCCATTAGTTGTTGAAGATAAATCTTCTTGAGTTGCTTAACAAGTCAAACTCCACTTCTCTGATAAAGCCAGGCACTACAAACTGCCCATGTAGGAGAACTAGTTAAGGCATACATACCTGTAGGCCCCTGAAAACCAGTTTACAGTGGCTTAACTAAACAAGAAGTTTATTTGATCATGTAGCAATATTCTGGAGGTGAGAAGTCCAGAGTTCTTATGGTTGTTTCTCCATGATATTAAGGATTTGGTCTCCTTTAGGCTTTTAGCTCAGCCAACTTTAGCATGAGTTTTTGCCTTCAAAATTATCATTCCATGCTTCTAATATCCTAGCTACCATGAGCATTGTGTCTGAGTTCTGGGGAAGATTACCAAAGCTAGGGAAAAAAGGTATGTGCCCTGTAAGTGTTTCCCTTTAAAGACCTTTCTCAAAGAAAATCCCACTTACATCTCATAGTGCCAGAACCTTGAAAATTGCCGTTTTTATCCACAAGTGAGGATCAAGAATGTTTTCTTATAATCAAAGCAATGTAGAGAATGGATATTACATTTGCAAGTAGCAATGTCTGCCATGAGGGCTAAGTTCTGTATTAGTGTAACATGATCCTACTCCATCCTTGGGCACTATTGATTAGATGTGTGGTGGACCCTTACTTCTGGGTCTGAAAGATTTGACTCAAAGAAATTAGTTTATCTGTGCTTATTATTTGAGCTCAGAACCAAGGCTGGGACATTCATTTTCTATCACAGTAATACTGGAATAGGGACAGTCTAGAGCAAGAAAAAGGGGAAAAAATAAAACTATTCTTCTGTTTCAGAATTGAAATTTCTCTGTATTTATTCAACATAATACTCTCTTCCTGCCAGCTAATTTGACAGAGTTTGTTTCTCAATTTAGATTTATATAGAAGACTATAACATCTCGTTTTTGTTTTATTTTGTTTAACTTCTGTTTAGTTAAAATTTAAACTCTTGCGGAGCAGGTACCCATATGCCTTGTTCAATGTCATATTCCCTGTGCCTAACATGGTATGTGATCAATACAAATTTAACGAATAAGGCTCTATTATTTATAAAATTTTTACTTTTTAAAAGATACTTAGATTGCATAAATATTACATAAAAAGTGAAGGGATTCCCATATGCCCCACTCCCTACACCTCCCACACTTTCCCACATTAACAGCATTGTTCATTAGTGTGGTACATTTGTTACTATTGATGAACACATATTGGAATAGTGCCACTAAGTGTGGATTATACTTTACATCATAGTTTAAATTCTGTCCCGCACAATTTTGTAAGTTATGACAAGATATATAATGGCTTCTATCTGTCATTGCAATATCATTTAGGACAATTCCCATGTCCTGAAAATGCCCCCATATTACAACTATTTTTCCCCTCTCCCTCTCCTTAGAACCTCCATTGTCTACTGCCTCCATATCAATGATAAAAGTTCTTTCATTGCTAGAATAGCAATACGTCTATAAGAGAATAGCAGTAAGTCTACTCTAGTCCATCATTCATTCCCTAATCTTGAGGATTCTGGGATGATGTTGCCCCTTCCACCTCTAATTGAGAGGGGACTTAGATCCCAATGGGGCAGATGGATGGGACTATCTTGCTTGCACTTGTAGATTCTGTTCCTTGGGATGGTTGTTGTCTATCTTCATTTCCTTGTTAGTTGTTTTGGGTGAATCTAATGAATTGGAGAGTAGGTGTTGCAACTTTGCTGAGATTCAAGGCCTGACTGGCACATGGAAAGCCTAAAGATTTAAGTCTCTTGGACATACACCTATAAACTCTAGTACTAACCTAGGTTCAAATAGAAGGAGCAGAAGAGCTATGTGCAGGGAAACCACAACTCAGTCCAACTCTGTCACACTGGGGAGCATAAATTCCAAAGTAGGGCCTACTATCAGGGCACCAAACTCTTGAGCTGTCAGCCCTGCCTATAGTGTCTGGATGTCTTTAAAGCACTGAAGAGCTCCTCTATTTGAGGCAATATTTACTGTGGCGGTCAATGAGATCCTGCTTAGACATGCACAACATAACCTCTGGAATACCTCCCAACTCACTTTGAAATCTCTTAATCATAAAAACTCATTTTATTTACCCTTTCCTTTAAAAAAAAAAAGATTTATTTATTTATTTACTTTCTCCCCTTCTGCTCCTCCTGCCCTGCTGTTTTTGCTGTCCATGTTGTCTTCTCATTTTCTTTCCTCTAGGATTCACTGGGATTCAATCTTGGAGACCTCTGATGGGGAGAGAGGTTCCCTGTCAATTGTGCTACCTCAGTTCTTGGTTTCTGCTGTACTTTACCTTGACTCTCTCTTTGTCTCTTTTTTGATACATCTTCATCTTGCTGCGTGACTCACTTGCATGGAGCACTGGCTTACCACGTGGGCAGTCGTTCACCACGTGGGCACTCACATGGGCACTGGCTTGCCACATAGACATGCTTTCTCTTCTTCTTTTTCACCAGGAGGCCCCAGGGATAGAACCCAGGTCCTCCCATATGGTAGGTGTCAGCTTTATCACTTGAGCCACATCCACTTCCCCCTTTCCTCTTTTTGATCAAGGTCTTTTTCCAGGTGCATTGCTAGTTGGCACTGGGTAATTATCCCTTGGTGCCAGGGAGGCTCATCCCTGGGAGTCATGTCCCACACCAGCGGTAAGGTAGTGAATTTATATGCTGAGTTTGGCTTAGAAAGCAGCCACATTTTAACAACAGGGAGGCTCTCAAGAGGTAAGGAGTAGAATAGGCTACCTATACTACTAGGCTAAGTTTCAATTACAAAAGAAAAGGTTCATAAGTACAGTCATCAATAAGGACCTGTCAATGGTCCATCCTCCTTCATTCGTCATTGCCCCTGTACTTGGGGGATTCTTTCTGTCCCATTAGAGAATGTGGTAGAACTTCCCAGGATGGGAATTGGATATTCTTTCAGTTATTTTTGTGGATCTTCACCCACCATGAAAATGCCCCATGAACAGTTGAACTCTTCTATATGCCTTATAGGTGTGCCCTAGGTGAACTTCCTCCCATACATCTCCCATCACTGACACCCCACACCAATGATCCTCCTCCGCCACAGTTGTAACCCTTCTGTGATCAAAACTTCTTAACAAATGAAGCCAACAAAATAACCAAATAAAATTAATAAGAAAATGAAATAATAATGATAGTTTTAAAATTGAAAAATAAAGTACATATTGAGCAGACTCACAAAGATAAAGTCTGGAAGACAGGTTTACAGGAGACAGAAGGGAGTAGAGCATTGTGAGTCAATGACCATATGGGCAAAATCTATGATAAGTTGGAATGGTGTAGTTGTGCAGTGGATGGGCATGACAGCAGTGATGCTACTGGGTTGGGTGGTGATGGTCTTTGAGGAGGGTAGGGTGGGCAGTTTGCACTGTCCATGCAACTGGGGGGAGGGTTGGGGAAGAGAAGATGAACTCTGTGGATTTGCAGGTAGGTGGTTGAAACTACAACATTGGGAACTTTTTTTGGCAAATATGTCAGGTGATATTTACTGGTTTAGGGGGTTGGATGTAGGGGGCATGCAGGACAGGGTGCACCTGGGCAGGCTTCCAGGGAGTATGTGAGTGTTCATCCAGTAGTAGTGCATTGTATTAGTGAGTGGAGACCCACGCAATGAGTGGGAAGGTGTTGGACTTCCATCATGGGGAGTCCTGCTGTGTTCTCAAATGGAGGTGCAGGACTCTCTCAAGAGCATAGGAAATGCCTAATAAAAGAGGACAGTATGTCAAGTCCTCAATGTTGTTGCACATAACCATGAATTTTGTTTTTCACAGAGAGAAACTTGCTGGTTGCTGTGGGTTCTGAGGGGAGGAGGAGGAATAGAATAGATGGAATATAGGGCATTTTTGGGGTGTTAGAATTGTTCTACATGATCTTGCACTGATGGATACAAGCCATGCTAAATTTTGTCAAAATTTTATAAAAGTATATGTTGCAAAATGTAAACCATAATGTAAATCATTGACCATGGTTAGTAGCAATGCTTCAATATTTGTACATCAATTGTAACAAATATACCACTCATGTGTAAAATATAATTAATAGGGGAAAAGGGATAAAGGGAGAGGATGTTAGGTGTATGGGAAAACCCTATATACTGTATGTGACTTTTCTGTAAACTCAAGTTTTTTTTAAGACAAAGTGTAAAAAACAAGACACTGGGGAATAAACGGAAGAAAATGTCACTGTACATACATGACAATAGATCTTACAGTGATGAAAGATAATGCCAAAACTTATTTTATTTTATTTTTAAATTATTTTTATTATTTCAAATTCTTTTAATTTTTTGAATAAAGCTCTATTATAAACTAAGCATCCATTTTTAAAAATTATTTCTTATCTTTGAATTTTTGATGGAAGTCAGTGATTATTTCTGTAGCAGTATTTCTTTCTAAGAGTTATGCTTGTTGAATAATTTCAGTCCTTACTGATCCCTGTAGGTATAGTTTATATTGGCATGGTCAATTATCTCAAAATGTACTTACATGAGAAAATTTTCGAAGTTAGTATTTGAGGAGACCTATAATTAGCATATCTCTCCCATGTGCTATTTGTAAACCAACTTAGAAATAATGCAAAGAGATCAAATAGATGGCAACGAAGATACTACCTCAAAATAAAATCTTTACAGAAGAATTGGTTTATACTTGTATTCAAGTGTGTGTCCTAATGTTGAAACACAGAATTAAGCATATTCACCTACTCAGCAGTCCTGCAACAGGAAGAAAAGTGTGAAGTATATTATCTTGACCTTGTAAGTTAAAGTTCAAGGAAATTAAACAAGCTCAATTGGGGGGATTCTCCCAACAAAAAGTTAATTTGGGCACTATGTATTTACCATTTGGCAGGTCACATGATCATCAATTCACAATGCCTTCTCACTCAAGGAGTTCCATTTGAGCCATCATTAGCTCTTCCATACATTTTATACATTTACCTTGGTAGCATTGCCATTGTGAGGTTTTTTTAATAAAGTTAGTTCTTCCCTGCACAGTATTTTCAGAGCATCTGAGTTTCCCTTTTCCCTTTGGTTCAGTGTTTCTGCCACTACAGAGTTGAATTGAGTGACTTTCTGATAACAATGGTAACATTTGCTTTGAGGACCTGTATAAGAAAGACATTCTTTTTGTCCCTTAAATCAAATCTTTGCCTCAGCTCCTCTTGCTTCAGCAAGAGTATGATGAGCTGGGGAATGGAAAAAGATCAGTAGTGCTAAATGAACAGAAATTAAACCTATATAGCAAAAAGAAGCAACCCCCATCCTCACTCCCATAACACAAGCATGACAATTTGGCTTTGCAAGCATTTATACAAGACTATTTTGCTTACCATTTTGAGACTAGTCTTCCATTATGTTCTGGCATTGATTTCATAATGACTTTAGATTCTAAGGAAACAATGCCTTTCTTTTATGTATTTAGTTTTGCCTGCTTCCCATTGACTCCTTCCACTCTGCCTTGAGGTTTAAAAATGTCCAACTTGTAAAAAATGAACTTGGTGTTCAATTGTTACAATATTACTTAGGGACATGATTATCATTTACATTTATAATCCATTTTTTTAACATTTGTAATTTATTTGTAAGTAATATTTTCTTTCTTAGTACTCCATAAAGTAATGGTGCATCTATGGAGTCAGTGATGTTTTAGATTCAGTGAAATACATACATTGCCTGAATAAAAATAAATAGAAAATGATGATTCATTTTAACTGCTAAAGGGTGCTAATATTAAAAATACCACTGTTTATTCATCTATTACTTTAACATTTTATTATATAACATTTCAAATATACACAATAGTGTAGTGGACTTCCAAGTACCGATCAACCAGTTATGATATTTATCAATTCATGACTATTCTGTTTCTGTTATACAATCCCCCAGTCAATGAATTCTTTTGATGTAAATCCCAGGCATCAATTTTTATTTCACCCAAAAAATAGTTCAGTATGTAACTCTAAAATCTAAGACCCTTTAAAAAGATAACCACAATACCATTATCATATAAAACCAAAAATTAATAATTATTTCATATTATCAAATACCTTATCAGTGTTCAAATTTTGTTCTCTTCTTACTCTCTCTGTCTCTGTCACTCTCTCGGTTGATTTAAAAAATCAGGATTCAAACAAGAGCCGCACATTTTATTTGGTTGTTATGTCTCCCAAGTCTTTCCTAATCTATTCTCTACTCCACTTCTCCTTTTTCTTTACAATTTATCTTTTGAAGAAACAGAAAAATTTCACTTCTAAAATTTCCCATAAACCTTCTCTTCTTGCAAACTTATGGTGTTATTTTCCTCTATACCTTGCACACTGGAAATTGAGGCTCAATCAGATTCAAGTTTGAATTTTGTGCAAGAATTCTCCATTTTTGCTTTTGTGTACTTGTTTCTGTGCATCACCATTTGTGATGCTAATTGACACTGAAATTATCATGATCCAGAGATATATTTCCATTAGGCATATATAATATGTTGGTATTCTCCAAGCACTAATTTCTATGTTTGACTATTTTTCTTTTTTATCTTAGAAAATTATCTTCTCCACTTTTCATGTTTCTCACCTCTACTTCCTGTCCTTTAAATAATTGTCCTAACCACTGATATTCCCTATTTAATTATTATAAACGATAACTTGAATTGTTCTTTAACTATATTTAATTGGCTTAGTTTTTGTTTCCCAGCTGCTTTGTTTTTTTTCATTCCTTACATATGAGTGTCAGCTATTTTCATAAACCTCATTTCCTGTGGGTGCTCTATATCAGGCATGGGGCAGGTTTTTCCCCCAACTTTTAAAATTTTACTTGGTTCTTTAGAACTTTCTTTACTAAGTCAAGATATTATTATTCTTTCCCATATTTCCATACGATTATTTGATTAGTCCTTAGAGACCAAGGCAGATTTGAGGTTTTGTGGCAAGTGCTCAGTTTATGGTTGTTTGGTATGGAAGCAGTCAGACAGATGCCATTGTTAGAAGCAAAATTCCCAGATCTATCTATAAACTCAAGGAATGTATTTGGGAGGGAACAATGGAGAGATTCTATTTCTTTTCTGCCATGCTGAAACTTTTGTTCTTATGCATCGGTTTTACTCCCATAATGGGGTTATCAGCATAACGTATCATAAGGGTTTGTGATTGGGGAGCACATCATCTTGGAGAGATGCTTTCATTCCCTTCCCATATCAGCAGCTGGAATGCTGAAGTCTTCTTCAATATTATATTTCCTATATTGAACATTGTACATTGATCCCACTGAGCCAAATTCTGTGAATCCAAGCTGTAGCTGCAGCTGTTGCAACGAATCCCTCCTCTTTTTGTATACCCTGACTTCTGACATAATGTCTCTCCTTAAAAACTATGTGACAGGGAAGCAGATTTGGCCCAGTGGTTAGGGTGTCTGTCTACCACATGGAAGGTCGGCGATTCAAACCCCAGGGCCTCCTTGACCCGTGTGCGGCTGGCCAACGTGCAGTGCTGATGCGCACAAGGAGTGCCCTGCCACACAGGGGTGTCCCCGCATATGGGAGCCCCACGTGCAAGGAGTACATCCGTAAGGAGAGCCGCCCAGCATGAAAGAGAGTTCAACCTGCCCAGGAATGGCACTGCACACACGGAGAGCTGACACACAAGATGACGCAACAGAAAGAAACAGATTTCCATGTCGCTGACAACAACAGAAGCGGACAGAGAAGAACACGCAGCAAATAGAGAGAACAGACAACTGGGACGGGGGGGGGGGGGGGGGAGGGGGGGCAGGGGGAGGGGGTGGGATAGGGGAAAAAAAATAAAGTGCACCTTTTTTAAAAAAATCAAAAACTGTGTGAGGATCTGGTTGACAGCAGACACCATTCTGGCTTCTGGCTTCTAATCCATTAGGTGTGAGATTATAGAAATTCCTATAAGAATTGGGAATTTGCTTGTTATCTGTCATTCTTATTTATAATAGCTGAGGATTATTTTCCTCTTGAGGAAAATTTCATAGATATATTAGCTAAAATAAGAATAGGGAGAATTTAGTTACATTTTCATTTTCCAAGAGGGCCACTGCATTTATTTTATATAAAACTATTCATTCCTCAATATGCATCTATGATTATTCTACATTTATATGAGAATATAGAATATCTAGCAGCAGATTTTACACTTTCATTTCCTATCCTTATTTGGTAAAAGTGACCCCTTTTGAGTTAATCATTTCAGAAAATGACTTTGCTCCGAACCAAAGCAGTTTGCTGCTTTGGTTGTTTGTAAATCTTTGGAAATGAATGGAAATGGGGAAAGCACATCATAGTGCTTTGTGACTAGCAGAGCTATTATATGAGTATGACAGTGGTTGAAAGAAAGCCTAAGCACACAGATTATTAGAAGAAAGCTAAAAAATGTAACATGGGACTGTGTAACATAGTGAAGGTTCATGTAAAATATGAGTATAGATGAAATTGCATATAAGACTTTTTTATAAAATATAAATACAAATACTAGAGAGTAGGAAACAGAATAGCAGCTATGTATGGCAGGGGAAGCAAAGAGAGATTGAGAGGTGATGATTATTGTTTGTTTGTTTTGTTTGTTTTTTAGAATTATTTCTGGAATAATGAAAAAGCTCTAAAAATGATTTTAGTGGTGAATGAAAAACTATATGATTATACTGAATACCATTGATTGTACACTCTGGATGGATTTATGCTTTATTAATATGTATTAATAAAATTGACTAAAATTAGTAATATAATGAATGGAAGAGAGAAATAGTTTTGAGTTCCTGTCACTTTGTGGACATTTTTGGATAAAAGGATATTTAGCTTGATTTTTCTGTTTTATCTAATGAGTTCACTTAAATTCCTGTTCAAAGGATTCTAGTAAAGATTAAAATTTTTCAATGCTTTTGGAAAAAAAGAAAAAGAAATTGACTTTGCTCTGAACAAAGGCAGGTTGCTGCTTTGGGAGGCCACACAGAACTGCAGGGTCACAAAGTCAAGGCAGTTCTTTCAGTGGTAAATTTTACCTCTTTCCATCAGGGCACACATCAAAATTATCAACAAATAGTTAATTGGAACCAGTGTCTAGAATACAATTCTGAATATCATCTTTACTTTGTATAAAATATAGTTCTCTCATTTTCTACCTAGCTAAATTTAAGATTTTAATTTTAATTTTGAGCAAAAGAAAATTTCAAGTAATTAGTGATCAAAAGACAACTGTCAGAATTTAAAACTGGGACTAGTATATTTATAAATGTATTTGTATATATAGAAGTGTCTCTCTCTCTCTTTCTTTCTTTCTCAGTGTCTCTTTCTCCCCTTTCCATCTTCCCTCCTTCTCTCTCTTTCCTTCATAAGGAGTTTCACCTCCTCATTTTGTGTTCATTCCTCACTTAGAGGAAAAAAACTGGATTCAAATAAAGAAGTTAAGTGAAACCCGAATTCAGAGTTGCTCTGTATAATTAATGAGTCAACATCTCTCTTAAGCAGAGAATCAGAACGTTAAACTTTAATTCTGATTATTAGTCTGTAAACCTCTACATTCTGACCCAGGATTTCTTATTCTTAAGATCTCATTCTGGGAAGTGGACTTGGTCCAGTGGATAGGGCTTCCATCTACAACATGGGAAGTCCGTGGTTCAAACCCCGGGCCTCCTTGACCTGTGTGGAGCTGGCCCATGCGCAGTGCTGATGTGCACCAGGAATCCCCTGCCACACAGGGGTGTCCCCCGCATAGGGGAGCCCCATGCACAAGGAGTGCACTCCCTAAGAAGAGCCACCCAGTGCGAAAGAAAGTGCAGCCTGCCCAGGAATGGTGCTGCACACATGGAGAGCTGACACAACAGGACGACACAACAAAAAGAAACACAGATTCCCGTGCCGTTGACAACAACAGAAGTGGACAAAAACAAGAACACACAGCAAATTGACACAGAGAACAAACAACTGGAGAGGGGGGGAGGGAAGAGAAATAAATAAAAAATAAATCTTGAAAAAAAAAGATCTCATTCTTCAGTAGTTTTCATATCACAAATGTTGAATCCAAAGGATTTAACTATAACCCAAAAGACTTTAACTCCAGTGTCTTCCAGACCTCTGGACTTCTAAAGAGAAATAAGAATATCAGTTTCTAAATGCTACTAACCTCTTCTGGATAGGCTGTTGGATTGTCTTAATAACGTTTAACCACTCAGGCATAAAATGTTTGTAATAACAACTTTATGTAGTTAAAGTACCACATGGAATATTATAGGGATGAGCTTAATTTTCACAGTGCCCATAATAAATAAGCCAAATTAGGTAAATTCCTTTCTGAATAAGGGGAATCTAACATGTCATTTCCAATATTTGAAACAGTAGTGTCTCATGAAGGATTGCATCCAATCACACCATTTATGTACTTTAGCTATCCTGGTTACTTTGCAGCCACCTTCTCCCTTTGTTTTTCTTTTAAAAATTATTGGAGTTATTCCCTTTCTTCTCTCATTAGGTTTACTTCACACATCTCCATCAAATCGTTAATGAATGACATCTTCTCACCCATGGAGTATCTCCTGAATCATTTTTTCACTTGTTACATTGTAAAATGTGCAGTCTATTTAATTAAAACAGAGCAAAAATATTACCATTTTTGTCATATAACTTTACATTTTGAGCTATTTTTTAAATTTCCCAAATCTATATTTTTCTTTCTGCCTCACTACTATACTTTATTCCATGCCTTCAGAACCTTCTGTTTGGTTGAATTACAGAATTTGCAAAAGCTTCTTATCTATTTTTCCTGCCACTATTTTCTTCCTACACTATTTTTTGTACCAGTTCTTTACCAGAGCTAGTCACCTAAATAAGAAAAGTGATCAGGACACTCCCTTGCTTAAAACTTTTACTGATTCTCTTCCGTATATCAGAGTTCCTTAGTTTGATGGATAATGCCTTTGCAATTTGCCTCCAACTTTGATTAAGTAGATGGTTACCTCGACATTCTGAGTGATGCCCCTGTACTTTTAATAAGAGAAAGGTACTAAGGAAAATTCTGGTGTTTTTTTTTTGTTTTTTGTTTTTACTTCTGGCACAAGCAGTGGTTTAACACTTTTAAATATCAGTTATGGGGTTATCCTTCCAGAATAATCCATAAATAAAGACAAATTCAAATAGGAAATCCCAAAGCAGTACATCCTACAAGGCTCACATGTTACCACATCCGAGGGAGGATTGTCCAAAGGCAATATAAAGTCTAAATTGTTCAATAGCCAAGATAACCATGGAAAACAAAGTTCAATAGCTACATCCATGGGTGCTAATCAAAATATATTACCATCTCCAGTTTGTGAGAGACCAGTTTCATTCCATTTGTATTTACTCAGAGAAATAAGTTGATGGAGAGTGCAAAATGACTAAACAAACAAATGAAAAAACCAATGAAAAGTGCAAATTATCTATCCAATTTGTATTGATCAACTTTTATTGCTTTAAAAATAACCCTAAAATCTCAGTGACTTACAACAGGTAAACACTGAGTTTTACTTACAGATCTGTAAGGTAGCTCTGCCTTACTCACATGGCTTCCCATTTCAGAATCCAGGCTGAAGGAATAGCCCATTACTGGGATATATAGTTTTCCTGGCAAAAGGCAGAAGCAAGAAGTCAAATCAAACCATCTAAGTACATCCATTGGCAAAAGCAAGTCATATGGCTAAGTCTGACAACAGAGGAAAGAGGCATGGTAAGAGTGGAAGGAATTATACTCCTACAGGAGAAAGAGTGGATAATTGGGAACAATAATAAAATCTACCATGCATCTCAAATACTCTATAACTTGTGGTTCTTACTTATCCCTAATTCATTTGGGATTCGTTGTTTTAGTAGGATACAACACATAGGCAGCCATGTCTAGTGTTTTATGGGATCAAACTATATATGACACCAGGCACCCAGACATGGGAGAATGAATTTCTACTTTAAGCTATATGTACTTCTTTTTTATGACTATTTGTGTACATTAATTATATCTTTAGTTGAATTATTGGAACACAATCTAAACTTTTCAATCATTTATATACAATAGATAAGGCATTTTCTTATAGTCTATTCTGGAAATCGTGCTGGTGTATCCTCCTTCATTTTTCTAATATCAAAGCATCTTCAAGTACCAAACCTTTTCAAACCTTATTTTTGGCTTGCAAAGTTGCCACTGGTAAACTCGGTGGGTATAAAAACAACACTACAAACATATTAGATTTGTATAACATTTTAGGAAGATTTCTTATGCTTCAATTCCTGTGCTTCACAGTTAAATGAATGCCATACTGTAGGGTGGCACCGTGTGGGAGCGCGGCGACAGCAAGCCTCCGCCCGAGCCCACACCGCCCCTGCAGCGGCCCTCCGGGCGAGCCCACACTGCGACACCATACCTTATATTTTATGTGATAATATTATAAACATTCTTCATATATATTAATTTATTATTAATATTATTATAAATAAAGATTTGGGGTAATGCTACTGTATCTAAAGTCTCAAAATAGATATGTTACTTTGAAATTCAAGATATATTGTCAATTTAGACTCATAAGAAACTCGTAAGATTCCGAGGAATTTAATAACATTTCATGGGTATCTATTGGATAGGTGATTTCAGCACAATTGCAGCACCTACTCTCCGGTTCATTGGTTCATCCACGACAATTAGCAAGGAGATAGTGATGGACTATGCCTATCCCCAAGGAACAGAGAGTACAACTGCAAGCAAGATAGCTCCATCCATCTGCCCCTCTCAATTAGAAACAGAGTGGGCATCACCATCCCAGAATCCTCAGGATTGGGGAATGAACAATGGACTAAAGTAGACTTGCTGTTTTCTACGATAGACTTACTATTATTCTAGCAATGGAAGAATTCTTATCATTGATTATATGGGCAGTGGCCACTAGAATTTCTTAGGGATGGGGGAGGGAAGAATAGGTGTAATATGGGGGCATTTTCAAGACATTGAATTTGTCCTGTGTGACATTGCAGTGACAGATACAGGCCATTGTATATTTTGTCATAACTTATAAAATTGTGTAGGACAAAGTGTAAACTCTAATGTGAACTGTAGTGCATGGTTAGCAGCAATGCTTCAATATGGGTTCATCAATTGTAACAAATGTACCATACTAATGAAGGATGTCGTTAATGTGGGAAAATGTGGGAGGGAGAGGAAGGAAGTAGGGCATCTGGAAATCCCTCACATTTTTTTTTTTCCTAAAGATTTATTTATTTATTTATTTCTCTCTGCCCCCACCCCCTACCACCCCGGTTGTCTGTTTTCTATGTCTATTTTCTGTGTCTTGTCTCTTTGTCCGCTTCTGTTGTTGTCAGCGGCATGGGAATCTGTGTCTCTTTTCTTGTTGCATCATCTTGTTGTGGCAGCTCTCCGTGTGGGTGGCGCCATTCTTTGGCAGGCTGCACTTTCTTTCGTGCTGGGCGGCTCTCTTTACGGGTCGCACTTCTTGCACGTGGGGCTCCCCTACGTAGGGGACACCCCTGCATGGCACGGCACTCCTTGCGTGCATCAGCACTGCTCATGGGCCAGCTGCACACGAGTCAAGGAGGCCCGGGGTTTGAACCATGGACCTCCCATGTGGTAGGCGGACGCCCTAACCACTGGGCCAAGTCCGCTGCCCCTCATATTTTTTTAGTGTGTCATTTGTGCAATCTAAAGCTTGTTTAAAAATAAAAACATTAATTATAAAAAAGGCAAAAATAGAAATTGAACTCTGAGCTTCAAATAGTAGAGTTATATATATGAGGCATACCTCAAGGTAGAATAAGGAATGAAATACCTTTACTTTAATTTGCAATTTTCCCCACAATACTTTCTTCCTTATACTTTGTTTAGTCTGTTTATCATTGCTATGCTGATCCTTTTAGAAGCCATAGAACAGTTACAGCATGTACACAATCTTATGAGTAAAACTGCTCATTTATTTATTTATTTAGTTTCTATATCAAGAAGGTGAACTTTAGAGAATTGCTTACTTTTTAATTTATCAAAAAGAATCTTAAGATGGAGAGATTTTTAGTCAATTTATGTAATTATCTCGTTGATAGATCATTCCTCATGTACATAATTTCCTACAGACTGAATGAAATCTACCTGCTGTATTATTGATTGGGCAGCAATATAAAATTAAGCAAATGTTGCACTGATCTATCTTGCTACAAGATAATTTTGCTAATAAAACTTTATAATAAATTGATGATTGGAATTCTTAGTTGTGGTAATGGTTCATGTAGAACTAAAAGACTGTATTTCAGTTGATTTCCTTTTGCTAACTCATTGAGTGTCCCACAGCAATTTTGCTACATGCAATTTTTGTTTGTTTGTTTTCAGAATGTGTAATTTTTTACATTTGTAAACCTCCAAACTTTGCACTAGCTGTTATATCTGTTTATGGTATTTTTAGAAGAGGTAAGAAGACAGGATTTCTGATTAAGTATTGGATAACTTAGCCAATCAATATTGGTAAACTATGTAGTAATCAGAAGGATAAGCAGGTAATTATAGGGCCTATTGATTATGTGACATATACAGAAGAAAGACACTGGCAGACAGAACACTTACCATATCTTTTTACAGCATCACTACCACCCTCCCCCATTCCTTTCTAGGAAAAAAAAATCTTTATTGGTGAATGAAGTGATTTCTGGGCGAGGGATAAAGAAGACAATTGAAAGAACAAAAAGAAAGTTTAGTTTTTGGCTATCTAAGAAAAGAGAAGGTAATATCTCAATAAAATAAAATAAGATATACCAAGAAGGAAGAATTTTGGAGGAGCTTAGTAGAAGAAAGAGAATAGGAAAGTGAGTAGAAAATCCAACTCTTAATGGGGGCAGTCAAAGGAACACCTGAAATCACCCTAAAAGAACTCCAGTGCCCAAAGCTGGAACAATTTGAAAAAGGAAGTAAATAGCATGATATTTAACAACAACACAAAGTATAAAATAGCTATACATGAGTGCATACTGATATAAACAAGTGATTGAATTCATAAATAAATGTGGAGGAAGGGATAAATCTTTCTCACAAAATAATTCCTAAATATGTAGAGAAAGTCTTCCCTTCTAGGAGGTGGAACTTATTCCCTCACCTTCCTCACTCCACATACACTTTGAGAGTGTGCTTCATTTAGTGGCTCATATCCAAAGAAGAGAGTATGGAAAAGGGAAACAGTAATTTCACAGTGGAGAAACCGGGCAAACACGGCCTTAACAAAATGATGGAGGTTTCCTCCCCAGTGAAAACCCTGTTCATATCATGTACCTTCTGACATGAGATGATGCACAGGGATATTCACCTCTGTTTATTCTTCTCCAAACATATAACCATAGTCAAAACATGAAAAACATCAGACAAGCCCACATTGAGAAACATTCTACAAAATACCTGACCAGTACTTCTCAAAATTGTTAAAGTCATTAAAAACAAAGACTAAAAAACTCTCTCAGATCAGAGAAAACTAAGAAAGGAGAGAGACATAATGACTCAATGCAGTGGGCTTTCTTGGAATCAATTCTTGGGCAGAAAAGAACATTAGTGTAAAAGCTGGTGAAATCCAAATGAAAACCTGAGTTTAGTTAATAGGAATATACCAATGCTAGCATTCTAGTTTTCACAAAATACCGTGGCAATGTAAGAGATTAATATTAGGGAAAACTGGATGAGGAGAGTATGAAAACTATCTGTATTATCTTTGCAACTTTTATGAAATCTAAAATTATTTCAAGATAAAAATTTAAAATTCAGAATTTTTTTTGTAAAGAAGTAAAATCTGAAGTTATTTGATATGTGAAAGTCCAGGGAAAAATGATCAAAGAAAGCTTCATTGTTTCTTTTTTCAAAACTATATTTTCATTAGACAGGTTGTGAGCTTATAAAACAATCATGCACATGTGTGGAATTCCCATATAACACCCATCCACCAAAATACTTGTTGTGGAACATTTGTTACAGATTATGAGACAATATCCTGAGACTATTAAAACTAACTATGGTGTATAGTGTACATTTGTTATATTTTTTCCATATCCCCTGTCAATAACACAGTTCATCTTTGGTGTGGATGCAAGGATACTATAGTATTACTGTTAACTCCACTTACTCTATAGTTTACATTAATTGTATTTTCCCACATTTCTCCACAATCTCACCAGCTTGTAATAGTGATGCACGTTTGTTCTAGTTCACAGAAGAACATTTTTGTATTTGTACTATTAACCACAGTTCTTATCCACCTCAGGATTCAATATGTTATTCAGTGCCTAGATTACTCTCTAGCTATGTTTCAATTGACATTTACATCCCAAGACTACCCTGTTAAACCACAATGCCATTATTAAACAAGCTGTGTTAGTTCTACTCACTATAATGTGTTACCATCAATGTCCACATTTTTATAGTCAAGTTCATTAAAACTTCTACATACAGTAAGCATAAATACCCCTTATTAGCCCTCCTCTTATTTCCTAATAACCTATACTCTAGGTTTTAACACCATGCAGCTATTCTTCATACTTAGTTCATTTGTCTTTTATGTCTGGCATATTTCACTTAATGTCTTCATGTTTGATTGAAGTTATCATATGTGACCAAATTTCATTTCTTCTTACAGCACCATAGTTTTGCATCATATGTATAAAACACATTTTGCTTATCCATTTGTCAGTGGATGGACACTTGGGTTGTTTTAATCTTTTGGCAATTGTGAATAGTGTTACTATTAACATTGGTAGGCAAATGTCTGTTTGTGTCACAGTTTTCAGTTCTTCTGGATATATTCCTAGTAGAGGAATTGCTGGATCATATGCCAGTTCTGTATTTATTAATAGCTTCCTGAGGAACCACCTCTTCCATAGAGGATGCACCATCTTACATTCTCACCAATAGTGAAGGAGTGTTCCTAATTCTTCACATTCTCTCCAGCACTTACTGTTTTCTGTTTTTTAATAATGGCCATTCTATGTGGTGTGACATGATATCTCATTGTTGTTTTGACTTGCATTTCCTTAATAACTAGTGATATTGAACATTTTTTAATGTGTTGTTTGCTCATTTGTACTTCCTCTGTAAAAATGTCTACTTAAGTCTTTTGTCCATATAAATTGGACTGCTTGCTCTTTTATTGTTGAATTGTATTATCTCTCTCTATAGAATGGTAATAAAACTCTTATTGGATATGTGGTTTCCAAATTTTTTCTTCCATTGAATGGGCTGCCTTTTCACCTTCTTGATAAGGCCCTTTGAACCACAAAAGTGTTTTAGTTTGAGGAGGTCCGGTTTATCCATGTTTTCTTTCATTGTTTGTGTTTCATTGTAAGGTTTAAGAATCCACTACCTACCACCAGGTCTTGAAGATGTTTCCACACATTTTCTACTAGGAGCTTTACGGTTGTAGATTTTATAGTTAGGTCTTGGATCCATTTTGAGCTAATTTTTGTGTAAGGTGTGAGATAGGAGTCCTCTTCCTTTCTTTTGACTATGGATGTCCAGTTCTCCCAGCACCATTTATTGAACAGACTGTTCAGCCACATCTGGTTTGATTTGACAGTCTTGTCAAAAATTATTTGACCATATATGTGAGGGTCTGTTTCTGAAACATCAATTCAGTTCCATTGGCCTATGTGTCTGTCTTTATGCCAGCAGCATACTGTTTTTACCACTGTAGCTAGGTAATATGATTTAAAGTGTGGAAGTAAGAGTCCTCCAACTTCACTTCTCCTTTTTAAGATGATTCTGGTTATTCAGGGCTCCTTACCCTTCCAAATAAACTTGATAACTATATTTTCCATTTCTTTAAAAAATGCTGGTGGAATTGTTATTGGAATTGCATTGAATCTGTATATAAATTTGGGTAAATTGACACCTTAACAATATTTAGTCTTCCAATCCATGAGCAAGGAATGTTCTTCCATTTATTTAGGTCTTTTTAAAAATTTCTTTTAGCAATGCATTGTTGTTTTCTGAATACAATCGCTTTATTTCCTTGGTTAAGTTTATCCCTAAATATTTCATTCTTTTGGTCACTAATGGAAATGGAAATTTTTCCTGACTTCCTCCTCAGATTCTGCATTGCTAATATATGAAACACTATTGATTAATTGTGTTTCCTGCCACTCTGCTGAAATCACTTATTAACTTTAGAAGCTTTGTTGTAGATTTTTTGGTATTTTCTAGGTATAGGATCATATCATCTGTGAATAGCAAAAGTTTTAATTCTTCCTTTCCTATTTGGATGACTTTTATTTCTTTTTCTTGCCTGATTGCTCCAGCTAGAACCTCTAGCTTTATAATGAATACAGTGATGGCAGGGGGTTATCCTGTTTCCAATCTCAACAGGAAAGCTTTCAGTCTCACAATTGAACACACTGTTAGCTGTGGGTTTTCTTATACGGGCTTTATAATGGTGAGAAAGTTTCCTTCTATTCTTATCTTTCTTGCTTGTGTTTTTTTTTTTTTTTTTTATCAAGAAAGGATGCTGTATTTTGTTAAATGCATTGTCTGCATGAATTGATGGGATCATGAGCTTTTTCATTTTTTATTTATTTATGTGGTATATTATGTTGATTGATTTTCTTGTGTTGAAATATCATTGCATGCCTTACATGAAACCCACTCGATCATGATGAAAAATTCTTTTAATGTATTGTTGATTTTGATTCTCAAGTATTTTGTTGAGGGTTTTACATCCATAGTCATTAGGGAAATGGGCCTGTAATTTTCATCTTTCATAATATCTTTATCTGACTTTGGTATTAGGGTGATATTGGCTTGATAGAATAAGTTTGTTAGCATTCCTTCTTGTTCAGTTTTTTCTAAGAGTTTGAGTAAGATTGGTGTTAAATCTTCTTTGAAGGCTTGAAAGAATTCACCAGGGTGAAACCAACTGCTGCTAAGCTTTTCATCTGGGAAGTGTTTGATGACTGTTTCAATCCATTTAATTGTGATTCCTTTGTTGAGATCTTCTATTTCTTCTTACCTACAGATCCTATGGGATCAGTATAGGTTGTTCATACATTCTTAGGAATTTTTCCATTTCCATGTCTATTTTGTTGGCATACAGTTGCTTGTGGTTTCCTCTTATGATCTCTTTTATTTCTTTGGCATCAGTAGTAATGTCCCCATTTTCATTTATTACTATTTTATTATTACTCATTATTATTTCAATTATTACTATTTTTACATCTTCTCTTTTTTTCTTTGTCAGTCTAGCTAAGGGTTTGTCAATTTTGTTAATCTTTTCAAAGAGCCAATTTTGATTTTGTTAATTCTATTATTTATTTTGTTCTCAATTTCATTTATTTCTGCTCTGATTTTTGTTATTCCATTCCTTCTGCCTGCTTTGGGAATAGTTTGCTCTTCTTTTTTTAGTTCTTCCAGATGTATAATTAGGTCATTGTTTTTAGCTCTTTCTTCTTTAAGGTATGTATTGAAGGCTGTAAATTTTCCTTTCAGTACTGCTTTTTCTGCATCCCATACATTCTAATATGTTGTGTGCTCATTTTCATTCATCTTAAAATATTTATTGATTTTTCTTGTGATTTATTCTTTGACCCATTGATTATTTAAGAGTGTGTTATTTAATCTCCATATATTTGTGAATTTCCCCTTTTTCCACCTATTGTTGGTTTCCAAATTTATTCCATTATGATCAGAGAAAGTGCTTTGTATAATTTAGATCTTGTTGAATTTATTGAGATATGCTTTGTGACATACCATATGGTCTATCCTGTAGAAAAATCCATGAGCATTTGAGAAGAATATATATCCTGCTTCTGGGGGTGTAATGTTCTGTATATGTCTATTAGATTTAGTCCATTTATCATATTATTCAAGCTCTCCTTTCTGTATTGATCCTCTATCTAAATGTTCTGTCCCATATTGAGAGTGGTGTATTGAAGATTTCAACTACTGTTGTAGAGACATCTATTTCTCCCTTCAGTTTGCCAGTGTTTGCCTCATATAACTTGGAACATTCTGGTTAGGTGCATATATATTTATGAATGTTATCTCTTCCTGGGGAATTGCCCCTTTTATTAATATACAATGCCCCTGCTGGTCTCTAATAACAATTTTGCTTTTAAAGTCTATTTCATCTGATTAAGTTACTCCAGCATTTTTTTGGGTTACTGCATACAGGAATATCTTTTTCCAACCTTTCGTTTTCAATCTATTAATGTCCTTGTGTCTAAGGTGAGTCTTTTGTAGACTGCAAATAGTAAGCTTATATTTTATTATTCATTCTGCCAGTCTTTGTTTCTGATTGAGGAATTTAATCCATTAACATTCAATGTTATTAATATAAAGACTGTCCTTACTTCACTCATTTTGACCTTTGGGTTTTATCTGTCCTATTTCATTTTCACCACTCTTGATACTTTCAGTTACTTTTACTGATATAATCTTCATTTCTAGACTCTCTTCCAAGCCTCTCTCCTGTCTTTTCAGGAAGTAGCATTCCCTTTAATATTTCCTGCAAAGCCAGACCCTTGATTAGAAACTCTCTCAGGTTCTGTTTATCTGTGAATATTCTAAACTCGACCTCAGTTTTGAAAGGCTATCTTGCCAGATATAAGATTTTTGGCCGGCAGTTTTTCTCTTTCAGTATCTTACATATATTATACTACTGCCTTCTTGCCTCCATGTTGCTGATGAGAAACCAGCATCCAATCATATTGAGTATACCTTAGCATATGATGCATCATTTTTCTCTTGCTGCTCTCAGAATTCTCTGTCTTTGACATTTGAGATTATGCATAGTTTGGGTCTCAGAGTAGGTCTGTTCATATTTATTTGGATGGAAGTTTATTGTGCTTCTTGGACATGGTTATCAATGTCCTTGAAGTGGGTTGGAAATTTTTCAGTTAGTATTTCTTCAAATATTCCTTTTGTCCCTTTCCCTTATCTTCTCCTTCTGGGACACCCATGACAAGTTTGTTTGCCTGACTCTCATCATCATTTAGTTTCCTGAAAGCCTGTTCAATTTTTCCCAATCCTTTCTTTAGTATGTTCATTTTCAGAGGCCATGTCTTCAAGCTCACTGGTCTTTTCTTCTGCCTCATCAAACCTCCTGTTATATGCCTCCAGTGTATTTTTATTTCACTTATTATGCCTTTCATTCCCATAGGATCTACAATTTTTCTATGTATGCATGCAAATTCATCTTTGTGGTCACAATAACTTTTTAATATCCTTAATCTCTTTAGCCATCTCATTGAATTTATTAAGGAGATTTGTTTGAATGAACATTTATGATTGGTTGTTGCATCTCCTTTATGTCATCTGGAAGCTTATCTTGTTCTTTTGACTGGGCCATATCTTTCTGTTTCTTGGTATCAATTGTAATTTTTTGTTGGCATCTTAGTATCTGCCTTACTAGATGCATTTATTCTGGGTGTAGTTTCTTTCTTTAGTTAAGGATTTCTTGACCTTTCCTCCTTGCTGGTTGTTTAGTAGGAGCTGAGAATGTAGTTGATACTGTAAGCTTTGGAGGCTGATGATACCCACATTGTCCCGGGAAACAATGAGCTTTTCCTACCTCTCTCCTCTGCCAGAGGTAGAGATAGAGCTTCAGCTGTGTCGAGTAATCCATGCTGTGCAAGCTAAGACCATCTGTAGTTACCTGGAAAGACAGATGAAGCTTCATGCCCCTTCTTTCCCTGCCTGCGTGGGGATGGAGCTACAGGTGTGGGCATCAAACTAAGCCATGTATGTTAAAACTAACTGCAGTTACCCAAGTATAATGCTATAGGACCAGCTCCTTTTTTCCTCTCCCAGGGTTGTGGATGGACCCTCTGGTGTATACAGGAATCTAATCCATGTAGGCTGAAGGCACCAGCAGTTGACCAGAGAGACGGGAAACACCTTCCCCCTCTTATCCCATTGGGGGTGAGAGTGGAAACACAGGTGCCCAAGAATCCTGTTTCTGCAGGCATAAGGCACCTGCAGTTGCCCAGAGAGGCTGAGGAAACACAGCTCCCCTACTAGCCTATGGGGGAGGGGATAGTGAGGGTGGAGTCCCAGAAGTATAACACACTGGTCTGTGTGGGCTGAAAGTGCTTAGGGGACACAGCTCCCCTTCTATCCTATTGTGGGTCAGGAATGGTGTCCCAGGTATCTGACTCTCTGGTCTGTACTGGCCAAAAGCAGCTGCACTTGCCCAGGGAAGCTTGTGCAGGGCCCTCCCCAATTTCCTCCCTGCCAGATAAAGGGCTAGAGCTTACACTAAAACTGCAAACTGATCTGCAAAAGAAGTCAGTCACTGTGGTAGAAAGACACCAGTCCCTACTGTCCCTACTGTCACAGTGATTTTCAGTCATCCCTCAATTCTGCCGTAATGCTGGGGCAGATTTAAAATGGTGGTTACCAGCCCCTTTCTGACTTGGTTGTGTTCAAACTTTAGCCTGTCTTAGAATTATACTTTAGCCAGCCGAATTTACCAATCAGTAGCTGAAGTCAGTGCCTGACTGTCTCTTCCTCCCCCATTTCTTGGAATTAGAGATTCCAACTCCAGCCTTGGAATCGCTCCTGAGGCAACTTGTGCTGCCAGGGGAGGACGGGCACTGGTTTCCATGGCATTGAGTGCTCTACTTAAAGATCTTCACTGCAGATGGGCAGTCTCCTCCTTCCATTCTTTCAAAGATGTTCAGGATGCTCTTCTGGTCTCCTGAGCCTCCCCAAACAGGTGATTTCGATAGCTCTGTATGATTACTGACTGTCCTGTATGACAAGCTGACTTTTTGAGCTGACTAGGCTGCCATCTTGCCCCTCCCCTCCCTTAATTGCTTCTTAAGAGGTCATTGCTATTACTATTTTGCTCAGATTTGTGTTCTTAAAAGTCATTTTATTAGAGAAGTTGTAGGTTTACAGAGAAAGCATGCATCAAATACAGAATTCCCATATGCCATCCTTTTATTAACACATTGCAGTGAAGTGGTACATTTGTTACAATTCATGAAAGACCATTATTATAATTGTACTATTACCTATGTTTCATTGTTTACAATAGGAATCACCATTTGTATTATACAGACATATATGTTAATGTTACTCTAGTTATTCTAGTAACAGATTCACAACCTAAAATTTCCCTTTTATCCACATTCAGTTATATATCTCTATGCTCTTAATTGTGTTCAGAATTGATGTGACTCTATTCTGAGATTAATCTTAAGGCAGGGGCCAAAGGCTCAGTTTTCTTTATATATAAAATTTGAAGACAGCCAAATCTTTCATTGTCTAAAAAACTGAAGAAATGGAAGCTCTCTTGTAAAAGAATTTTAAATAAATTTCAGAATCCATTTAAAAATTCTTAACACCACAGAATTTGCTTATGCCCTTTTTTTGATTAACAATGTTATGGAATTATATCTTCCAAATTAAACTGTAACCTCTTCAAATGAAGGAATCTTCCTGTCTCCTCTGTATCTTTCTCCATTGTGTAATGCTTTACTTATTGAAGTATACATATTGACTGTCAGATTTATGGCAATGAGTCTCAAAAACTCTTAAAAGGGGTATACCTCGTGAGTTCTTTATTTTAACCTTAATGAAAACTCCTATTTCTCAGTCACCTGATGTTTTTGGGTAATTTTTAATATTTCTGAAGCTTAGGCATCCTAAATTGTTGGGCTGTGTAAAATCTCTGGAGTCAAATTATAAAGAAAATCCACTCAGAATTAACAGCTAACTTCTCATGAAAAAGTTTGACGTTGCGCTCGATTTTTTCATATAATGTGCCCTCAGTTCTTTCATTAAATTCCCTTTTGAAAAAGCTTCATAATGAATGAAAACTAAACCCTTTCTTTTCAGTCTATTTTACTGAGCCCTGTTCAAACCCAACTAACACCTAATTTTAAAACTCTCTGTATGTAAACATGCTTGTATGTATATACGTTAGAGAAAGGTTTTTTGCCTAAAATGCTTACTTACACAATGATATTGTTTTCCAAACTATAACAGTAATTTGGGAAACAGGTTTAGCTTTTAGGAGCAGAAGAGTATGTGGGAACTATTATTATTAATACTAGTGAGAGAAAAGTTGAACAGTTATATATTACATGGCTTGATTTTAAAAGCATATTTTAATTACAATTTTAACGTGAATGTAGCATATGCATATTTAATTTAATAGAAATACTGCACACATGGATTGGATGGAAAATGTTTAAATAGTTATTTTTATGCCCCATTTTTCAGAAAGTTTAGAGATGTAAGTATTTCTCTTTGATATAAAAGACTTAGATCCTATAATGGTATAGATAATTTCAAGATGTATTGAATCCATAAATGAATAATAGAAATAATAATGTCAAGAAATTTAGTCTTCAGTGGTTTAAATTATTAGCATACTTTTGTTATTCACCATTCTGAATTTAGTCTACAAACAAAGCTAAAGATCCATGAAATATCTTAAACATCTCCATAATTGTCTTTCCAAACGCTATGATCTGATCCAAATTATTAGTGGGAATTCAGTATTCTGCCCTAATGAATACTTGGTAAAAAGAAACAAACAGGGTAAATATGTGGTGATGGGTGTAAAGATATCGTAGAAGGGAGGGGTAAAAGAAGGTGGAATAGGATGATCACTGACAGGTCTTGGAAAAAGGGATATAGTGATTTTGGAGAGACAAGGAAAAGCAGCCATAGATAGAGACCAAAATATAACTATCAGGGAAGTGAAGGTGTACTGAAGATAATTCAAAAAAAAAAAAAAAAAAAGCAGAAAGAAGTAGAGCTCAAACTCAACCAAGGACCACTTCCAAATGAATCACTGCCTTGAGCAATCAGTTTAAAATAGTATCAGTACAATTTTATTTAATTTTTAGTTAAAAGACATGTCTTACCACAGAACCATTTTTTGCAGGGTTATCTCCTTAGACAGATTTAATGGGATTTCTGGGATTTCTGTGTAAAATGTTTGTACAACCTGTAGACTAACTTTCAAAGCTAGATTTCAGTGAGGATTAAATGTTTCATGTCCATCAATAATATTTGTAGACATTTAGAGAAGAAAGACCCCATAATTTTTATCATTTTTTTGTTTCTCCTTTTTTATCACCATGTATTCCTTAAGATAACCAGTTCCTAGGGAGACATTATAGTAGTTTTCAAATCTTTACTGAATAATTCATCAGTAATTTGCTAGTGTTAGAAGAATTCTTATTCCTCAATTACTATAACTTCAATTGACTTCTTGAAAAATGTGATGATTGAAAATCATGCTGACATAGAAAGAATCACCAAGAAGCTTGGCTAAGAATTGTTTTAATAAATAAGGGCTTTATTTAAATCATTGAAAATTGCCTAAATATCATCTATTACAATTTAGTATCAAAATGGCATATTAACTACTTATCATTTGCCTGATTTTCATATCATTGATTTTTAATATTTTATCATTAACTAACTGAAATTCTTTAAAATAATGTCTGACTGAAATAAGGAAAATAGAACCTTTATAAATACTGTTAATTATTTGACCAAACCAAAAAGAATAAAATTAAGTTTTATAAATTGACTCAGAGTATTATCTTACACAGGAATGAAAAACAAAGCTTGCAAATTAATAGAAATATTTTTGAAGTTCTAAATGGTGTTAAAACAGTAAGTTATTCTAGATATTACAACTGTCTACTGCAAATTAATCATTTATTAACTTACAAAAGATATTTTTCAAAAAATATATAAAGTAAACGTGTTTTTTTTTCAAAATGGTAGACCTAGTTCAAATCTATTTGTATTTACTTTTCCTCAGACTCCTTGAATTGACAGAAATGATAAATTAAAATGAATAACAGCATGAATAACAGCATCAGCTTTGGAAAACAAGTAAAATGTATCATCATTAGAGAATCCAAACTTTATAAAAATTCTGGGAGAATAGCAAGCAAATGCAATTTAATTGGTAGGGAAATGAAAAAAGATGAAACAATAAAAGTCACCAGAGACCTCCAAGATGAGTAAAAAAAATACAGAGGACAGGGATAAGCTAGGGAGCAATCCTGGATAATTATTTAAGGATCCATTTTTTGAACAGATGGGAGTTTAACTCGTCCCTAATCACAGGTTTAAATAGAGCTATAATTTGTCAACAATCAATGGAGGTGTTGATCTTCATGAGAAAGTTACCTGGGAGGATGCTGGAACCTCAAGAAATGGAATAGACCTTAATACACCTCTGGGCTACCATAAAGATAAAGGGGGAAAATAGGCTTAAAACACTTCATTTTAACAGAGAAATATTCTAGACTATATCCTGTAGGAGGTTCTTGCTCTGCAACCTGTTTCTTTCCCACGGGTACTACAAGGAGACAGGCTGTCAAAACATTCCCCCCGACTTCCCCTACTTATGCAGAACCTCCAGTCAGCCCTCTCATTTTCATGACAGGCCTCATGATGAAACAGTCCTGAACAAAAGCAAACACTTACCCTAACTGGTGCATCATTTCTAAATATGACTAGATATCCAAGAATCGAGAAAGTTGAGGAAACCCAAACATAGGAAAGATAAGGTCTGCTATGAACGACAAAATGAACGGATCCATTTGTCCGTAGTGCTGAGGGAAGTTGTGTAGAAAAGTTTTCAGTAGCGGAGAGATATGAAACTATTTGGATTTTTGAAAGATTGTTTTGACTGCAATAGAAAAAAATGAATTTCAGGAAACTAGAGTAGAGGTAAAGAAAACTCTTTAAGAAACTGTTTCAGTGATTTAGGGGATAGAAAATGGGTGCCGAGTAGGCATACTAAAGGAAATTCATACTAAAGGAGGTAGATTTGGTGTTGACTAGAAATGGGGGTTGAGAGCCAGGAATTAAAGTGACAACCGGATTTATGACTTACTCTTTAACATGATTATTTCATTTTGGAAGTCAGTAGATTCTTTTCTGATTCCCTGGACCACACTAGCAGGTGACAGAATGTCCAATCCCCTGAAAACTTCCTCAGTTATATCTCGGAGTTCCCGAAGCCTGTTCCTTAGGTTCCAAAATACAACCATGATCTCCAATATATGCTTATATGATATAAAATTTAAACCCTAGTTCATCACATGTTCAAATATTTTTGAATCCCTACCTAGAATTAGACTTGTACCCCCAGTGTGTGTGTGTGTGTGTGCGTATTATAGATAGATAGATAGATAGATAGATAGATAGATAGATAGATAGATAGATAGATAGATAGATAGATAGATAGATGGATAAACTACAAAGACTACAAAATGGGAGAAAAAAACGACTTTATCATAGATGGTGTTTGAGGATCCTGAGAAGTGCATCGTATTCCTGGCATTCTGAAAAGCAGAGGTCAAGCACTAGTATACAGGTATCTTGACAAATATTCGTGTAATCTAAAACTGTGTGTTAACTTCAGCTTCAAGAAAATAACTGAGATTTTGACTTCCTTAAATCTTGGAATTAATTTCTGCATGAAATTAGTCCTAATATTGAGCTAAGAAAATATTTTAGTGCTGCACTTTGTTCCATTACATAGTATTTGATAAACTAGATTAAATTTTAACTTTTAACTTCCACATTTATTAGTCCACTGTGGCTCCACCAGCACCATTTTAAGGCACAGCTGAAATTGCAATCTCCATTTGATTCAGGAGATCTGAGACCCAAGGAGATGAAGAAATTTTCCCAAGAACACAGAGCTAGTTAGTGCTAGGATTATGGCTAGAAAGCCAGGCTTCTGATTTCCAGATCTATTTCATTTCATGTAGAAATTAGCAAAATGAATATTTGAGTTATAAATAAAGGCCATATAAAACTTGTGATTTGAAGAACTTCAACATTTTCTAAACAGCCTTCCACAGAGCCTAAAGCCTCATGGTTTCAGTTAAGGCACTGTCTCCAGAAAGTCCCTAGTTGAATGCAAATACACAGGGTTTCTGATTTACCCCACATCAGTGTACACAATACCTTCTTTCCTGCCACACTTTTCCCACACACCAGTGACTTGCAGCTGTTATAATGGGAACCACAATGAAGACAAATGGGACTTTTTAAAGATTCTATGGTACAGAAATTTAAAAAATGGAAAAGCTGCCTTATTCATGAGTATTGTAGACCAAAAAAAAAATCCAAAGACAAAAGTCTACACTAGGCTGATCCTCCTACGGATTGGCTGAAAATTAATTCTTACAACTTTCTGAACATTTTATACATCTGTTTCTCTTGCTGTCCTCAAGTCCTATAAATTGGTGATTATTTTGGTTAATAAGTATTCTAAACCACTCTGAACCTTTGGGAGTTTAAAGTATTAACACTCATTCACACTTTCATGAATTAGTGGGAATTAGTGCTCTTATGTTATTTCCTCTTAACAAGAGCTGAGGTCACCTGTTTTAGGATCGGGCGTTTCTGACTCGGGAAACTTGGGGAAGTGGCAGGGAAGAGGGGAGGACAGGTGTTAAAGTTTAAACATTAAGTACCAAGGTTTGATTTTGTTTGTTTGTTTGTTTTAACTTCAAAACATAGCAACCATTTATACCGTTATTTCTATGGTAAATTCTCTGAACAAAAATCCCTTGATAAGATGGATTTGCAAACTCACTTTAATTAAGACCCAAATATTTCTAAAAAATAAGAAGGCTAATTTGTAAAAATGTAGTACTTATTTCAGGAACAAATATATATGCTTCATCTCTCCAGCTATATTCCTTTATATTTATAATATTAGATGATCGAATGTATTTAAGCAAGTGTCATGAGGAACTTCCTTAATTTGGGGGAAGGGTCATTGCTATAATGTATCTAATTATACTGTGAAGTATAGACCAAGCAATTAGAGTATTAATGCAAGACTCTTACTTTAAATCTTAAGTAAAATTTCAACTGGATATATATATATATTCTTTAGATACTTCCAGAGGTTACTGTCTAATGTTGGCAGATACATGGTGCCAACAAAATCTAGCAATCCCAAGGATAGTATTTCCCATAGTATTCAATGTGCTATAAGTGCATTTTCTTATTTGAACTTATACTGGTTTCTCAACAGCATGGGCTGAGATCCTGGGTGTCCAAAATTGCAACTGATGCTAGAAACACAATGTTAGAGATTTTTTTTTATTCCACTCTGCCAATCTGTTTCATTTAAAAATTGTTGTATTACATTTCTGCTAATAAAAGCCTTTCGAAGGATTCTATATCACTCTTTTGCAAGACATATTCACATCCTTCAATGAAAGTTGCTATTATCAGAGCAATGTACTCTTGCTATTTATTTATTACAACAGCCCTCATGACTGCTTACCCAGGCAAGCACTAGAAATATCTAACACATTACCACTACATAAAATAGCATGGGGTATTTTCAGAATGAAAAAGATCAGAGCACGACAAATTCTAAAATTGCTTGTATCCCTGTTTCTAAAGAAAAGGATTGTTATTCAACAAGCCCTGATAGCTTTAACTGTTGAAGACGATATATTAGACTCTTAGTGAAAATATCGTCCAGACGAAATCTCATTTGAGATACCTATTAGCTTGTTACCCTTTTTCACTTAAGGTCTAAACATCCTTGGACATTCTCAGGCCAGCTGATGAAGGAAAACTGACCCAGATGGAGTCAGAAACTGAAAATGCCTATTGACTTACTCGGCTGGAAGTTGATCCTGATTGCTATTTAAATCCACTGCGTAAGTGTCAGAATACATGCTGCATTCCTTATAAAGGTTCAGGGGCAGACATTTGGGTCAAAATATTCTTACTCATTCGGTAGCTAATGTGGGCTTTACAATGTTTACAAACAGCTGTTACAATAACCCAAAGATGCACAGAAAAATGTGACACATTCAAGAATCTGAACGTTAAAGCTGCACATTTGTTCAGATAGCACCTTGTGGTTTGAGTAATAAGACCCATGTATGATAATGGTATTTGTCACATTCAGAGCAGCTGTATTCATGACAGTGGAAGTGAGTACCCTCTTATACACCCGGTTACTACTTTGAACCATGTCGATATTTTGGCTGCCTTGGCAACAGCATAGCAATAACAACTGGACCTATAATGGTAGTGTTAATCCAAGGACATTTTTGGATAAAGCAGAAGCCCTGACTTTCAACATAGAGAGAGAGAGAGAGGCAGAAAGAAAGCAATATGAGAAGATGGACTCAATAGTGCTGTTCATGTACTAAGATTTTAGGATATTTATCGCACTAGTTATGTTTTTACAAGACTAACAATTTTATAGGGGCTCTTCCTTTGGGAAAAACATTCCCAGGAAATAAATCTCTGAAAGTAGATGACTTTTTCCCCAAAAATGAGACTATTAAGTGTGAGCTATTCTTTAATTTTGACTGTGTTAATCAATGTGGGTTTCCACGTAATTGTTCAGATAAAAATGATTGTAAAGAACAATGAAAATAGACAAAATCAATAGCTCAGCCTTCCTACTGGTTGGTATGTCTCTTTTAATTAGCCATTGCATGGGTATTGTCTGTGCCACCTGGAGGGGACTTTAGGAATCTTTGTAGATTTTCTACAGCCTTTTCCTTTGGTCACATGGTAAAATTTCATTTTCCTGTCCTTATGATAAGAAATACATTTCATGTTCACAATACTTTCTTTGGCTAATAAAATGTGAGCAGAAGTGACAGGTGTCACTTCAAGATGGAAACCTTAAAGAGAAATTTAAGATTGTTTTCTTTCACTGCCAAGGCAACTAGCATCATTCCATATGGCAGGACTTCATCAGGCTTGAGTCTGGAGAAAGAAGACATGGAGCAGATATTCCAATTGTCCTGTGATAGCAACATAATATGAATGAGAAATATATTTTTGCTGCACTAACCTATTATAATATGGGAGATATCTCCGCATAACCTAGCCTATCCTGATTACACTGATAGCATAAAGAGAATGCCTTTCTTTACATTTCTGCAGAATCAGATGCTATCTTGAAAATAACACCTTGAACCTCCTCACCTCAAACAGGATGAGATACACTATTTATGTCTTGACTAGAGGTAAAGTATATGATCATGAATTTTATGCTTCTTTTGACAGGAAGTCAAATCCATACTTCAAGCAATTCAGATCAATTGCTTTACCACCTGAGCTAACCAGAATATAGTGCTCTAATTTGTCTTGTAAACCAAACTACAATTTTATGAAATAGTATTCATTGTCAGTCAGACCCTTTTCATTTTCCTTTTCATCAGTCTTTCACACATCTTTACACCCTCTTTTTCCCCTATAGCCATTTTCTCTGCACTTTACTTCTGTAGTAGTCTCCTGTTTGGCAACAGGAGAGAAGGATTATTTCTACTTTATATAACATATTCTGGCAAAGTATTTGTGCTTCTGTTTCCACGGTAATTTAAACTGTTTCTGCTGTAAATGGAAATCAAAGTTGGATGCCGGCCTCATGCCATCTTTGCTAAGTGATATCAATTTCATTAGGCATTTCTAGGCTCCCAAGAATATTTGGACCATTTGGAACACAGGTAAAATTAAAACATGTAGCTTTAAAGTAGTTCTACTGTGTTTCTGTTTATTTCTGAGATCAACCCAGAACAACAGTTTGAGTGGTGTGTCTGTGAACAAGGCTAAGTGCACAAAAAAAAATTTGTATGTATGTGTGTATGTCTGCATGTTCATGTGCTTAAAGTAAAAAAGGAGACTTTAATCGATTAGCAATTGATACCTATTTATTTTAAAAATATGACAAACAACACTATTAATCACAATAAAACTCCACACTTTTGGGCTAATTTGGCAGAAAACCATGATGATGTCCAGAAAAACCCAAATAAAGGAAAATGTGTTCATCACATTTTAGTCATCAGAAGTAAATTCTTTATTCTCAAGCCATAGAAAGGAAATTTTAAAACTTTTTTGAAGATTAGGGTACACTGTATTTCTTTCAGAAAGGTTATCTTTCTCATTTGCAGAACATCAACTTTCCTGTAGAAGAGTGGTTTTGCACAGATTTACTAATTGTCAGTTTCATCTACATAATTTGTACAATCTATGAGAGAGTCTCTGTAAGAAAATTTCAAAGACATAAATGTATTACTCCACAGGTCTAAAATAATTAGATGGAAATAAGCTAATATATCCCAAAATTAAGCATGTGTATTAATTACAAAATTGCTTTATTTAGATGATTTGTTATTTATTCATTTATTGCAATGGAACAAGATCAAATTATTGTTTAAAATAATTGAAATTTCTTCTTCATTGTGAAATATTGAAAGATCATGTTTTTAATTGAAATCTCCCTATTATCCAAATCTACATTTCATAAAATTATTTGATGGTAATATCAAACATTTCTAAGTATTGCTTGAATGGATCCTGTCCCCCTTTCATATTGTCTTTTCTATAATATATTGATTTTATATGCATGAATCAAGCAGGATTTATTAATGAAACAATAACTTTGATGCCATCTTAACAGAATGCATGATAGTTAGGGATTGCAATAGGGGATTTTTAAAAGAAAACTCCCCTACCAAATTTACCCACCTTTTTAAAACATGAAAATCCACCTTGAATTGTTGAGTCTGTACAAGAGGCTGTTGACATCAAAACTAAAAATATTCAAAAGGATTTCTGATTATTGCAGAAAAATTTTGAGCAATCACTTTTTGGTGATTAAAAAGTGATCATGTGCCATTAGACAGTCGAGTTTGAGGCAGACAGACATGGGAACTTTACATTTTCTGAGCACCCATTATGAGCCCAAACTGCTTTTGGGCACTTTACATGTATCATCATGCTTAGTATTCATGATTATTCCATGAAGAATCTGAGAATCAGCTACGTGGGTAATCAAACAAAGGCCACACACGAGTCAAGAAATGAAGAACGTATAATTTAGGCCTGTTTGGCTTTGATGTTTACGTTCTAACATTCTATTATATTGCTTTTCAGACACTGGAACTGCTGCTTCACTAATTTAGCATTTATTTTCAAATGAGTTGTCTACATGTTTTGGTCTTATGACCAAAATTTATGAAATTAATTTAAAATGAACAGAAGAAGTATGGTTCAAATTCTTTTCATGTTTTAAATTAATTAAGAATTTGACAGGTAAACTGCAAAGAATTATTGAGGAAACCTCATTAATGGGATCAAATAATGTATAAGAAATGCTCTACACTCTGCATGGCTGCCTTTAACTTACATTATCTATAGGGAAAGTTGATCTGATCCTCAGGGCCAAATGTGTATTATCCCCTTTCTCCCTTCTCACTCTTGTATTTCTCCTTCTCCTTCTCCTACGCCACCTCTTTCACCTCTTCCTTCTCCCCTACTTCCTTCTTCATCTATGATTTCATGTATTAGAGACAAAGCATTTTCTTGGTCCCAACGTACTGCTTACCCAGGATTTGGAAAATTCTGAGTTAGATCAATAATTGCTTTCTCTTTAACAGCCAAAATGAAACCATAAATATATAGGTATTTTATCTACTTACGCACAGCTCTGCTGCTCAAATTAGAGCCTGGGTCTATCTTTAATTCTGACTTTATGTGTTTCAGAGGGTACTGTTTTTTTCTTTTCAAATTTATACTAAATCCTTTAGTACTTTTCCACTCATGTTTATAATTTTGCTTTGTTTTTTGGCATTTACATTTTCTAAATTTTAAAGTAAGACCTTTCTACTGTACTTTGTTCCTCTTTTAAGATTCGTTGCAAAATTCTAATTAACAGATTGAACAACAAAAGAACCCACAGAACACCCACTAGATTTTTTTTGAAGGGGGAAAACATTCTATTTAAAAACACTGAACATTGTAAGGCACACACTGATGAACACCTACTTCTTAATGAAATTCATCACCACCTAAATTCAGTTCCTTCTTCACCACCTCACCGCCTCTTCTCTCTCTACCAAAAAAAAAAGAAATCCCTTATAAAAACAGTTTTAATAGTATATACAAAGTAATATACATTTTAGAAAGACGGTGTTTAAAACTGGCAATCTTGGTTACTGTTTCAAATAGATAAATATGATAATTTCTATGGTGTCTGGCTTAAGCTGGACAACTTGCTCTGTTTGTACCATTGTAATCTAAGGATCATCCTTTTTATCCTTTTTTTATTACACTTTTCTTTCTAAAATTTGTAAAAATCTAATTTGCTAAAATTTTTATTACAGACTGCTTTAAGAAACAGATTTGTTTCAGCAGATTAACTAATAATAACTAGAGGGAAGCCAAAAGCATATTAAAGAAGAAGCTATGATGATCTAGAGATGAAAGCAATGTTGACCCAAGTTTTGTCTTCTAGCATAAAATACATGATGAGAGTGTTCAGTCATTTTGTAACTTAAGTCTGAGGAGACACTTTAGGTTACACTTTAGAATAGCTGGAAGCATGAAGAAACACTTGCTTATACATAATTTCTTAATTTCATGAAAAAGAAAACCACATGATTTTTACATAAGCAAGCTTTAGCCTATAAAGATGATAGGAGTATCTTATCTTCTATTCAGTTAACAGGTTTTAGCAGTTTTCTGAATACTTATGAGTAGCTCAGAAATTCATATAATTTCATATAATTCACACAGCATCTGTTGTGAAAAATAGTGGTAATTTACATCCAATTAAAATATTTTACATTAGATAAAATAAGCATTTAATAAACCAATAAATTTATATAAGGTAATAGTATTCATTGGAAATAAAGCAGGCCAATATTCTATAAAGTATGCAAAAAAAAATCAGAGATTGGACAACTGGAAGGGGAATGAGTCAAAAGTCTTTTATTTGAAATTTTAATACTCTATGTTTTTTTAAAAAACAGAGTGTCTTTAATGCCTTACAATTTATCTAAGCTATTTGAAAGCTTAGCTTCTCATTGGCTGCATTCTTATTAATCTGTTAAAAAAAATACCTACTAATTCCCTCTTATCCACAGTAGAAGTAGAAATTTTAGGAGCACTTTTCACACACAATCACCTTTCTGTCTTTTGAGGGTTTGCCAATTGCACTACATGGTAATATATATACAACCATGGCTTCAAAGGAAGTTAGAGGGCTTTTTTAGTTCTTTTTCTGATAATAGGATTTTTACCTTTAGAAATACACTTATATCCAATTTGGTAGGTTATTATGCAAATGCATTCTGCAAGGGAACTTTCCAATGGTAAAACATGTAATAAACTTAAGAAAAAAGGGGGAGTCAAGTAAAGAGAAAGTTGGTGGTTATTTTTTGTACTTTAAATATTTTTAGGCCTCTTTACCACTGCTGTTGGGTCATTTCTCTTAGCCACACTAAAGAGCCTTTGTCAGTCTGGAGGAGGCAGCCATGTGTCCATGAATGCTTATTTAGTACGCTGAGGACAGATGGACTGGAATTGCTGAAGAAGACCTTAAGATATATTTCAAAGAGGAAAGGGAAAGAAACAATAAGAGAGGAAATAAATTAGAGAAGAGGCAAATGTGTGGCCTAGAAAAGCACACACACACACACACTCACACAAGCACACACACAAATGAAGACAGACTATACAGGTGGTAAGTAGCACCTGATTTTTCAGCAATTTGCTTCTTATGTAGAAATTTTAGTTTTCTTTGGTATTGACTTGTCTTTTGAGCAGAAACCTATTTATTGAAGCTGTGTTGTTCTGAGCTGGTTGATATATAATATTCCTTTTGCTTTTAATAGTACCAAAGATTGAAATATGAATTTTTATTTGTAAAGATTCAATGAATCTATTTACTTAAATTAAGTGAAATTAAATTGTAATTCCTATTACCCTAAGAATGAATGTTCAGCACAATTTGTTTTAGATTCTAGCATAATTAATTTGCATAGCATTTTTTTCTGTTATGTTAAAAATAAAGATTATTGCTCAATCAAAACCCCATGAAGGGATGTCTTAAGTACACTAGGGATGGGAGAGTAATTGGGGGTGGGGAATGGGTAGACATGGGGGCACAGTAGATATTGTCTTGTTTTCAAATAGAAAGAGTTTGTAAGATGTTGTGAATTGATAAAAAGTGACATTAGCGGATATTTTATTATGAATTTTTGTCTTTCCCAGATACCAAATTAACATTTTCCCATTTTCTTCAATTTATTCTATTTCAGCCATGCTTTGGTTGTGCCAGGTAAGAGAGGATTGTTGCTTCAATTACCAGGTTTTCTTTTGCTCATAAGACAAATATTAGGTTCCAAATTTTTTCTTATTGCCTTCTGAGTTGTCATGGTTATCAAATGACACCTTTTCTAAATTCTCTCTCATTTCAACTCTTTTTCCATGGTTTGTATAAACAGGCTGATTAAAAATGAAGGGAAAAAACACTAAATTTGTGAGCCACAAAAGAAAAGAAGCAAGAAATAAAAGACGCAAAAAGGAAACACATATTTGCTAAATGAAAACTGAAAAGAAGAAGATCTTATGCAGAAGTATTAAATATCATTCAATATAAGAAGTCTAAAATAAACCTGGTTCTTTGAACAAAGTCTTGATACACTGACGTCTCCTAAGTATGTGACTCTTTTCACGTTGTGGTAAGAGCTCCTCTGCAATGCCCTGCCACCACCATGATCTACCACCACCCATGAAACAGGCAGCAGGGATTCTGGATAGTTCTAAAGTAAATATAAGGAGTATTTCTTGGATACTATCACATTTAAAAACAGAATGTCAGGAAGATTCATAAACAGAGGCTTTGAAAATGTACGATACTTTTGTTTTAGAAAAACATCTGTTGCTCAGATGAGTATTTTGAACACTGAGTCCTTGAGATTATCCTTTAGAAGGTGTGTTGGGTGGTGGCTTTCTGTGGACTTGGCTCCAAGGGAGGTCAGCCTGTCTCCTAGGCCTGTTGGCTCAGCAGTTTCCCAGTGGTCAGCCGGTCTTGCCATAATCACATGCTGGCTCCCCAAGCCTATTTCTTAACTGTACTCTGTGCCTTCTAATGAAAGCATCCCAAAATATCCTCAACCGCTCAAATTCTCGGGCAGCCATGACCTCAGACTGGACTGCTGGACATACTGCATTTGCTCAGACAGAATGGCTGATAAAAATCACACTGCCATGATGACTGAATTACTCACTCTCTCTTGGCTAGTTTTTGCCACTGTGTAGGTTATGATTACCTAGATGAATTCCAGAATCTGTAACATGCAGCTGACTAGGAAGCTTTAATGAAACTCACAACACAACAATTTCATGTAACTTGGAGCCTTTACAATTAAGAAAAAAAAGAAGAAAAAAAAAGAATTATAAAGGAGTTTTTGTGTGTAAAGCAAGCAATAAAACAGTAAGAGCAACAAAATGTAACATCTGTAGAAATCAAAAGAGAGAATATATTTGAAAGGTCCCTGGAAAATCTAATTCACCACTTATTCAAAGGAGAATTATCAAAATAATTGTTAAGTAGCATTTCCCATATTAACCGAAGTATGGAGGAGCTACCCTGACTTGGCTGTGGATGAACATACACTATTGGACTTCAGCAGAGCTGTTAGGGAAGCCTTCAGGAACTTTGTGGACAATAAAGCAAAATGGGCATGTGTCACTTTTCAGAAAGTTCACCTGGAATAAATGACAAATGAACAAAAAGGAGCTATGTTTAAATTCAACAGGTGTTCCCCTGGGCACCTCATCATGTCAAGCCTGTGTCTGATACAAATAAGATAACTCAGTGTCTTGGTCCAATGTGGCTTGACGAGACAAAAAATAATTTAACAGCCTGTTAAAGAAAAGAGGAAAAAATAAAAGATACAAATCAGAGAGATCCATATTATTCTTTTGCCATATTTTATATGCATTTTGAAAGCTTTGAAGCCTCTTTTCAAAATAATTCTCATAGATATACAGCATGATTCACACGACTTGATTCTTAAAAGTGCCTTTTGCACTTTGGTAAAATTAGCTAGAGCATATCCTTGAACTAGCCTCCTGGTGTTAAAGCTTTTATTTTTTTTCAGGGGGAAAAAGATTTTTACTGGTATAAAAGATTAACACAAAATATACTGACATGGTTTTGTTCAAATACAAAGCATTATTGTTTATATAAGATAGTGAATTTCTCCCTACAAGTATGCTTTGCAAAACGTGACTGAATAAGAAGCAAAAAAGTCTCTCGTTACCTCAGCTTTGGAAGCTTCATTGTTCAAACCACACTTCCACCTAGGTATGGCAGAATTAAAACACGTCAGGATCACATATAGCAAATAACTAAGAAGATAGTAATAGGGATTCACTGCATTTAAATACAGTTTGGTGAAAACATTTCCTCCATTACTTATTTTAAAAATATAATAAAAAGCCAATTTCCATTTTAGCATTTCTGTGATAACCCATTCCCTCATGATATGATTCAGAGTTCAAATCTATACAATGCACTTGGCTGAGGGTTCACACGTTTTTAAATGTAAGTGAAAAGATATGTAATGGTAATCGACTTACTTCTGACACCTCAAGGATGGGGTTAGTATAAATTCAGTTTAGCTTGTGAACTCCTTGGGTCTTTGACTACCATCTTCTTATTTTTCTTTGTCTCTGGAAGAGCGGAGTAAGGCAAACTGGCTAGTCATGAAGACTGGGAAGTGATGGCTTTCTCTAGGTTCTTGGCTTGATACAAAAAAAGAATTTTAAGTACATGCCAGTTTAGTTAGGCAAGTAAAGTAATTCACCGGGAAATGGGAAAAAAGAACAAAGCTTGCTGAGAAATGGAAGAGAAAGATGGAAATACTCACCAAGATTTGGTAAGGGCTTTTCCAGTAGAGAGAGCCATCTGCTTGCACAGTCTCATTTATTGAACTACTGATTACCCCTCCTGTTATTAATCCGAAGGGGAGGGGCCCCAGCTATTGTATTGGCTATCCCACCAATAGTGGCACTAATAGTGAGGACTGTTTGGAATATCCAGGGCCAAGGAGAGGTCCCAGAAAGAGAAACTGGGACCTCAAGATTACGGCCAATGTCCCAGCAAGGTCTTAACAGCCATGCTGTCTGCCAGCCATGCTGTGGCTCCTCTTCTCCTGGTTTCCCTGACTAACCTACCTCAGTCACATGCAGGTTTGTTTTGAAAACAAGTAAAAGTCAATTTCCCTTGCTACTATTTGACATGCTTCTTTAACTGTAGAACTTTTCCTCTCTTTTTTTCAGAATCTCATAATTTTTTTTTTTCAATCTATTATTTCCTCTAAAAGGTAACCCCTCGTGTCCTACCTTAGGCTCCTCATTGAATGATTCTCTTTTTCTTCTAATTATATTTCTTCACCTTGGGAGGGACTCATACTGCTTCAGGATAAGCAACCCAGCAGAGCCTAAGGTCAGGTGTGTCCTAGATCTAACGCTAGAAATTACAATCACAGAGTAAGAGCAGGAGAGGGAGAGAAGAGACAGAGTAGGGAATTTATAAGGATATTGAGGCTCATTCTAAGGAATAATTAACTGAATAGCATCCTTTGTTACATCATTTGCTTGAAACCTCCTAGGACAGACTAAGGAATTTAGGAAGTTAATCTGAATCTGCCTCCTAAAAGCCATGGGGTTAACAAATTAATTGTACCCAAAGCCAAATCTTAGAGTTTTATTTCCTAAGTATTTCTTGCTTGGAGGTCCAAAAAGAGAGCTCTATTCATGAGCCACCAGAAAACAAAAAAAAAGTGCCAATGGCATATAACACATTAAAGGTACTCAGATTAAAAACAACTAAAGAAGAAGATACAGACTCAGTCTGATAGGTGGCTTTTATTCCCTTTAAAAATGGGGCTCAATGAAGCAACTAATGGGGGTCAGCAAAAGGGAAGATTCCTAAGGTAATTCTTGACGCAAAGGGGCGTCTATGTAGAAGTAAAAGAAACTTTGTGAAATATAAACTCTTCAGGTAGAATTGTAGGTAGAAAAAGGAGAAAAATTAGCAGAGCTTTTAAACCAGATCTTCAGCTGGGCTTTTGTTTAGCACATATGCAAATGTCTGTACTGCTTCATTTGAATATTTATTTACTCCATTTGTGAAGGAAATTGGGGGATTATAGCCTCTTCCCAGCTGTGTTTTAGTTAATGACTGGTCAGCCTATTAGCCTGCTCCACTAAACGGATTCTCTGCACAAGCAACACCTTTTTTTTTTCCCCCTGACTAGAAATTCTTCACATAAACAACAAGGGGGGAAAAGAGTTACCCCACTCCAAAAGAGTACAACCCAAATGAGAAGAACCCTGCCACAATCACTAGGACTAAGCAAGAAAGTTATTTCACGATGGTGACTTTTGCAGTTTTGTAATAAACACAGACAACATTTTGTTATCAAATATTAAGAAGGAGGAGATTGCTAATCAAAAATTTCCTTTTACTGAGATATAGTTCCAAGTAACCGTTCTCTTCCTTCCCCTGCACTTGCTCATTTAATGTCCCCTATAAGCATAAACATACAAGTCAATGAAAGGTTCATAAATTACTTGGATAGTTATTAATATTTGATAAATACACTGAAATGTGGACTTCACTATTTCCCCCTTTCTACTCAATGCCAAAAACACAGAAAAGAGTAACACTTCTCTAGTAACTAAACCTTGTATGCTGTCATTGCTAAAACCAATTTATTTCTAAGCATCACTGGTGGTTATGAGATTAAAGATTTATATCATGACAAATTCATTTCTAAGGTATACTGGTGAGCAAATCTTTAGAATAAAAGGCTCTAACATAATTACCTAAGTCTAGCATATTCTATCATTTATTGATTGTTATTAAGGTACAACTTTATTTTATTCCCAAAGTGTTTGTCTCTTTATATCCTTTTAAGTTTTTTTTAGTATAGATCCAGTCTTCCAGGTGAGACTGAGCACTTGATTCTAATACAGTCAGAATTCATCAATGGAAATAATGAATCAAATTCCTACAACCACAGTTCTGACTTTTTCTGTCTGGGTCTAACAATAAACCTGCACTTTTCGATTTTTTTTTTTATTATTAAGGTGATCTTTATTGAACAAATATTACTAATTTCTTATTTCTCAAAAGTATTAACACTTAAAATGATTTATATAAACAACTCATTTGTGCTTGTTTATGTATGAGGTTTTGCTGCAAATAAAGAGGCACAACGAAGAACCTGAGAGCAACTTGGACTTAAGTAAATGTTCTCAGAGCAAAATGATCACTTCACACAGTTGGAAAAATTGAGTATCATACATTAGACTGACAACTCAAATATTTACAGAACAAAAATAAATAATAAAGGCAAGGCTGTCAGACCCCAAGATAAACATAAAAATAACAATTATGTCAATGAAATAATATTATAAGAATAAATATTCTACCTAAGAAATCTAATTTGGCTACCTCATTGCTAAGATCATACTAGTTCTGCTCATGACACTTTCAAACCAATCTATTTCTACTTTTCAAGACAGTGGAAAGAGATTTTAGGTATACATTTTCATGCCATACTTCTTCAGAAGCAAATGGTGTGTATATCTCAATAGCATCATTTTTTTCCTTCGAACATGAGTTTCTAAACCATTTCATAAGCTCATCAGGCATATTTCTTGTTCATTCCTTCTGTGGGGCAGAGGCAGACAGATTGCTGGATCAGATAGTGCAATACGCTGTATACTGCATTTGAAATGTGCCTTTTTTTAAAGCAGCAGATTTATTGATTTTCTTAAGTAGAAAATATGCACCCGGACATTAGACAAACACAGACTAAACACAGACTGAGGAAAAGCTGATAATTTGATTAAACTGACTGAGCTTTTGTTGTCTGTGTTTGGGGAATTTCCAATAATGTGCAAGTGCCAAGCGTCCCTCTTCTTCTGAATTTAACAAATGTAATCCCTAAACCCGATGGATTTTACAATTTCATTGTATTTGGGGAATTATTTTTCTTTAGAAAAATGTTTCTGTGGACCCCTATACTGCTTAGGTTGAAAGGAAAGTGGGGTGACAGTCTTGCCTATCGCAAGATGTAGTACTTTACTCAGAAAGGGGTTGGTATTTGGCCAGGCAAAATGCATTTGGTATTGGTACCATGGCTGCTCATACATATTTATCTTGTATAGTGCACAAGTAATACCAGGAGTTTAATTTTTGTGGAAATCAGTGCACTATCTCACTTAGTCATGTCTTTAAAAAAGAAGAAAATTTGCAAAATGTCTAAGGAAAGTCTGTGTGTGTGTTTGTGTTATCAGGCTCTGTAATTTGCATAAATGGAAATAAAACAATGGTTTTTTTTTAGATTTGAAACATCTCTAAGTATTTGAGTAATGAAGATTGCTGAGAAATAAATGATTAAATATCATTTGCCAAATTTGGAGACCCGGTTGAGTTAAATACTTAAGGTCTATAATGCTTCACAATGTAGGTTTCACCCCCACGTCTTAGATAGCAGTTTGATTGTCCTGAGACATAAAAAAAAAAAAAAAGGTTTGGTTATATAATTTACCCTCACAGATGCCTGCAATGAAATTAACGGCAGCATGTGAGTGTGTGGGTGTGTGCAGAGACAGGAATGAAGGAGTAATAGCTGAAGGTATGTGAGGATTACTAAATTTTGTGAATTAGTTGAATGAGAGACATTGTGAACTTTTATCGTGAAAACCTCTGAACTGCCCTAGTAAGTTTTTTTCCTCATTTATACCACGATATTTATAACAAAATCTAATTCTCAAATATACCCAGGACCATGCTGTAAAATAACCATTGCCAAGTGCTTAAATATAAAGATTTCATCCAGGCTTCCATTTGCTACATTTTTAATCATTCTTTTTTCATATTCTTCTGCACCTTCTATCTACTATTTCTTTGAAATGATATTGTGTTCTTTCTTTTCCACTAGCTTAATCCTAAAGCTTTTATTTCTTATCATAAAGACATTTCATTCCTTCCAAATTCTTCCTACTCCAGGTCATATTGGATATCTCTTCCAGAACTCTGTACTCCAACTAATTTAACTAGTAGGATAGTTGAACACAACTTTTAATAAATTCTTTGTACTTATATTTGAAACTCTGTATTCTTTGCCTTAGACTAAATTGTAATTTTTTAAAGCAGAAATATACACCTAAAATAGGTAATCATATTAGTGACCATGTATAGTCATAATCTATGAAGTCCTCAATTTCTTAGCAAGGACTAATCACTGATGGATAGCTAAATAACAAAATGACTTGATTTTAGTTACTTACTGGAATGAACTTCAATTATACAGTCTACTGTTCCTTTAAAAATCCTTTGAGGCAAGGACAAATTAAGGTAAAACTGAACTTTAAAATCATTTTGCATTTCTTGTATTAAGATAGGAATGTTTTTAATGGCTGATGTCAGCTGGTCAAGTATATTTTAAAAAAACCACATAGGAGTCAGATTTTCTGTCTGATTTGCCTCTCCGTCTTTTGAAGTATGTGGCAAAGATAATTTTCACTAACTCTTTTTTCACCCTGCATGAACTCATTAGGGAAAATAACATATAAGGAAAAACAAGCTGCCAATATTTAGACAGAGAGTAGTTTAGTATACATTCGAATCTTTTCTAATAACCTCTGATGGCAATTCAAATACAGTTCATCTTGTTCCATCATTCATAATTTTAGAATTTAGAAATATATGTATGTATATATATGGACATATACAGGTTCTTTTCAGAATTCAAAGAACTCAGTCATATACACCCAAATTATGGCCCCTTTTAATTTGTCACACATTTTCTTCATCATTCAATCTGTCCTTTTCAGAAGGATATGTAGGGGGCAAAGGAGGAGTTTTCACTAATTTTATCAAAATGGCATTCAGGTGCTCAGTTGAAGTGATTATTTTCTTTTGAGAAGTCACCCTTTAGGGTTGAATGACTAAAAGTCAGGAAACCTACATCCACCTTGTGATTCTACTCTGTTACTAGTTAACTTGAACAATTTGTTTAACTTTTCTTGGTTTCTGTTTCCTCATCTGCAAAAAAACAAATTTAGAATAAATGTCTCTTCCAGTTTAAGGTTCTAATGTCATCTAAATACCATCTCATGCTGTGTTTCTATTTTTGCCTGAGCTTTACAACACTCAAATTCTGTGTCTACATGCACCATCATATTAAGGTTCTACTGATTTTTATTTTCTCCTTGTCAAAACTTTTTTGGTAATGACGGAAATCTTCAGACTCAGTAATCAGGATGGTCACTACATTTTGATGTCTGAATTTTGAGTGAAACTCCTGCCCACATTCCATGAAGCCTAATTCAAATTAATAAACTGTGCTGTGGGCCTGCGGGCAGTGGAGGCGAGCGCTCTAGCGGCACACAGGAAGCTCTACCGGAAGGTATCAACTGAAAGGAAACACACATGGAAATAGCCTGTCACCCATACTGAAACCTCCTGCAGGGCACCGAGGCTTTTCATGGGATCTCCCAAGCATGGCCACCCACAGCTGTTATCACATCATCAAGCTTTTCTTCTCTCTTTTACAAATTTACTAAACACGGACTTTTTTTTTTTTAACAAATTTTATTGTTACATATTAATAAAGCATACAATTCATCTAAAGTGTACAGTCAATGATATTTGGTATAATCACATAGTTGTGTATTCATTACCTCAATCATCCTTACAGTATTTTCATTATTTCACTAATAGTAATAATAAAAACAAACAAGAAAATTCTTCACTCCTCCATGCTTCACTCTATGCTTCCCCTGCTGTACATAGGTAGCTGTTATTTCTGGCTATTAATGCACACTTATTTATTAAGCAGTTTTATTGAGATATATTCATATACCATAAAATCTATCCAAAGTATATAATCAATGGCTTTTAGTATAATCACAATGCTGTGCATTCCGTACCACAAAAAATTTTAGAACTATTTCGTTACTCTAAGAAAAACTCCACATCCCTTAGCAGTCCTTCCCAGCCCTACATAACCACTGACCTAACTTCATCTTTATAAATTGATTTATATTTACATTTTATATAAATGAAATCACACAATATGTAGGACTTTGTGTCTGCTTTCTTTCACTTAGCATAATCTGTTGTTGTCTTTTGTCTGATATTAACATCTTGTAGTGTTAAAATACATTTGTTCAATTTTAAAGAAAAAGTCATATATGTGTTTACACATTCACATTTCACATGCGGTTTTACAATGCTATACAGTTCCATGTAACATTTTAAAACTGTCCTTTTAGTAATATACATGACCTTAGACTTTAAGCCCCTTTCATATCCATATAATAGTAGTGCTAGTTAGATTAAGATGCATTCTTTGCTGATAACGTATCTCCCAAATACTTAAAATGACAATTTTTTACAAGGCTTTAAAGTACCCGAAATTTACTATTTTCTACATAGTTCTTTTTTCATTTGTACTCAAAATGTCTTGGGCTTTGGTGGAATTGGGAGGGAAAGAAATCTTTTGAAGGAAATATTTTTTTAATTTGTTAGACGAGTTGTGGGTTTACAGAACAATCATGCATAGAACACAAAATTATTTTTGGTAGTAATTCTGTGATTTCCCATCTCAAAATAGGAAAAATAACTTTGACTTACACATAGTTTACTAATCTTTTATTAATTGGTAGTTATTTTTAAAAAATCTTATCTCCTACTAAAAATAATTATTTAGTATAGGCTCTTTAATTTGTGTTGTTTTCATGGAATGAACTGTACATCCCAGGTATTCTATAACATTCAAGTGCTGAACATCATCTTTTCTAGAGATGAAGAGTAAAACCTTTGGAAGAAGGTGATATCCACCAAAAGCAGAAGGAATAGGGAGCAAAGAGGACCTTGGGGTAATACCTATAGTTAGGTTTGCAGAGAAGCAAAAGAAACTAGAGAAAGGCATGCTGAGAGATTCTGGGTGAGAATCTAGGAAAAAAAGGATATGAAAGTTACAAAAAGTTAAGGCAACACAGGTAGAAAGGAGAAGTGGTCAAGGAATCCCAGATGCTTTGATCAGATTAGTGTAGGTGGTTCTGAGAAAAAAGCAACCAGAGAAGAGATATTATAATAAAATGTTTGGATCAATGGTGAGAAAATCAGATTTCCGTGGGGAGAGCTAACCTGACTAGGGCAAGTAAGAGCTAGGAAGGGAGTGAGACAATGGGTGGATAGAGCAGATGAAGCTGGCTAAAGATAAGATGGAAGCACTGGAGAGAAAGGGTCAGAATTTGCATGAGTGGTCATTGTACATAACACACAATTAGAAAAGTAGTCTGGTGAAACTTCTTAGGGACAAGGGTTAAAATCATGTATAAAGCTAATCAAATCCAAAGTTGTAATTGTAATGTCAGAATGCCTCACATTTGGAATCTTGGTGATCAAAGTTTATTTGTTCTATTGAAAACATTGCCATCAAGCTGATGAAATCAGGTCTTGGATTTTGAAACTACACTCATTGATTTCCAGAATATTTATAGTATAATATTCTATTATAATCTAATTTAAGACCATCAAACTTTGTAAAACAGCAAAAAACACAATCCTACTCTTTATAAGGTTTGAATGGTAATATCATAATAAAAAAGCAAAAATAAGAAGAAGGAAGTGAAGGGCAAGGGGGAGGAAGAGAAGGATGGAAGGGAAGGAGTAAATAAACAGAGCCCTTTGGTCTTGGGAAACATCTTGCAAATGTCTTAAAGTGCAGTAGACTAAGAACAATACCAACTAAAGCTGATGGGTCACTTACATGTTCCACGCATCTTCCCACACTCTCTCATTTAATCCTGGCAATAACCCTATGAAGTAGGTAAAATCCCTCTTTTTATAACATAAATGTAAGGCCCAGAGTGGTAAAATAGGACTTGTCCAACATTACACAGCAAGCCAAAGTAAGAGCTAGGGTCATTTTTCTATAGCTTCCATGTGCTTTGTGAGATTTACTTTAATGAAAAACCATTTCCCCAAATTTTCTTACTTACATAAAGCTACACCAACCTAAAGAATTCTATATTAGCATTTGCTTACTATCATTCAGCCTCAAAATGGGGTAACAAAGCTAGGGAGAGGACAGGGGAATAATGTATAGGTGAAGCATCCAGGACAAGAATCTGTTTTTAGACTATTACTATTATGTTTCAGAATTGTTCACCATTTGGTTAGACTCTAGTTATTTTCTAGCCTGTGCAAACCCACAGCAAAAATCTATCTCTTAATTAATCCAAGTGAAAATGAGGAACTTTTAACCTTTAAAGTGTCTCCTTTCTTAATTGCAATTAAGAAAACAAAGTTGTCTATTCCAAATTAGTTGTAACTTTCAAACTCTTTTTTTAAGTTATAGGGAAATACAACAATCTTCTGGTAGTTTAGGTGTGTTACCATTTAACAAAGCAAGTAGCTAGCCCCTACTTATCTCTTCCAGGAAGTTTTACACTTAGCTGTTTTCATTACTGAGAGCTCATTCCAACCACCCACTAGGCTCACTAGAGTTATGACTGAGCTGAGTGGCCTGTGACATATTTAGATCAATGTATTATATGGCTATAGTACAGTGACACACTTCTATGGGTTTGGGGGTGGTAGAGGCAAATAAAATTTTACTAGGTGCCTTTGGGGAACCTGTGGTTTGATACTTTTTCCAGGAGATGAAGAGCAACAGTGACCTGGTCCTGTGGAGACATTAACAGGCCCAACGGCCTGTTAACAAGAGGAAGTATCCAGTGCAGAGCCAGCCAACTCTGCCAGAGGCCAACCAGCATTCATGTGGTTTATCAAGATCATCCTATGAATGTCACCGAGGAAACTGCATTTAATTTCTTAAACTAGCTCCTACAAACTCAAAGGAAATTGCACCAAGAATGGCATCTGGGAGTGAGGTACACACCTGCTAAAGACAGGAAATTTAAATTAAAACTGTTCTTTTCCCCTCTGATTCGGTTCTTTCTTTTTTATTTTTTTGGGTACCATGATAATGTCAGATGAATGCAGAGAGATTTCTGAATTTCTCTGTTTTCTAAGCAGTCTAATTCAATGTGCCTCAAAATTTCCATTGGCTGTTAGTTTGATGATGCAAGCAAACAGAACAGGTTGGTGATTTAAAGAGAAAATAAGATGAGAAGAATTTCAGATTGCTTACAATTCACATTTGGCCAAACAGTAAACATAACTTCTAGACCAGCCAGCTCTCTCAAACTGGCCATTTCTATCTCCCTTTCTCTGCTAGTAGCTCAAAGCCATACCCCAAAGTGCATGACACAAAACCACTGGAGGGTGTGGTCTCTGCTTGTACTGGGCATTGAACAGGGAAGCTATTTATTTCTATGGCATCTCTGTTCAGTGACTCATGTTTCAACTGGAAAATTGGCCACAGCTTTCTAGCAGCTCTTTCCTGCCAGCTCTCCTTGGCATACTACCCAGTGCTTCCACAGCCCTTCCCCCTTCTCCTTGCCCAGGCTGCTTTTATATTCCTAAAGCCCCCGCTTAATAATAGTCATTGTTCCACGTTAACCTTGAGGATCTGGGAGGAAGGGCAGTGAAGGGCGTAGCTGTGTGCTATAATGAGCATTTGGCGCTATAGCAGGTGGAAAAGACTTTGGGGATCTGGGCAGATTAGGAAGAGAGGGGGCTCTAGCAGATGTTGAAGCAAGATGATGTATTGCTGCTCACTCTGGGATTCAGACAATACCAGTGCGAAAGTAGAACAGGGAAAAGGGAAAAAAATTGATCCCTTCTGATACAAACTGGGCTAGAAACCAGACACACTTGAAAGTGAGCATTTAAGCAAGACAAATTTGTTTCCGGGTCCTGGGTTTATTCCTCTCATTTTTTTTTTCTTTTTCTGATAGCATATCAATTGTTAAATTGTACTTTTAACAAGAATGTTATCTACATCCAGGGCTTGACATATTTCCTATCAACAGAAGCTCTTATTAATATGATTTCTTTGTGATAAAAGAAAAATAAAGATACATCCAAACTTTCATTTTAGCAAGCTTTCAGAACCAAGAAGCCATATTTGTATGGCAAAGGTGAATGGTATGTAATTAACGACTCATTGTATCTTTTTTTGTTATTCAAAGTTGTTACTTTGCTTTGCACTACGTAATGAAATATTAAAGAGAATGTTGGTATTGTTGGTATAAACAAATGTTGCATTCACTTCATGAAGAAAAGCAAGAATAAAACTTTAATCTTAATAGATTTGTGCTGACTATTCCAAGCTCTGATTTTTAATCTCTTTTAATGTGGTTTGTGAAATTCTAGACATAGAGATAAATTACTTTCTTTAAGGTTTTCATAAATTGTTTGCACATATATACACATATACACACATACATACATATCCATATAACACTTTCTGAGTGTGATAGAAGAGAAGGAATCCAAGGATTCATCATATGTAGCAAGAAAAATCACAATCCTAAGAAGTTGATAACAATAAAGACCATAGGGTATGGATTAGAGTGGACTTACTGATATTCTATTCATGAACTATTGTGATTAGTAATCAAAGAAAATGTGGCATTGGTGTGGAGAAAGTGGCCATGGTGGCTGCTGGGAGTAGAGAGTGGGAGGAAGAGATGTGACATGGGGGCATTTTGGGGACTTGGAGTTGTCCTGAGTGGTGCTGCAGGGACAGTTACCGGACAGTGTATGTCCTCCCATGGCCCACTGGGTGGGCTGTGGGAAACTGTGGGCTATAATGTGGACCATTGACCATGAGGTGCAGCAGTGCTCAGAGATGTATTCACCAAATGCAATGAATGTCTCATGATGATTGAAGAGGTTGTTGTTATGGGGGGAGGAGTGGGGTGAGAGGGGTGGAGGGTATATGGGGACCTCATATTTTTTGAATGTAACATTAAAAAAATAAAGACAAAAAAATATGAAACATAATGTAAAAAATAAAAACCATTTAAAAAAAGGTTATATTTTATATGCAGGATTGGATTATGAAAATGATTCCTAAAAGTTTTGATCTTTTTTCTTTTCTATAGTATTCAATACATGTATTATATTAAATCAATTTAGGTTAAAGGAGGAATAAAATCCAACCATATTTTCACTCCAGTCAAGGAGGGCATTAAAACCTAGAGATCATAACCTTGAGCGTATCTATTTGGAGTATATTGCTTATGACTAGATTTATTTAGGAATCATCCATGAGATAGGAAGAAACTCATTCAGAAAATACAGAGATAATTATGAAAAGACTTTTCCACCCTTTAGTTTACAGTCACTTGGCAAAAGAAATTCTTTGAGTTCTGTATGAATTGTTCAGGTCTTTAAACGTAGACAGCAAAAATTAAGTAAAATGCTACTCTTTACATTATCATAAATCAGATTTAGTTGGTCCCATGGAGTTTGTGTCTGGACTGTCATATCCATAAAGCAATAATAGTCACTAGGCACTTAGGTAATTATCAGGAAAGGCCAATAAAACTTTTCACTTTAAAGTTGTTAAATATCCCATTTGGAGCAGTTGGGGTGGAAAGTGGAGGAATTGTTCAATTCTGTTGAAATAAAATGTAGTAATCTGAACAATGTAATCATTGAATCATCTTTTCCATTATTTTTAAAAATAATTTTGGAATTTATGTATTCAAGAATCAGATTTTCATAATAGGAAGTGTGTATTAAGGAATAATTAACATTTTATGGAGTATTTCAGAACTGTTAACCTTTGATGATTTGACCTGTGGCAGGTAGAACACGTAGCTCACTAAGATTTGAGTAATAGGAGATGAAGCCAGTAGTGCTAAAATGACTGAATCTGTTGTGTGACGAATCACCCCAATTTTAGTAGCATAAAACAACAGCCAATTTATTTTGCGCAAAAATTCTGTGGTTCTGGACAGGGCAGATAGGAGAAGGTTTATCAATTCTCAGTATGTCTGTGGTCTTAATTAGGAAGACTCAAGGGGCTGGAAGCGACTAGTGTGGAGAGCATCTGGAATTACCTGGAGACTGCTTCCTCACATATCATTGCCTGTGTGGAATAAATTGATGTCTGGACTCAGATGTGACTAAGAACAGGGTACCACATATGGCCTCTCGGTGTAATTTGGGCCTCTCAGAAAGTAATATTTGGGTTCAGAAAGATAGCCTTCAAAGAGCAAATATTTGGAGGGCGAGTGGTCCAAGAGTCCAAGGATGAACCTGCAAGATTCTTCTGATTTGGTCTCAGAAGTCATGCAATGCTCTTTCAGCCACGTTGTATTCGTTTCAATAGAGTCATTAAGTCCAGACCAGATTCCAGATGAAGGAAATAAGACTCTACAACTTGAAAAGCCATGTGAGGTAGAAGATGACTGTTGGCGCCATCTTTGGAAATTGCAATATGGCCTGTGTGTTATTACAACACATAGTTACCAGATCCTTTATGTTTTAGTATGTGCATACCAATATAATAAGTAGGTCTGTAATATCATTAGATTTCTGAATTACTGGAGGCTAGGTGTGATAGTAAAGCATAATTTTAAAAATCTGATAAATCAGTGTGAATCCTAGCTTTGCCACTCATTAAATGAATACATAATTTTCTAAAATCCCTGGAGTCTCAATTTTTTTTTCTTTTGCAGAGCAGGGTAATATGCAAGTATTAGAATTAAATGGTATATATCATTTAAACCACACAGCTTTCAGACTGTCAAAAATGTTTATTTTCTATATAGATGTAGACACTGTCTGAGACTATGGAGATAAGGATACTGACATTTCTGCAGATAAATTAAAAAATTGTAATGTCACAATATGTGGCAAATGTTCTCAAGCACTAATATGCTTTATTTTAATATTTAATAATGCTAAAGTTTTGTTATAAATGTTTCTGAGATTTACAGACACCTGCAGGAGTACAATGAATTTTCAAATCATGCAGGTCCTTGTATTCACTACATCATTGCCACCTCCAGAGCTCTTTCATGCATTCATTCGATGGCTATATATTAAGCTACTTTGAGCTGGGGTTCTAGTGATATATTGGTGATCAAGACTGAGACTATTTTTTTAAATGGAGCTTTTAAGTTACGGGAATGAGAATAACTTGTATTAACTCTGCTGTGCTCTAAATTCTGGGAAGGATTTGTGATAATGGAGCTAATACACAAGAAAAATTCATTCATTCATTTATTCATTCAACAAATATTTAATTCAGGGATACTGTGTTGCACATTCTGTGGTATACAGTAAAGATATAAATATAATCAAGGCACAATCTCTGCTCTTGCAGAGGGTTCCTTCTGTGAAAGAAATGGACTCATTAAAAAACAATTTTTAAACAAAAATTTTAAAGTAGTGATATGCACAAGTTTGGTTTGGTGGTGAAGGCTTCCCGGAGAACATGCTGCAGAAGTTTATTCTCAAAGGACAATTATGAATTAACAAGATGAAATTAGAAGGGAGAGAGGGGTGGGAATAAAAGGGTTCATACTTCCACAAAACTTCCCTTGAAAGTTTAATCTGAAATTATATTACTTGTTGAAGAAAATATGACAGTGTATATGTGCTGGACATTTTTTTCCTGGAGGTGAAATTTTGCCCAGATCATCTTTTCAGGAGGGACTTGTTCAAATTCTGGGCATGCTGGGGGCAGACAACTGTCAGCTGTCAATCCCTCCTGGAACTGCCTCAGCCGGACCTAGCCCCTCACCCAAGGCCATGTCCTTCCCAGGCCAACATCCAACGACTACAAGACTTCACCATTTGGGGCCCAACATGGGGCAACACTGAAGGATCGTTTTAGCTCTAAATCTTCCAGTGGAGGCAGCCAAGGCTGACACTGGGTATATGATACAGTTCAACTTCTCCCTAGACTTCCTTCCTTTCCCTGCCACAGGTGTTGATACCAAGTGTTCTTAATAAACATCCTGCACTTCTGCCTCAGAGTCTGCTTCCTGGAAAACCCAATCTGTAATAGTATGCTAAGCAAAGGAAATTGTAAGGAATTTAATTGTAAATTTTCTCTTTGTCCACTGGATCCTGATATTAAGAGTTCTTCCCCCAATTTGTTTTTAATAGATTGCTCAAATATTAGTCACATAAGTCTGCACTGTAAAAATAATTCCTTGAATTTGGTAGAAAATATTACTTAGAAAGCACAGCACAAAGCTGGGTTTTATTCATGTACCACTCACCCATTTATCATTTGATCATATTTTTGGATAACTGCTTGCCAAAGCTAAAAATTTTAATCAGAGCCATTTTTGAGTAGGAAAAGCAGAAAGGATGCCTTTGAAAGCAATAATTCTTTTTTGTTTCTTTTTACTCTTAGACGATTTAAAAATGGTAAAGTGGATTTTTAAATTTTAAATGATAAATAAAATTGCATTTCATCCTCACCAAGTTGACTCATATATTTCATGGGTGAAATTAGATTAATTAAGATACTACAAATTCCATGAAGTTATTTATTTTACTCTGTAGTTGAATAGCAAATATTAGCTTTGGTTACACAATGAACATGAGAAATAATTATCTCGAGAGGTTTCACAATGTTTATTATGATAATTTGTTATGTTGCATTTACATAATATTTTAAAATATTATGTGATGTTAGAGCCCAACCTTTCCTTGGATATTCATAAACTGTTTGTTTTTTGATGCCCATATGTAATGATATTTCCCTTATACCATGCTCAAAATATAGTGAAAGAAAGACAGCATTTTTATTTCCTTATCTTTGCTTTCTTTGGCTGATATTGATACGATCTGCATTTTCACTCATTTCCTTCCACTATTCTTTCTACAAAACCACAGGGACCATATGAATGATAACAATAACAACAATAAAAGCTACTATTTGTTGAACTCTTACTACATGACTGCCATTATTCTAATGTCTTGACATGTCCTGAATCATTTAAATCTTACAACAAAACTTTGGAGGTAGTGCTCTATTTCCTCTATTTTAAATATAGGATAGTAGATGTCCCTTACTCAGAATGGGGCACAACCATTTAAAATACACTGGACACTTACATTTTGGGGGTTACATACAACTTCTGCCACTAATTGAGTGGACTGCACAACTTGCATACCTATTGGGAGAACTGGGAAAGACCTGGAGGGTTAATAGGAATTATTTCAAACACTTTGGAATATGATATGAGGGATTTATAGATGAAAAAACTGAGGCACATAGAGTCAGATATTTTCTTTAGATCTATTTAACATGAAGAATATCTATACTTTGTGGGGAGGTGAGGGGAGGACAGTGTAGTGATGTTTGCTGAATAAATGGAGAGGATACTCACCAAATTGTCCAAGTAGCTGTCCATGGGTGCTGAGAAATATGATCATTTCTCACCTCTCTAATTTCCATACTTTTCCTGTTTTCTGTAATGAATAGGTTTTACTTATGTATTTGAAATATTTAACCTGAAAGGGTTTTAAATGCTAAAATTCCATTTTCATAAATATTTATCTGCTACTGTGATGAAATCTGTTTCCTTATATCCCTCCTTTACGTTGAAAGAATAACACTTCTTTCATAGTATGTTCTTGAGAGATTAACAATGCAGTAATGAGGATTGGCTAAATGAAGTCTCCAACATTTTCCTTATGAAATCCTGAATGCATCAGCAAATGTCAGGCTACTTACATGCATCTATGTAGTTTTATTATCATTAATATTTTAATTGAGAAGTTCATATTACTAAGTTATATATTAAGCCTCATTATGAAGCCATCTTCTCATTCTTTGTTTTTAATATCTGAAACAAAACCCACTATTTCCTAGGGTTGAACAAAACCAATAAAGACCTGTTCTCATCAAGATTATATATCCATGAGACCTAACTAAAATTGCTTCAGAAAATCACTCAGATCTTTTCTTTCACTTGACTCTTAATTTAATTTTATATTTTTTATTTTGAAAATGGGAAATTTTCATGTTATATTAAATTTCATGCTATAGCTGATTTTCTGGGAAGACCTCGGTCAGTTACCAGTAAGAACTGGAGTGACGCTCTTCGTCAACAACTGGTTTAGCCCACGCCAGCAGGCTTCAAAGGGAAAGCCAAACGAACAAGGGAGGTTTGGGTTTGTTTGGTTTTTAATTTTACTGGTGAAATGTTAGCTTCTGGTCTGTTCGCACTTTTAATGTTAAACTTTTAATGAATTTCATTTATGTATACCTATGAACATAAAAATCTACTCTGAAGTATTTACTGTCATGTTGAACTTATTCAAAAGTCACCATGAACATGTGTGCATTTCTTATACGTTAGTGGATGGTATTGGTGAGATGATCTCTTGTGTGTCAATACTTTAAGGATATAGTCTTACTCAGGCTTGCCTCTAGCTATTGCTAAGTGCCTGGAAATATAATAAATATTTGATAATTGGAAGATGTTAGAATAAGAGGTAAAAAACAGAGTCTTAACCAAAGGAATTATACTTACGCTGTTACTATTTGTATATCTTTGTAAATGTAAAAAATATTTCCCTTAATTTATTTCATTAATATGGATTTTTTTCTCTATATACAAGATGCACACATACACCACAGAAAAGTTAGAAATAGAATCATACATATCCAAATATTTCCCAAACTTCATATTTTCTCTTTAATTTGATGTATTATTACATATATTAATAATTAGGTTTCAAATAATCAAACATTGATCAGCACATTCTTTTTAGGTGTAGTATGTATGTCAGGTATGTTCCCCTGACATATGGTTTAGAATATATTTAAAATATTGTTTAGAAGAGCAAAACAATCATAATCAACTCAAATATCTAACAATTGAGGTTTGATTACATATACTCTTATACAGTTATAAGCAGATCTTATGCAGTCATTAAAAATGATGAGAGATTCATAAATTTATTGACATTGAAAACGGATATCACATATTACAAAATGAAGAAAAGTTTCAGAAATATAAACTCACCTATGTTTAAAGAAGCACATGTGTGAATAGGTGTTTGCCTAAAATGCATTAATATATTAAAAGATTTGTCTCTGCATTGTGGATGCTGTGAGTGATTATTATTTTTTTTCTGTTTTCTATTTTTAATCATTCTAAAATGAGCACGAATTACCAGTGAAAAAAATTAGTTCTTTTCAGAAAACAAGTCAAAGTCTCAACCCCAATTTTCAATACTGATTCACTGGTAAAATCAAGAAATAAATTTTTTTCCAGAAAAAATTCCTTCCTCAGCAATATATCAAAGAAATATCCACCTGTTTTTTTTTTTAAATAGTATTTCTGAAATACTCATTATCAAATACTAAACAAATATGTTCTTTATGTCTCAATAGAATTCTTTATGCTGGCTGTGTTCCCATTCGGAGGTGAGGCTGCTAGCCCTCTTATGCATTGCTCCCTCTAAGAACCCTCCCAATGCCCCATTTTTCACTGGACACTTGTGCTTGGTCAAATAATAAGCACCTAGTGAATACATAAATATATGTTTACTGAATGAAGAGCTGATTAGAGTATTGGAAAGAGACTGCATTAACACCCTGATCAGAGTTCAAGTTCAACCCCAAAATACCTTAAATTGAGAAGAATGGTCTTAGAATAATTATGAAACGTGCTTATATGAACCTAAATGTAAGTTTTGAGGGTAGAGAATTTTGTTGATTGCTCACTCCTTTATTCTCATCACTCAGATCAGCGTCTGGCACATAGTATATGATCAATAAATGTTGTTCAAAGAATAAATTGTTTATTGTGTGCCAGGCAATGTTCTAGAACCTTATGTAAAATTAATCATTCTCAAAGCCAGTGAGTGAGTTCAGTTTGATTGTCAACATCCCACAGAATACAAAACTAAAACAAAGAATTTAAATACATTGCTCAAGTTTTCACAGGTGATAAATGCTGGATCTTGGATTTGAAGCCATATGATCTGAACTTAGAGTTCATGTAAGCAAGCTGTACATTCTCTCAGACATTACCATTCTGCAGACTCTATAAGGAGAGAATATAGTAAACATTTTACACTACTCTACTGCTACCCAAATACCCTTTCCTTAATTTTTTTAGTAAATATTTATTGAATGCCTACCATGTGCCTGTTTTAAGCACTGGGATTACAGTGGTTAAAAATAAAAGAATGTGAGGTCCCCTATTTCATTGTTCTTACATTCTAATGGGGAAGGAGAGAAACAACAAATGGGCAAAGTAGGGAATAAATAAGATAATTTTAGAAACTGTTATGGAGAGAGATTTGGGAATAAGGAAACTTTAAATAGGTTAATCAAAGATGGCTCCTTTGAGGAGGAGGAGCCCACCACTGGGAATTTGGGGCAGACTGGTATAGGTACAGGATCAAATAGCAAGTGCAAAAGCTCTGAGGAAGAAATAAGCTTGGCAACTTGAGTGTTATAGAATAGTCTGTGTGCCTGGAGCACAGGGAATCCAGAGGAAAGTGATAACTAAGCAGTAAGTTTTTAGTTATTTTTATTTTTTGGAAGCCTAAACTCTGCCACAGAATACATGCATTCAAAAACTTTAAACTGAATAATTTATATGATATCCCATTAAATAACAATTCAAAATCACTAATCCCCCTATGCATACATAAGAGTTATTTGCACTTCTCGACCACACCTTTCTTTTTTGTTTTTTTTAAAATCAAGACTGATAATAGAGATAGTATAAACTATCATTGTGAACCCTTTGCAAATGGACTTAAAAGAAATGATCAGGGATATTAGCCTGGACATAGAAAAAGTTTGCTTAAACCTGAACTTGGTTTTTGAGAGAAATCATGGACTCGTCCCTCTGGAGATGGTTTAAAATAGGATTAGATATATTAACTCAGTGCAGTCTTGCCTGAAAGCCTCCACTGACCTCTCAAGGTCTTGCCAGTCTTGTGATTCTTTGATAAAATTAGACTCTTTCATTGGGTGAAAACAACCCAGGGTTCACCATGCCAGCTGCAACCTGGAATAATTGGAAGGGACTGATTTTGGAGTAGTATACCTCCTACAGCTGAGACAAGATGCAATTAACAGATCCTCAAACCTCTCTTATTTCGTGCTGTACTGAGTACTCTGCTGGTTCCCAGCCAATAATGGCTGGTATCAGTGATACAAGCAAAGTCAAGTGGCCTGATCCATGATTAAATAGTAGATGTCTTTATTAGCAGCTGACCTTGCTTTGAACAGCTCAGCTTCAAGAATTGTGTAGCTATTAGCTGATTCTTTGATCCTTGAAAATAAAAACCAGAGGAATTCAATACTGCATCTTTATTTGGTCTCTTTTCTGCCATTCTCAAGATGAAATAACTTAAGTTCCTATGTCATGAGCTTTCACCTCATAAAACAACTCAGTTCATCTGTTCAGATACTGAATCATCAGCATTTACCCATTGTATTTTCTTTTAACAATCCCCGCTTTGAAGAAAAATTCAAGCAAATATTTTTTCCATGACATTCTCTTTGAAAGGCAAGTAGGCATAATGATTTAGAACAAAACTCTGGAGTGAAGCAGACCTGGGCTTAGTGCTGTCTCATTCTCCAAGAGTGTGAACTTGAAGAAGTTACCTAAACCCTCAAGGCCTCTCTCGGTTTCTTGAGCCATATGTCAGGGATAACATCAATACCTGTCTTATAGACTTGATGTTAGAATTAACATCTTTCATCATCTTTCACATTATTCTCCATCAAATATCTGTTGTTCTTTTAACATAGAAACCTATCAGGTATAAGCTTATAATCTCATGAACAGCAATAATCTTATGTTTACTTGCTTATTGTCCTTCTTTTACTCCCCACCTTCATATCCTGTCAAAAGACACAGGCAAACACATGTACACACACAAATGCAGATGTAAGCTCCCTGAGTACAGGGATCCTCTTTCATTTGTCCAGTGACTACAACAAAGGTTGCACATAAATGTCCCTCTATAAATATTCATGGCATAGTTCAAGGTATGTGTGCAGCTTGAATCATGGCCATGCTCAGTCTCTGACCCAGGGTTCTGGCTAATTGGCAGGTCTAAAACCCCTCTTTGACTGTTGCCCTGAACCCTTCTGCCCTGCGGACTCCTGCAAGATATGGGGCCTGAACCCCATGGCTTAGGAAGACTCAGCCAAGTCTTTCTGATCCCCTTGGCTGTCTCCCAAGTCTAGTCAGGCTGATGGAGCCAGTAAGGATTTTCTGTAGCTTGACATTCAGAAACAGAAGGAGAATAGGAATCACTTATAAGGAGATTGGTTCTGACTTTGCCAACAATAACGTATTTAGGTGCAAGCCATTATATCTCATTTGTTTCTTCACATGCAAATAACTTCCATTTATGAAATTCTGTGACATCTATATTCTTATTAATATTACCACTGATTATTATGTAAGTATAGTTCATGTATTTAGTAAGGGATATATCAGAAAGACCAAGGAAAACATATAGTTAAGCTCTTACATGGTCTCAGAACCAGTCCCTCATTTTTCCAGCTTCCTGATTAACTTTCTTGTAAAATGAGGAAGTCAGGAAATAAGAGAAAATGAAGAATGCCTCAGTACATGAAGAATTCCCAAAGAGCATCTTCACTGCTTCCCTCCATATCCAGTCACACTCCAAAAAAGACAAAGAGGGAAAAACCAAAACCTCAAGCATGGGTCAGCTGGAAGAATCTGAGTTGCTTCATGTATAGAGTCATCTTTTCTCTTTTACTTATTCTCTTTTCTTACCAGCTGTCATAGTTTGAGGCTTTCATGGACCCCCAAAAAATCATGTCCTTAGAGCTAATCTATTCCCCTTGGTGTTAATCTATTGTAGATGGGACCTTTTGATTAGGTCACTTCAGTTAAGGTTCTTTTGATTAGATACTTATGGGAGTCCTTTATAAATGGAATGAAGAAGGAGAGAGAGGCAGAGAGAAAGCCAGAAGAAGTCAGAAGCTGAAGCAGTAAAACCTGGAAGAGAAGGAAGACTAGCAGGCAACACCCACATGCATTGCCATGTGACAGAGGAGTTCAGAATTGCTGGACACAGGTCTTCAAGGAGAAAAGGATCACCTGATGAAAGCTTAATTTGGACATTTTAACTGACTCAGAACTTTAAGCTTACAACCTAATTAATATCCATTGTAAAAGCCAACCTGTTCCTTGTATATTGCAGCCCAGCAGCCTAGCCAACTAAAACACCTACCATCCTCACAAAGTACATTCACACATCAAAGATTGTATAGGGTAATTGGGAAGGAGAGCAGGTCATGGCACTAGGTTCAGATTTGGGAAGAAGAAACAGCAATGTTGAGATTTGGACTCTAACACTGCTCCTTTTCATTTACAATTTTAAATATTTATGTAAATTCCAGAAGAAAGCATACATGCTGGTTTATGTTTAAATTTTAAAATGTTGACAAGCTTAAGAGTATGAGATAGGAGATCAAGTAAGATGGAAAAAGTACAAGAGGGCTAATAAAGAAAAGGAAAAAATGTGTGAAAGACAGAGAAAGATATTTAAAATTATCCTTAAACTGAAAGTAACACTGTCAACAGGTGGGACTAAGAACTAGAAAAATGGTTTATGAACAAAGTTTAATTATTTTTAACTTTTTTTCAGAATTTAGAAATCACATGGTGATTTGATTGGGGAGATGTTCTGAAAAGGGAAAAAATGAATAGTAAAAATGTCTAAAGATGCTGATTGGGAGTAATGACAAAGCCAGATGGCATAAACGGCCTCCTTAGGGATTTTGTGGCTTAAGAAGTTCTGTTAAAAAGTGCCCTGTCTGTCCTGAAAATGCTGCAGTCAGACACTGAGCATGCTCTGCGTCCTTAGCTAGTCACGTTAACTCACAAAATGTGCATAGCCCTAAAACACCTACCTTTCTCTCAGTCACTTAGAATCTTTGTTTTTCACTGTCTTCAGTGTTTCATCAAGATGATTTTTTTTTCTACCCTTTTGGACAGTTGTCTTCTTTGTGAATTAGTTTTGGCATAGTCATACTCTAGAATATTAAGCACCTATTAAAAATAATGTATGCATCTGCATGTATTGAACTGAGATTGGGTTAAAATAATCAAGTTACATAGTAATTTGTGGAGTTTGATCCCAATGTATTACTAACAACATCATATGTATATTTGTCCAAGCCCAGAGAGAATTAGGGAAAATATTTTTGTATTGCTGATTTTGGTCTTCTGAGAGGTGGCGGTGGGAAGCTAGGGGTTCAAAGTGTCAAAAAGGAATGGGGAAGGGGAGGTAGTTGGCTTTTGTCTTTTTATTTCCACATTATTTATTTGTTCTAAAAATCATGCATTGTTTTTATTATTAAAAATATGAGAAAACATCTTAAAAGATGTCATTATATTTACTGTGTAAGATTATTCATTTATACAACATAATATTTCTTATGAATTATTTGGAAGCTCATTTATAGCTGCCCTAAATAATTCTCATAGTTGACCTTTACTCTGTGCATGGTTTAACCACTGTGGCAGACACTAGTAACTATCCAACAACCATTCTCCTCTCTCCTCACTCTCTGAAACCTTAAGATCATAGGGGATGCAACATGACCATCTTAAAAGTAAGATAGAATGGAACAGACCAAAAAAAACAACAACAAAATAGAAGTTCTAATTTCCACACAACTGAACCTGTTTGTGAAAATAAGATCTAGCCAAAGTTACATTAGCAGAAGTTATTTTGTGAGACTTCCTGGGGACTCCATTAAAAGGAAATCAGGCAGCTCATGCATACCCTTCTGTCCATTTCTTCTTGCTCTTTCCTAGGGCCTGGAGTATTGACATGAGAACTGGAGTTTCAGCAGTTTCTTGGATGATGTGTTGACACTGATGATGGCAGCTACACAGAGGATGATGGAGGAGAGAGAGAGAGAGAGAGAGAGAGAGAGAGAGAACGTTTTCTGATGATTCCATAGTGCCACTTACCAGTTCTGTATTGCCTATCCTGAAACACCTTTATTTGAAAGAAAGTTTTGTTTTTTGTTTTTTAGTATTTAATCATTATTCTTTTCTTTTGTCTGTATGCAGCTGAACTTAATCCTAGTTGGCCAGTTGAGATGATTGTGGGAAATAAAATTTCCTAAGGGAAAAACAGAGAATTGTGGGATCAGATTCCATAATTTTGCTTTTGCAGCACAGGTATATTCTTTCCTTGCTTGGATCCAGAGCAGTTCACCTGTTAAAGAATGATAGTTGTGGTTGTGATTATTTTGCTTCCATAAAACTATCAATTCTGAGGAATAATCAAGTGTTTGGAGTCATCATGAAAGTTCTTGGGCTCTGTTTTTCTCCTGCTAAAAATACAGAATCTCGATGAATTGATTAAGCAAAAATAAGAGACAAGAGTGCTACAATCACTTAAATCTATTTTTAAGGGGTCAAAGTGCCAATCTTAAATTTCAGACAACAAAACCTCAACTGTAAATAAGAAATTTGAGCTGAAATGGAGCATGTGCTTTGTTCAATGACTTTAGAATAGACCTGTAAGTAAAGCCATCTGATGAGTTCTAATCCCGGCTCTGCTATCTAGTTGTCATTTGTACGTGAGTGATATCATTTAGCTTAGCCATGCCTCATTAGGGAAATGGGATAACTAACCCACAGGAAAAAGAAATATTCGATGGTGGAGTGAGGCATGGTTAAAGGAACTTTGTGAAAGTCCTCCCTCTAAGCAGGAAGGATTTTTTTTCTGAACACACATGTGCCCAGCCATCCAGATATTATGCCTTCATCAAAGATGTGCTTTGACGACTAGAAAAGAAAAAATAGTGTTTTGAATAAATGATCTCTGGCAAAAACAGTAAGGTGGCAGCACTGTTTTGATGTGTAAAGGGTGGTTGTGAGTATGACACACACTTCCTCACTCTGGTTTCCCAATAGGTATATAGTGAAAAGTAAATGCATTACTAGTTAGTTTAACTAAATAGAAAATTAATGTTATATGATTAAAACAATTGCTTGAATCTTCCATGCAATCCAGTTTCCTTTAAAAAAAAAAGATTTAGCAGACAATGGGAATCATTATCTTCATTTTACAGATGAAAACATTCAAGCTCCAGGACAAAATGTAAGTTGACCAAAGTCACATAACTGTTGAATAGCAGAGCTGGAATCCAAACTTGAGTTATCTAACTCTCAAGCTAGTAGCCTGACATATCATATACTGCCTTGCATGAGTCTTTAGTTGTAACTAATATGCAAGCTTGATAGGCTATATTTAAAGACGTGAGACTTGCTCTGTCATTCCCTTTCCCTCCAAGCTGTTCATACTCTTGACAAACCAAGTATTTTCCACGGCACACACACCCACTCAATGTTGGTCATTTTAAAGGGAAGAAAGATCTACGTCCTAGGCTTCCTGGGAGGAGAATACCTATGTGTCTGAACATTTACATGTAGATTAAACCTATACTATTAGTAGTTTAGTTGTTACCCAGGATTTTAGTCATTAACCACAGAATTTTCCAAGCAGAATCTAAGATAGCATGAGGGGAGAAACTCTAGAGAAAAATAGGCACACACACCTGGTTCATTCCTGAGCTCTCAGGCTTAGAACAATGCAAGTTAAATCATATGATATAAAAAATATTTGTAGAAAAAAGGGATATTTAAAACCAATCCTTCTATCTGTAGACCAAGGAAGCTTTTGAAATTCTAATAACTTTAGAGTTGGTAACAATTTTGGCTACAAAGTGCAGTTTCCAAAGGGTTCATTTATTTATGTAGGATTAAAAAATCTTAAAAGAAAATTTATAGCTTAGGCCATTAATCACCATTGGTATGGATTTAGATAAGAAGAGAAAAGGATATTCCTTTTCATAGTTCTAATTCAAATACAAGCAAGAGAGAAGACCCTAACACTAATTTTTATCACAATTGCTCTACCTACATGTAACAAAGGAATTATTTTTGTTACTGTGACTACATAATGTGTTCCAACAGTCTTGGGCAATGTAATTTCCCTAAAGCAGATGGGAAGCTATTTACTATGGTGAGGGCATAACCCTTTTTAAGATTTAGATCTGACGGGAGAATTATATCAGCATATATGGGAGAAAGTTGGTGGCCCTGGAGCAAAGCCTCCTTACCAAGAGGACCAAGAAGGAGTTTGTTTGGGAATCTGACACGAAGAAAATATACAAAGAATGAATAATAATTTATATCATTAGGCCCTTTCAGCTTCTGCTATAGGAAAGGATTATAACTCTAAATGAATCAAAAGAAACGACATCTGGATGAAAAAAGTGACCTAGAATATAATGCGTATTTTGTTTATAAGAGACTTTCTCCCCACTGAATACAGGACATTCTCTAGCCAAAGACTCACAGACTAACCAAGAGAACAACATATTTATTAAACCTTATAATGTTAGAGGCAACCTTACAATAACACAATCCAAAATTTTTTCCAGGTGAAGAGTCTGAGATCCAGACAAGAAAAATTAATTATCAATGATCACTCTTTTAGTTGCTGGAAGAACTAGATTACCTCCAAGCACCCCCTCCCCCCCCCCCCCCCCGCCCCCGTGTTGTCTGTTCTCTGTGTCCATTCGCTGTGTGTTCTTCTGTGACTGCTTCTATCCTTATCAGCGGCACCGGGCATCTGTGTTTCTTTTTGTTGCATCATCTTGTGTCAGCTCTCCGTGTGTACGGCGCCATTCCTGGGCAGGCTGCACTTTCTTTCGCGCTGGGCGGCTCTCCTTATGGGGTGCACTCCTTGCGCGTGGGGCTCCCCTACGCGGGGGACACCCCTGCATGGCAGTGCACTCCTTGCACGCATCAGCACTGCGCATGGGCCAGCTCCACATGGGTCAAGGAGGCCCGGGGTTTGAACTACGGACCACCCATGTGGTAGGCGGACACCCTAACCATTGGGCCAAGTCCGCTTCCCTCATATTATCTTTTAACATTAAGGATACATTAAACTTTTCAACCAAATAAAGCATTTGAACAGTTATGACTATTTAATGACATATTAATTGAAAGCAATTTATTGGTGCTATAATAGTAAAAAATGCCCATAATACTAAAGCTATGAGATGTTGTAATAACCTATTGAAGGACTATGAAGTCATTCTTTAAACACCCATCTCTCATCATTGCCTTTCTGTTCAGAAAATATAATTCTTGAGATAAGAAAGAATAATTGATATAAATAAGAATAGATGATTAAGGAAAGGATTAGAGGACTCAAAGACTTGAGAGAAAAGGCAGCATGAGTAGGTGATATATTTTGTTGTGAGTCACAGCATAAACATGGAGGAAAGATACTGAGATGAGAAAAGATACTGAAATGATTAAAAGAATAAAAAGAAAGAAAAACTATAAGAAATGCATCAATTATAGGGATTTGAGGGGCTGGGATAGGAGCTTTTCCATGTAATGCTGCTACCCTGCCATGTCTCAGAATTCTCTTAGGAACCTTGACATGTAGAAGAAAATGTCCAAGCATGTAGATTTCAGAGTTCATGAAAAAAGTCTAAGGTCTCACTTTGATAAAAAAGCTAAGCACACTACTTTGCCTGCCACACTTTTGTAAAGGACTTGTTCTGCCCTTCAGAATAATAAGGTTGGACCAAAATAGGAAAATAGTGACTCTAGATCTCAGGTTATTGCACCTCAAGTTCTTCACCATACATTCCAAGAATTAGTTAGCTCTAGTTTCCAGTTTCCATTGAATTCAACTTACTTAACGATTGTCTGTATACCTGATCTTGTTAAGTTTAACTTTTGCTCTTCTCTAGCACTTTAGCAGTTCTTTGGTCAAATAACCTCAGTAAATCTTGTTGACTGACTGACGAACTATTTCCTATTCATATCAAAGTATCTTAAAGGACTTTATCACAAAGAGTTCTCATGTCCCAAGACCTTTGATATAACTGAATATATTTTGCATGTGGAAAGGACACATCTTTTGGGGGGTCCAGAGGACAGAATATTGAGGATTGAATCATATTTCCCACAAGAGCCCTGTTTAGGTCCTAATCTCTGTCTTCTGTGGGTGTGAACCCATTTAAAAATAGAAATACTTTGTCAGTCAGAGCTGTATTATTAGTTAAGGTGTGGCCAACCAAAATGAAGGTGAAGCAAAAGAAAATAGACATGGAAATAGATGCCAGAAGTAAGAGAAGCCAGAGATATGACCACATGATGATGGATTGTTATCACCAGAACACTACAGACTTTGGAGAAAGCATAACCTTACTGACATCTTGATTTTGAACTTGTAGCCTCCAAAACTGTGAGCCAATAAATTCCTATTGTTTAAGTCAGGAATTCTGTGATATTTGTCATAGCAGCTCTGGAAAATTAAGACACTTTAACCACAAAAAAGATTTTGACAGGCATTATGCTGATAATGTCATTATTCAGGGGTCTTAGTTAGCTTACTGAGTATTTTGGTTTGCTGGGCAGCCAAAAGCAATAAACCAGAAATGGGCTGGCTTTTAACAAGGGGAATTTATTAGATTACAAATTTACAGTTTTGGAGCTGAGAAAAGCATCCAAATCCAGGCAACATCAGGAAATGCTTTGTCTGTGAGGACCAGCTGCTGGAGATCATGGACTCTTTCATCACATGGTAAGCACATGGCAACATCTACTGGTCTCTCCCTTCTCCTCTGGGTTGTAGTGCTTTCAGGTTCTTGCTTCTGTGGCTTTCTACCTCCCTCAATCTCTCTCTGTATTCGTCCCAATTATAAAGGACTCTGGAAAGATAATTAAGACCCGCCCTGGATCACACCTTAACAAAGTAACTTAGACATAAGTTGCTACTTATAATAGGTTTATACACATAGAATGGATTAGCTTTAAGATCATGATTTTTCTGGGGTCTGTACAGCTTCAAACCATCACAAAGAGTAATCTGTTTCATAATTAGCAAATATCTGGCAGTAATTCTTGTTATTTAATCATCAGCTTTTTATCTTAAGATCTGTTATGATCCTTAAACTCTGAGTCCTCATTTTTGACTGCCATCCAGCAGATCACGCTCTATACCCTTCTAGCAACCAGTCTCAACAATACAAAGACATTTTTCCAATGCATTTTCATAGTATTTATATACCTATCCTTAAATAATGTTGAGTTATCTTAAAGTAGTTGTCATAAAATACTGCCACCAGAATTCCTCCACTATCTTCTCATATATCCAAACAATCTGAAAATTTAAAAGGGCTTAGAACTCATCTAATTCAATTCTGTCATCTTGAAGATAGCACACTTAACACCCAGAGAAGTTAAGTGACTTGCCTGAATCCACATAATTTAGTGACAAATAACAACTATAATGCAATAACAAAATTTGGGCAAGAGCCAACATCTGGTTTATGCTTTCCATGTGACAAACATCAGATTAAATGCAATAGGTGAATTATCTCAGTTAATTCTCAAAACAAAACTATTAAGAAGGTTCTATTATATCTGCTGTCTGAATCCCAATCTGAGTGCTCTTTTCACTGATCTGCAAGATCTTTTGTTAATATTGAGGAGTGTCAATATCCTTAGCATTGATGTTAATCATTACACAGAAGTAAAATGATAAATGCTAAGAATCATAAATGTTTCTTAGTTTTGCCATTTTAAATATCAATTATGCCATATTACAATTTGAAAACAGCTGTTTTCTTAATTTTATTCCGGCATTATTTTGCTACCATCCTCTGACCATTGTGATTTGTTTTTCAGTTCTCTTCATCAGTTGGTAACCCAACCTTGGCAATAAAAGCTAGTGGCTTTCATTAAGTAATTCTGAAATAATCATTAGTTGCATTTTTATTTTCTGAAATCTGACAGGTTATGTTAATCCAAAGGTCTTGGCAAAATATGCAAAATGACCTGTTTCCTGATCTTGGGATAAATTGAGGTTGTTTCTATTCTCAGTATTCAAATTAATCTCTAGAGCATGTACATGTCCATCAGCAGGTACTTGAGTATCTGGGAATCCTCCAAATCCCTGAATATTTCAAGAACTCTGGGGACTTTCTTACTCCAAGGGGACGATTTCTGCTTTGAAAACTTTGGATAGAGAGCTAGGGAATCTGAGCAATTCAATAGAAAGTATTTCCCCATTTTGTGCTTCAATCACTTTGCTCTCAGCCACCTGTAGTCATTGCAGAATACACACAGTGCCCATGCATTCAGATGCTAAATTCACCTGTTTCTCTGATGATGTCACTTCTGGTGTGGAAATAGTTTCTTAGGGCCTAAAGGGCAAAAAATTTATTTCCCCAAAGTTTCCTTATACCACTGTAAATATAAGCTCCAGTTTCAAATCTCTCATATCATCAAGGCTCTCTGCTCTTGGAGTAAGGTCCCACTCTGCTGGTGTGCTAGGGGCAAGGATGCCCAAAGCTTGGGCCCTTAAAATGCGATAGAGCAAAAATGGTAGGCATTGGAGTTGGAGTCAAATTGCAGAAGGTAATTCCTGGCTTAATCACTGACAATCTGGTTGACTTTGGTCAAGTCATAAATCATTCCAACCTTCTCATGGGTACATATGTAACATGAAATACCTGCCTCTTACAGTTGTTTTGAGATGATCTATGAAAGGCACATAGAAAAATCCCTGACACTTAGTAATATTATAATTATTTTCCTACTATTAAAAAATAAATAATCATTGAATGAAAGCACATCCAGCATTAGGAGACGCCGTTAGCTGGAGACACATCCCCCATGTTCTTGCCCACCAACTCATGACTATGTCTTAGAACTTAATTTAGTCACCAGTCGAGGCACCCCACTGTTATGAACTCCACTGAGATGCCCCTGGGGAATCTATCATAACTGAGGACTTCTGTTGTTTAACCCCCTCAAACCACCTAGTGCTGAACCTCAGATAGAATATGGTGGAAGCCTTGTTTCCTTTGTTCCCAAAAGGTTATTTTACCCCTATACAATTTTTTCCACCTCCTCCCCAGAGATCAATACTATCCATTAACAAGATATTCTGAAGGACAATTAATTGCAAAAAGGATATCCTGCCATATGCTTCTTCCAAGGCAATTGGCACATACATGCCTTATATTTATTTATACTAGAAGAGTCAACCTCAGAAAGACAGTCTACAGCCAAGAAAAAGAACTGTTTCAACTCAATTTCCTCTTTACACTAGTGCTTGGTGGTTCTTATAAAACAGCCACTTCATTTTTTTAATTGTAAAAGTTCTATCTAAACCATGTGCTACAGCCCCCATCTATTACAACCTAATTACATAGACTTGATTACTGATGAGAGAACTCATAGGTCTGCCTAAAGGAAATCAGACTGAGAGCTACATAGTATATTTATAATAATGCAAATAAAATCCTAAGCAATACAAACGTAATGCTCTGCTTCCTGAAATCATATATATTATCACTATGCTAATGCTAATTCAGAGAAGCATTGATTAAAATTTTCCAGGCTGGCAAAATGGTCTATTGTGGAATGGTCCCCAGAAGCTGTTTGCAAAATTATATTGCTGGTATGCTAACCATACCATATACAAATATAAAACTCCCTCAACACCACACCTTTTGCTATGCCTGTACCTTCCAGTAATGCATCGAACGCTGTGTCTGTGCATCCAATAAATATTCAAACCATTCTATTTATTATACATTTTTTCTTTTTTTGTCTTTATTTATTTTTTTAATGTTACATTAAAAAAATATGAGGTCCCAATATACTCCCCACCCCCCTTACCCCACTCCTCCCCCGATAACAACAAACTCCTCAATCATCATGAGACATTCATTGCATTTGGTGAATACATCTCTGAGCACTGCTGCACCTCATGGTCAATGGTCCACATCATAGCCCACAGTCTCCCACAGTCCACCCAGTGGGCCATGGGAGGACATACAATGTCCGGTAACTGTCCCTGCAGCATCACCCAGGACAACTCCAAGTCCCGAAAATGCCCCCACATCACATCTCTTTCTCCCATTCCCTACCCCCAGCAGCCACCGTGGCCACTTTCTCCATACCAATGCCACATTTTCTTTGATTACTAATCATAATAGTTCATGAATAGAATAACAGTAAGTCCACTCTAATCCATACTCTATTCTTCCATCCTGTGGACCTTCGAATGATTGTGTCCACTCCACATCTATATCAAGAGGGGGCTTAGATTCCACATGGATGCTGCATGAAATTCTCCTGTTGTCAGTTGTAGGCACTCTTGGTTCCATGGTGTGGTGGTTGACCTTCTTCACGTCCATGTTAGATGAGTGGGGTAAGTCCAATAAACCAGAGTGTAGGAGTTACAAGCCTGTTGAGGCTCAGGGCCTGGCTATCACGTGGTCAGTCCAGAAATTCAAGTCCCCTGAGTATACAGTAAACTCCAGCAACAACTACAGTTCCGGTAAAAGTAACAGGAGAGACTTGTGGAATCTCCCTTTGTAATACAATGACTGTGAGTTCTCTGTGTTAGCATTATCTTTCTTGAATAAAAGGGACCAAGGTTAAGAAAAACTGTATAATCATGCAATTCAGCATGCTCATACAAGAAGTTGAAAGCAATGATTTATACTTCAAATTAACCTCATAAAAATTATAAATTTTTATAAAAGAATATTTATAAAAATTAGTTTTTCATTTCTTGAAGGAATAGGATAGAATAATGCACTACTTTTTTTAAAGAGTGAAAAATAGTCAAATTACTAACTACCATTTTGATTTACATAGAGGGTGCATTAGATGAGCTCTTCTGCCCTCAGAATCTGTGATTCTCTCATCTCATAATTTGAGAAGGAATTGTTGTTGGTTTATAAAGTATATTGTGGTCAGGACACACTTTTAAAGGAAAAACCACGTGCTACTTAAGTGTGAAAAGTAGATGTGCATTACTTACAAGCTTTACTTATGGCACAGTGTTAGCATCAACATCACTTTAACCATCTTTGCAACAGTGCTGCTCTGACACTATCAAGAGAACCAACTTCGGTAGCCCAATTCATGGATACCCTATTATAATGCCATTATGGTAGGAAAATGATTTTAGTACAAGGTAATGGAAACCACACCACACTGGTAAGCGATATTATTGTAAGTCTGTTATGACCACATTACAATGGTCAACTAATTCCCCTGAAAGTCTATGGAGACAGTATTAATAATGCTATTATAAGAGCAAAATAATTTCAGATAAACTCTATGGGGACTCATTTCACTGTCATGATGGTGGCAAAATGATTTCAGTGTATGTTTATGGAGGACCCCTTACAATGCCATTATGACAGCAGCACAATAGTAAAAACAGATTATGGGGAACTCATTATAATGCCATTAAAATTCCATTACATCAAATAAAAGATTTCAGAGTAGTTCTATAGAAACACTACAATAATGGTAACAATTAGGTCATAGATAATCTCAGGCTATATGACCCTTAAAAAGGAAAAACTGGGTCTAGGTTTGGAAAGATCAGATTGGTATTGAATTGGTATAATTTAATGAAAACTTCTTCACTTCTAGATTTCCCAATCTCTCACCATGCCCGAAGATAATTGTGATTTAAATGAAAATGTCAGCCTGTTCTCTAAAATGTGAATTATTTTTATGGCTCCTAATATAATACCAATAAGGATATAGTGCCCATGGGAAATCTATCCTATCTGTGGACCTCTGTTGTCTAACCACTTTAATCCCTCAAAGATGTTTTATTAGCTTGAGTCTCAATATGCAAGTGGTAGAAGATTTGATCTCTTTATTTTCAAGTTTTTTTGACCCCTATACAAATTTGTCCACATTTTTCCCCAGGGATTAATACTGCCTATTAAATGGGTATTCATTAACCAGTTCACAATTGGCTAAAGTGATGGTTTGTACCTGTACATACCACAGAAAAATATGTTCTTAACGTTAATCCATTCCTGTGAGTGTGAATCCACTGGAAGTTGGACCTTTTGATGAGGTTACATCAGTTAAGGTGTAGCCCACTCAATCAAGACGGGTCTTAATACTATTATTGGATTATAAATGAAATTCAAACAAAACGAGAAAGCCATCAAACAAGAAGCTCAAATCAGGAAACCCAGAAAAGAATGGAAAGGTCAGGAGATGCCCCCATTGGCCTTGCCATGTGACTAGCTAAAGACCAAAGATCATGGTCAGCCACAGAACACCACAGCCTTTCAGAAGAAAGCATCACTTTGATAAGTCCTTATTTTGGACTTTTTTTAGCTTCAAAGCCTTAAGCTAATAAATTCCCATTGTTTACACAGACCCATTTCATGATATTTGCTTAAGCAATCTAGGAAAGTAAAACAGCTAATATTGAAGATATTGCTACTGCAGCCGTCATTTAGTTTTATGATGAATCTATTATAACATGACTAGAGAGTATATCCCTACTTTTGTCTAGCTGATTGACAAGCATAAGCAATTGATAAGAATGTAAACTGTATCAGAAAAACTGTGGATGGCTCAGTGTGGTAGGCTGAATATGGCCTCCTTAGAGACACCCGTATCTTAATACCTAGAACCTATGAATGTGTTACCCTACATGTTAAAAGGGACTTTGCAGATGTGGCTAAATTAAGGATCTTGAGATTGGAGAAGTTATCTTGGGTTATCTGAATGGGTCCAATATTATAAGAACAGTCCATGTGAGTGGGAGGCAGAATGGTCCAATACAAAGAAGTCAAAAGAGGTGAAGAGTCAAAGACATTGAAGATAGAAGCAAAGATTAGAGTAATATAACCATGAGTCAAGGAATGTCCACAGTCTCTAGAGGTTGGAATAGGCAAGAAATGGATTCTTTCCTAAGGTGTCTGGAAGGAACCAGCCCTGCAACACCTTGATTTTAGCCCAGGAGTCTCATTTTAGACTATTGACCTCCCAAATGGTAAGAGAATAAATATATGTTCATTTTAAAGCTACTAAGTTTATGTTAATTTTAATAGTAGCAACATGAAATTAATTTACAAATTCATTAATTCATAGAATTTATTATGAAAAAGTCGAATTAAAAAGTTTGTTTTAGTAACAAAGCCAGAATTATTGGATTATCATTAATATCTATAATAAGGAGAATGTAATTGTATATTTAAGATAATCTATTCATTTGTTTGCATCTCTTTAAATGTTATATAATAGGTTTTTGGAAGTGGTAATTATTTTTTCCAACCTCCTGTACCGTTCCTCTTGATTCAAGTATGTGACTCTTCAATTAAGATGTTTGGTAAAGAGAAGAAACACCAAAAACTAAAATCATAAAGGATACTAGCATTTGGAAACACAGGACACTAAGATAAATATTTTAAACTAAAGAAATTTTAGAGATATCTAATTCTTTCTAGAAATGTTTTTCCTTTCTTTCCTGGCAGAGGAAATATGGCAATATATCAAGGGATATGAAGGCAAAAAAAAAAAAAAAAGACAGAGGGCCAATCATCCCAGCAAGTTTAACATGATATGCAAAGACAATAAGTGTTCAGCAAGAATCACTTTGCTCACATTTCCTACCTTCCTTTGGAGTTGGGTGGCAGATAATTGAGTGAGTTCTGACAGGTCAAAAGTGACAGAAGTATGTGTCACTTCTTGTTCAGGGTATTTATAATAAAAACCAGTGTGCCTCTTATTTTCTTCCTCTATCATAGCAAATTTGGTTGTCATATGATGATAGGGAGAAGTTACCAAAAGGAAGAAGCCTGGAGTTCAATTTTCCAAAGTGAAAAAAGCCCTTTGATGAAGAAGATGATCGATAATTTTTACTGTGTTAAGCTACAAAGATTTGGGAGATTGCCTGTTGTTGCAGCTAACATTGATTACACTGACTAAAAACAGGAAAGGACTAAAAAGATAGCTGAATATTTCTACCCAAAGTTATTCTTACATTTGTAATTAAATCCAGTTTTGTCAAGATCATATTATTACCCTGCTCCAAAACAAAAATTATATAGTTCATAATTGCCATGCTAACATAGGAGAAGAAACAATCAGAGATATGACTTGGAGAGATGACTTCTCAAAAAAATAATTGGAACTCTGCAAAGAGAATTGAAATCCTGGAATACAGTCATTGAGGAATAGGGTTGCAAAGGAACATATTTTGACTTATGTTTATTCTATTTAGTTTCTTAACAGAGATTCGAAGCTCTTTCTTTTTAAAGAAAAAAAAAGAACTTTTAAGTACAAAAAGGTCAGAACAAAGTTAACTTGGAAGTGATCATCTCAAGTGCAGCTGCCAAGAAAGGAGAAAAACCTAGCTTTTAATGTAATTGTGTGAACTGATTTAAGTCAAGGAAATAAGTGTTACAAACGAAGATTAATTTTTAAGACATATTAGTGGACTTCAGACGCCAACAAAAAGACACATGCACTATCAATAATCAAGGGTGTGAAGGCCATAGAAGTGTACCACTCAGCTCTCCCTTCAAGAGAACCTGCTGTAGGGAAACGGACTTTGGCCCAGTGGTTAGGGCGTCTGTCTACCACATGGGAGGCCCGCGGTTCAAGCCCCAGGCCTCTTTGACCTGTGTGGAGCTGGCCCATGCGCAGGGCTGATGCACGCAAGGAGTGCCGTGCCATGCAAGGGTGTCCCCCGCGTAGGGGAGCCCCACGCGCAAGGAGTGCGCCCCGTAAGGAGAGCCGCCCAGCGCGAAGGAGGGAGCAGCCTGCCGAGGAATGGCGCCGCCCACACTTCCCGTGCTGCTGAGGACAACAGAAGCGGACAAAGAAACAAGACGCAGCAAAAAGACACAGAAAACAGACAACCGGGGGAGGGGAGGGGAATTAAACAAATAAAAAATAAATCTAAAAAAAAAAAAAAAAAAAAAAGAGAACCTGCTGTGGGCTGCAGCTAGTTGACAGCCTCCAGCTATAGTACCTGTAGACCAAATGTGCCATTCATGCTGAGACCATGCTTCTCCCATGGTGATACTAATCTATGTCTGAACACAACAGGGGCACTCGAACCAGGTCATTCATGTCAGAGATAGATCCTAATGAACAACCTTTGCTAGGAGGCTCTTTGCTTGTCTCCTGAGACTTTCTCAGAAGTTTACTGAGCCTAAGGTTTTTCCTACCCAAGTCTCCTTTCTTCCCATTTTCATTTTATTAATGTCAGACCTGAATAGTGCATGAATTTCCTCCTTGTCATCTTTTGCTCCCTATTCCTTTATCCTTTACAGACTTTTTCTACACTACAATATAATGTTTCTTGAAAGATGACACAGGCATACTGTGCCAATGAGGACACCCATCCTGAGAGAGATAGGGAGCATGGCTAGCTCCTGGTACAATGTTCTTCCCAAATAGCTAGAAATTTCACCAGTATTGACTCTGGAAAGTACACTACTAAAGAAAAGCCCTAAGGTTGATGTTTGTTGATGGGATTATTCAGGTATTTGAGAGGTGTGGAGGGAAGAGTACCTGTAATGGGAGCAGAAAGGGTTAGTTAATACTACATACTGTTGATATCTTGCATTGGAATATTGAAAAATGGTTTACAAACAATTACAATGTATGTATTGGAGCCAGAGATCCTTTTGTGTAGTTTAATAGAGTCATAGAGCGCCAGAGATGTTTAAATGCTCTGCAAAGTCAGGTCATTATGCTAAGTACAGGACCCTTTTTAGGAAAACTTGATACTCTAAACAATTCTTTGAGTACTTGAGATGGATGCCTTCCAAGAATTTCAGCCTTGAAAATTTTGGTGTGAAATCCTGGCGCTTCTACAGGTGCCCCATCCAACCCTCACAATAGGCAGTTTTTCCCACATGACAGAAGACCATTCTTACACTTCTCCCTCACAAAGTTATAGTTACAACCTCAATAGCAGCCCCCACCTCCTGTACTCACTATTAAACTAATAAACAGGGTGATATCTCAGAACAAGCTCTCTGGGCCTTTTAAGGGAGTAGGATAATACATGCCGAAGAGCTACAAGAATTAACATACATTGGCAGGAACCATAGGATTACACCTGGGAACCATAGGATTTGAAGGGTGCTTGATAAAAGTTCTTGTATTTCTTAGCCAAAAGGGTGCTGATGCAAAATACCAGAAAGTGGTTGGTTTTTATAAAGGGTATTTATTTTGGGTATAAGCTTACAGTTACCAGGCCATAAAGCACAAGTTACTTCCCTCACCAAAGTCTCTTGCCATGTTTTGGAGCTGAAGTCTGGAAGGGTTCAGACTTCCTTGGTTTCTCTCTTCCTGGGGCTCGCTTTTCTCCTGGCTCAGCTGCCCTGATCTCTTCACAAGGCCACCTATACACTATCAGACAGTCAGCTCTGTCTGTCTCCCCTGGGCTCCATCCTCTCTGGGCTCAGCTGCTCTTCTCCTCTGTGTACTTACTTCCCAGGCTCCAGCTCAAAACTCCAATGAACTCTTCTGCCATATCATTTTTCTCTGTGAGGGGTAGGGAATCAACATCCTACTGATGTGGCTCAATCAAAACCCTAATCATAACTTAATCATGCACAGAGGAAAAGACCAGTTTACAAACATAATACAATATTTCTTTTTGGAATTCATCAATATTAAATACTTCTACAGTTCCCAAAATGTAAGACTGGATAAATAATAATTCAGTGACGTAGGGGCACCTTGGGACTTAAGATTCATTGGGACAAACGTATATTATGGTAACTTGTAGAAGCCTGGAGGAGGCGATAGCCATGCTGAGAAAACTCCTGCATGAATTTGTCTGGAAAATGAAAGAAGATAGGGTAAAGAAGATGAGGGAAGTGAATATGTTGGAATGGATAGATTTTGTGAGGTCAGAACACTTAATGGAAGATTATATTCCAGGGACCCAGAGGACACACTATTCCTCAAGACCATCAGGAACGCGTTGGTGAGAGGGACACCAGATTCACTCAGTTCAATGGAGGCTCTTCTCTATAGACCAAGGATGATGGTAGAAAAGACAGTTTCCACACCATCCATTTAATAATATGGCTATTATTAATAGCCATAGAGGCCATGGATCCCTGAAGCAATAGAGGTAAAATGGCAGCACTTATGTGCTAGAAGCAAATGTACTGCAATTGTCATGACAATCAGCAATATCAGATTGACAGTTAATGAGGCTCAAATTTCAAGGAGCTGTGGAAATGGCTAATAAAGCATAGTGTCCCTGGGGAAGAAAAAGGAGAGCAGCCAATGATGGTGCTACTCAACATCTGAAATTAGAAAAATGCAAGAAGAGCAGAAGGCTGAAGGCAGTTGTCCCACAAAGTCACAATCATTTGCTCAATTCCTGATCAAGCCAGATTTTAGATCTGGAACTCATTGACTAAGGATGTACCAGTCTCCAGGACAATGGATCTGCAACCCCACAATAAGTATATACTGAAATCATTCCCCTGGTCCTTCCCCAAATGGATCTGCAGCCATTAACACAAAGGATTATATACCAGGTATGGCAGTTTGAGATTATTTTGTGAATCCCAAAAAGAGAAAGATTATGTTTGTAAACTAATCTATTCCTTTGGGTGTTATATCCTTTGATTGCAATAAATTCAGTTGAGAGGACTTTGATTTGATGACTTGATGACATTGCTTTAGGCTTTTGATTGCACTAAGTCGGTGAGGTGTGACAAAGGTTGAGTCTCTGCCCCCTTGTTGGGTCTGATATAAAAGGACTCACAGGGACAGACATAGAAATAAAACAAGGGAGACCACATATTTGATTCTGCAATGTGAGACAGATGATTGCTTAGACACAAAGCCCTGAAGAAGTTAGGCCACAGAGTAGGTCAAGAGGAGACCAGTCCTGCTATATGCCCAATAGTTTACAGGTGATCCTGTGAAGAGAGTGAACAGCCAAAACTGATATAGGAGAGCTGGAAAGAGACAAGCCCTATACCATCTTGCAACTGAAATTGGTAAGAAAGTGAAGCACCTGAGCCTGAGAGAGAAAGCTGGAGGGAAAGGCAGACACCACCTGCCATCTTGCTCCAACATGTGACAACTGACTTTGGTGAGAAAGCACCTCTTATTGTGCCTCAAGCTGCACTTTTCATGCCCTTAGAACTGTAAGCTTTTACCACAAATAAATACTCTTTATAAAAGGCAAAAAATTTCTGGTACTTTGTTACTGACAGCCCTTTGGCAAACTAAACCATCAAGGAATGGTGAGAATTATTGGACATTGAAACACATATATTTTGAGAATTATTGGGCATGGCTACCAAGAAACCCAAAGCATAAAAAAAGCCACCCAGGTAGTAAATTGAGTCCTGGCTAAGTTCTAACTTAAAGTATGTCCATTGGGTTGTTTTAATTTACCTGGTGGCCATTTCTCTGGTGTCCATATATATCATTGCAATTGACATATTTGGCAGTGGTACCATACCTATATTGAGTCTTGGCCAGTGTGGTAAGAGCTATCATCATGGTGAAGGGTGAATAGAAGCCTCTGAAGCAGTTCACTCCCCTCCCAAGACAATAACTCAAGAATGATAACCTTCCTGGTCTTGATGGTGAAGATTATTGCTGTCATTAAAGAATTAAAGGATACAGGGGTAATGATCTCCAATATACTTCAGTTAATTTGTCAGTGTGTTCACCATAGAAACTGGATGGATCTCAAAGAATCACTGCAGATTACCACAAACTCTACCAATGAATAGCCTTGAGTACAGCTAGATGTGCTGGGTATAGTATCATGTATTTGACATTGGATACACAGTATGCTACCATAGATTTGGAAAATGTATTCTTTTCTCATTAGAAACAGTTCACACTCACATGGAATGGACAGCAATATTCACTTATAGGTTTTCTCTAGAGTTAACCCTCCCATGCTCTATCATAATACAGTCTGAAGTGCTATGCTTCATCCGGATATCTCATGGAACACCACTTTGATCTGCTACAGGAATGAAAGAGTCTGATATAGCAGCAAGAGCAAGAGTTGGCTAATATGTTGCAGGCCTTGGTAAGACATGTATGTTCAAGAAGTCAGGAGATAGGCCCTACAACGATTTAGGAACCTGCCTTTTCTGTGAAACTCTTGGAGTTTCAGGGGTGTGCCACATGTACTCTCAAAAAGAAAAGACCAAGTGTGCATCTTTGTTTCCCCTACCACAAAACAGGAAGCATGACACCTAGTAGTCCCTTTTGGGTTCCGGAAGCCAAATATTCCTATCTAGGAAACAGTTCTGATTCATATTCTGCATGATCCAGAGACTGCCAGCAGGAAAGGACTCTATAGCAGGATCAGACTATGGTACACGCTGTTTCACTTTATGATCTTACAGAACTGTAGTGTTGGAAGTGTCTTCAATAGGGAAAAGTGGAGTCTGAATATTATTGCAAGCCCTGTGGTAGTATAATAATGCAGCTTTCTGTAATTCAAGTGCAAAGTTATGCCATCTGCAGTACAGAATTATATGCCTTCTGAGAAGAAACATTGTCTGGTGTCTTACTGAATAGATTGTTTAACCATGAGGCAACAAGAGATGGTGCATCTTAAACTACCTATATAAGCTGGATTCTGTTGGATCTGACAAGATTAAAGTGGAGAAAGTTCCAGCAGTAGTTCACAATAAGAAGGAAATGTTACATCTGTGATGAATTTAAAGCAGAAACACAGAGCACAAGAAAGTTGCATGATCAGGTTGCCTCAACTCCCATGACACCCAATATACCTTTGTACCAGTGCTCTTCTCAGCTCTTACCTATGACTATGTTGGGCTTTTATTTGATCAGCAGAATGAGGAGAAAAAAGCCTGAGCTTGATTTATGGATGGAATATCGTGACTGAGAGTGCAAGCCAAAAATCAATAGCTGATGCTTTACAGCCATAATCAGAGGTGGCCTTGAAGATAGTGGAAAGAATTTCTCAATTGGGTATCTTGTAGAAACTCTGCAACAGAGATGTGTACCCCACTGAAAAAATTTGTTTTGAGTACTGGGCCTGATAATGTCATACATGCATGAAGAGGTTACGAAGAAATTTATTACTCACATAATGAAACTTTCTGGAGAGAGTAGGGAAGGCTCCCAAGCATGTCTAATAATATCTTGAGAGAGCAGGGAGGAGTAGGATAAGGATCCCTGTATGTGGGACAGGGCTTGCATAATTTGAACTTCCTTCCAGAATCGAAGATTTGAGATTGCCTAGATGTGAGGAAGAAGGGCAAGGGGAATGGTAGGGCTTGAAAGATGTTAGCAGTCAAACATCAAAAATAGAGTCAGACTTTTTTACAGGGTGGAACACAAGTGGTACATCTGATTATCAACTTTGTGTGGAAAAAGAATGGCCTTTAGAGAGAAAAGAGAGAGAGAGAGACAGAGAGACAGAGAGACCGAGAGAGCGATAGATAGATACAGATATACAGATGATATAGATATAGATATATAGGTATAGATAGATATATGATATAGAGTTAGATATAGAGATACCTGGAGAGTGGACAATGACTTAACCAGCTTCTCAGGGACCTGTAAGGAAAACATTAGAAAACTGGATGAGGAGGAAGGGATAGAGGCATGTGGATGGATATATGGGAATAAATATATGTGATTTTTATCTACACATTAACACCTATGCAAATAAGCATGCACCATAGAAGAAATACTGAAGAACCAGGTAAACAGTGAATTGGCTAGTTGATATTAGCCAAACATTGTCATTGGCCACACTGGAACTGCCACAATGGGCAGATGAATGGAATCGCTATTCTAGCAAAGGTGAAGGGTACACATGACACCAACAGTATGGATTTCTACTTACCAAATTTGATATAACTACTGCTGCCCCTGAATATCCAACCTGTGAGCCACAGAGACCAATGGTGAGCCCTCAGTGTGGCATTATTTTTCAAATAAACCAACTAGCCATTAGTTTGCAGGTCAACTACATTGGCTCTGTTTAATCCTGCTGCAAGGGACAGCAGTTAATTCATTTGGGTATAGAAAATATCCTGAGTATGAGTTTGCCTTTCCTACCTGTAGATCCTTCCTATACCACAATCTGAGGACTTAAGGGTATCTTTATCCATAGGCATGGAATCAAACACAACACAGGATCCAACTAGGGCATGAACTTCATAGTGACAGAGGTAAAGAAATGGGTCCAGAGCAATGGCCTCCATTGCTTATGTCACAGACTATACCAACCAGAGTTCTTATAGAATCCTGGAATAGACTACTGAAGACACACCTGAAACACCAGTTCAGAGGTAATGTTCTGCAAAGTTTTGATTCATTCTACAAGAAATGCCTTAAACTATACTTCCTATTATGAGCACCTCTGAATGGTGCTGTCACAAATAGGAATACATAGGTCTGGGAACCAAGGTCCCTATAGCCATAATTTCCAGTGACCCACTTGGGGATTTTGTGATTTCCTTCCTTGCAGCTCTTGGCTCTTCTGGGTTAGGAGTCCTGGTCCCTGAAAGGAACAATTTTTGTCAGGGGACAAACCAAGTATCTTATTAAACTATTAGCTACAGGAGCTGCTAGGGCACTTTGGATTCTTTGTGTCCTGGGACAAGCAGGTGAAAAGAGAAGTCACCATCTTGTCAGGGTTAATTGACCCTGGTCAGCAGGATAAGGATGAATATATGTGTAACCCACATGATCCAGTAGTGTACTTCTTGGCACTCACTTGCCCATATGAAACTATGAATGGAAAAATTTATGATTACCAAAGGCTCAGACCTCTTAGGAATGAAGGTTTGTTTAACTCCGCCATATAATCCACCAAGACCAGTCACCATGATATCTGAGAGTGAAGGAATTTTTAAATCAATAGGCAAGGACAAGGATATCAGTTGTGATTCTGAGACCAGCTGCAGCAAAGACAGCCATAGTTTGTTCCACTAACCTCTTCAGGAACTGAGGACCATGTAACAATGGAGAGGCTCCTCCCCCAACATGAGGAGAAAAGTGGACCTGAGCAGAACAAGAGGTAGACTTTAGTGACCACGAAAGTGTGTCAGTTAGATCTCTCTTTAAGAGGGTTGGCTGTAAAAGCCTAGTTGACTGACAGTCTCCAGCTGCTCCAGCTTTGAATCCATCCTGGCATTCACCCCAAGACTGTGCTTCTCCTGGTTTTCTCCAAGATAGTGACTGGACATGGAAGGGTTACTACATCTACCCATTCCTGTAGGACTTCTCTAATGGTTTACCTTTGCTTGGGAATTCTCTACTTCCCTGGAAGTCTAGAACTCACTGCAATACGAATTTTTCCTATTAAAACTTCTTTCCTCTCCATCTTCTCTCTCACAAATGTCAGACTTGCATCATGGTCCAAAGACTCCTGATTTCCTTCTATTTCTTCCTTCTTTATCCTTCACCAGATATACCCTCCTTAAATATCTTGCATGACTAATCCTGTCTTAGTGTCTCCTTAGAGAACCTGAACTGACACAATGGGGAATTATAAAAATAGCTCTGGACATGTTTAAAAAAGGTTGGTAAAAATAACTAATAAGAAAACTGGCTAATAGTTCCAAGCCTATATTACTTGTAAAACTGTGCTCTAGCAGATGAGTTAAGTAAAACTAACTCATGTGCCAATCAATGCTTTAGTTGACCTATTGTTGGTGTGCTGGGATTCTCTGGGACTGTATTCAAACACTTGAAACACTGTGTGGTTTCTGAGTAGATGTGTTGGGTAGAGGTGCCTTTGAAGACGTTCTCAGAGGGAATTAAGTTTGAAGAAAGCATAATCCCTAAGTAGAATTTACAGAACAGATTACAAATTTTCTGTTTAAATTACATATTATCAGAAAGGCAGTGAACACCAGATCCGAAACTTTGAAAAATGTTTCTGTAACTATATAAGTCAGTAACAAAGTAATGAATTTACTGTTGTGCCCAGCTTTCCTGTTGCCCACATCCAAATATCTAATGCAAACTACAAACAATCCTAAAGCACAAAATACGTGTAATATTGTTGATTCTTCCAAGATGACTGTTACTTTTTTTAAACAGCAACTTTTTAGTAAAACAATTTATGTATATATGCATACATTTATATTTTCTTGTTGCTCTATTCATGAGCTTAGTCTGGCTGTCAGGCAATCCACACTTAGTGTTGACCAGTAAAGACTGAAACCACACTAGTGAAGTACAGTGAAATTTTAGCTTCACCATCAATCTTTAGGTTTCCTACTCAATTTAGCACAAAGAAACAGAGAATTAAGTCATTCTCACACACACCCCTTCATGCCAAAATTGTTTAATAAAGCATTGCATCCAAGTGAATAATTGCATTTAAGTATACGCACTATATGAAGATCTTCTTTTTCCTTTCAAATTTTGAATCTTACAAATATTAATCTTGGAAGACAGTTAAAAGACTTAGCCACATGATCTTCTCATACATAGGAGGAGCAGAGCAGGTTGGTATATGGATCACTAATGATGTCCTGGGTGTCCTTACCTATTGAACAGCATTTGAACTTATAAGCACATGAAATATAGTACTGCTTCTTAGAGGGAGCCACAGAGTCACTAAAGGAGGCACCTCTCCCTGGGCTCCCATTTTGCATTAAGCTGCCATAGGGATGCATAGTTAATCAAAAGAATTGCAGGACATTTTGTGGATCATGGCAGGGTGGGAAGATTGAAGTTAGGGAAGATGGAAAAAAATAGCAAAAGGTATAGAACATCTGCCTTTGGAGAGAATGTATTATTGCATTTACAACTCTGCATGAAAAGGCCCTTCATTCTATTGCTCAACAGATATAAGACTTTTGTATAGTTGGTGTGATATAAGCAGTCAATAAATTTTTATTGTTCCTTAACAAAATTAATAAAAGCAACATTTACATTCAATGCAAAAGCTCTTTTTAAAATTCCGTAAGGAATTTGTTAGGGGAAAAATGAAATGTCAAAATAAATAAAATTAAGGTAGAACAATTATAGAAAGATAGATTGGAAGATCTTATCTTGTCTGTTATATAAAGCAATCTGCCAGAAAAGAAAGGTTGAAAATATTCAATATCATTGATATGGGACTATTAAAAGTAACATAGTAAAGGTTCGAGAATGTCACAGTTCTAACCAAATTTGATTTTAAGAAGTGTAGACAAATTATGTTAAAACCTACAATCTCATCCCCAGAATTATGTAGGAGCAAAGCCATGTTTCCTACCTGCATTTATTAATGGTTCTCTTACTTACTAATAAAGTAAGTTATCAGAATAAAGATATGTTACCATAAAGCAGAAGAGAAAACTGAAACCCTGCTCTGGATATCGGGTAAGTCAGATTTGATACTGTGATCAGAAGCATTCCAGAAAAATTCATCATCAATTTTATTTCATACGCATTAAAGAATAGGCACCCGACAGCATTTACCTCTCCCTCCCACCCACCAAAAAAATTTCCAAGAACATATTTTTGATATTTATGGATACTAAATGAAGTCTAAATAAAATTCTTTTAATCTTTTTCCTTTTAGTATTAACAATTATGTGCAATCTCAGAACAACTTCACCCATATGTTTCTAATTAATTTGAAATTGAAATGATTTAAAAAGTAACTTTTGAAGCTTTTAGAATGTTTTTTTCCCATTAAAAAAAGGGAGGTCATGCTTTGCCAAGAAGGTATGAACTTGAATATACCAAAATTTAAGTTAGGTTGGACATTTCAATACAAGAACATTCACTGGACTCTCATTTTCTGTTTTATACCTGCTAAACTTCCCAGGGTTATAAAGTGAGTCTTAACCGATAAATTCATACTGCTGATTGGATTTTGTCAGGACTGGGAAACTATGCTGTAGACCAGCGCATCTCTAATTTGGATGTACGAAAGGAGACAGGGATTGCACGTCTGAGGATCGCACCTCAGCACAAAAATGTAGCTTCTTGGCACCTACTGGCACACCTGACCTTTTTCCCGCATTTTGATAGCTGTTAAGATCTAAGTGCAGATGCATTCCAAAGCCATCTGCGATTCTAGAGGTGCAACATGGGAAGTCAAGTCTCCACGAAACAGTTGAGAATCCATAGAACTCTCAAGAGCTAGACCTAGGAATACTTTGCCCAACACTAACTTTAAATTCTATTGAAGACAACATTAGATTTATATTAACTATACTATAATATTTATTTGTAATAAATACAAATACAAATATAATAAAAATGACACTCAAGTTCATACCCAGAAAGTTACTGATTCAATTTTTTAATAGGGAAAAAAGACAATACATTTGTGTTGAATGGTTAGATGGACTTCTGAATTTAAGGTTGAGTTCAGACTTGGAGTTCAGACCAGATGTAAGGCATCTGCACAGCACCCTTATCTGCACAGACTCCACTTCCTTGATTTTTTCCAGGGCAGCAGAAGATGCAGCAATGGCCGGTTGCCCTGGAAACTCTGCACAGCGGCCCACCACAGGACTCTCCTGGCCTGTGCTGGGGAGGTGGATGAGCCCTACCTGATGACTGTCATTATTTCACACAGGAAAAAATAGTAACAGTTAAGTACTTCACAAAATGCTTCACTGTTTATGTGCACTTCTGTCGTCCTTGCTGCCTTTAAGACCCAGGGTTGGTACAAAGGCTATCTTTATTTTATGCATAATAACAAACATTGTGACAAACTCAAAACAAGACAAGGAATGCAATGGAAAGGACACTGGGTTGAAAGGCATAAGCTTTGGTATTAGCTACAAGCCAGTTTTGTGATCTTTAAGCAAGACACATAAATTAACAAGTTTACAATGTTCTCATTTGGGAAAAAAGGAAAAAAGACCTGGTGATTCTTATGTAAAAACTATGGTCCTGTGTTTCTAAGAGGTGACACGGTATACAGAAGGAATTACAGAACCTTCATTACTAATAAATAGAAACATCTCAGGAAAAGGTTAGACTAAGTGCATGTCATTCTGGAATTAAAATTTTGTCCACTTTACTGCTCTTTTAAGTCAATGAAAGGGTGGATTTGGTGCTTCTGGCTATATAGATAGATGAACTGTGTTAGGTCAGCCTGGGCAAATATCCTGGTTGCATCAGACAGTGGTCCAAAGAGATGGGGAAACAGAGTCCAGTTGGTTCATCTCATGTCATATTTCAGAGACCATTTGTGCATTTGCGCATTTATGCTTAGAAGAGCTGACTCAGGAATGCTGTGACAGCCTTTAAGTTAGAATTCTCTTATTTTTCTGGATTTCTGTCTCCTTGTTAATGGTATTTTAATGCAGTTTTTGTGTTCAATTATAATAGTGTTGCTAAATACAGTAGGTCTGATTCCACAGAAGAAGAATAGTTTTTTCAAAATCAGCATTTTCCTGCTGATTTGCCAGCTGTTTCAATAAATACTCATCTTCCAACTTCAAACGAGTATATTGCACTCTTACTAAATATAAACGCCATCCATTGCTACTATATTCTGGCTTTTGAGTTCTCCTTAAAATCCAACACAAAATCTGCCTTATGAGGGACCCCTCTCACTACCATGTGCAGGTGATTTTGCTGACTCCGGTGTCCTAAAGTGTAACCAATGCTTGTTTTTTCCAGACATTTCTTAGCAAATGTAGATGTCTAAGTATCAGTGAGTGAAATACTACCTCTTCTTATATAGTTTTGCCATATCTATTACTCTTTCTATCTTTAAATCACAGAAAATGATTAATCAGGGCAATTTAAATTTATAATAATAATAATACCATGTCTATTTCAACCCTGTGTTTTTCAAAATGACTGCTGATCTGCCCTGCTGAATAAGGTCAAATACACGTTAAGCATCAACTGTTAATTTTTGCTTTAGGATATGGTAGAGCACTAAGGTATATGGAACTGGTGAAAGGAACAGGTATTGCAAAATAAATTAAAATGGTAGCATATTGAATCTTCACTAAAAATTTTGTACTATGATACACTAATATAGTAATTGTCCTGGCTAAGGAACTGCAGTAGAATAAGACTAAGTTTTCAGCTGTACACTGTTTTTCTCAAAGTCCTCATTGAAATGTATGTGTGCACTTTTCTTATTTTTAATCATCAATACAAGTTATACAAGCAATTAAGCCTCTCAATATCTCCTAACAATAGTAAAACAGGAGCTATAGTAATTGCAGTAAGCATATTTGTTGGTGTTTGTATTTAGAAAAATACTAGTTGGTCTTTTATTTGAAAGAAACTAAAGCTGGGGAATTGTTACAGAAACAAATGGAATTCAAAAGCAAAGTTGCTTGACTTAAAAAAGATTTTTTTGGCACGTCTATGATTTTGAGTAAACATTTCTATCCAGTAAACGAATCAGGTTAATTAAAGGAAAGTAGGAATTGCTGGGTTCTTAGGTGGCAGTCTGCCTCCCGCCTGCTGGTCAATACATGGCTTGATAACAGGCATCAATGGTAACTCTCCCCACAATCACCAAATAGGCTATTTTCCAATCAAACTATTTTTCCCACACCCTCAGAAGATGAGAAAAATGTGAGACCCTAAGATAACGAGCACAGCATACTGCACTCTCAGACACATAGGTGGCCAAGAGCAAACTACCAGAAAGCTCTCGTATTTGGTAACATGTTTTCACAAAATGACATCAGTGGCTCACCCTGACTTATCCATGCACAGACTATCTACACATTAAAACCAATCTGAGGGGGCAAGTAGGCCCAATGCAAACAACCAGGTATTGACTAGATTTGTCCACTTTTGGTTGTTGGTTTTTGTTAAAATAACTGGCTGTTTAAATGAATTCAATCATTTTTAAAATCGGTTTGTGGATGCAGACACAGCCACAGTCTAACATAGTTGACATTCTTTTTCTTGCAGCTGGGATTAGAAATTAGACACTTTTTTAGACTCTCATCCATTCATAGACCATTTTCTTTGCATACGTTATGGCTTGAGATTTCTGGAATACATCTTACTTGCAAAGTTTGATTTAAAATGTTTTAAGTCAATTTAATTGGAATTGTTTACAGTACTTTTTACCGCTCTTATCAGATGATCATCAAACTTGCATTAAAACATACACATTGGAGACATTCTGAAGTTTGATGTAAGGTTTATAGTAAAACTTCTAGTTTAGTATAATTTTTACTTTATCCAGACATTTTGGTACTACAAATAAAATCTGCAATTTGAAGAGCTGTCTTTCTGCTTGTTAAAAACAATAACTTACTAAAGAGTTTTAAATGACTTCATTTTTCAGTTATTCATAATACAGGTTTATTTGTTTTTTTCCTCCTACTAGAATGTAAGCTCTCTGAGGGCAAGAATTTTATCTATGTTTTTCATAGTTGTAACTCAGTGCTTCGAAACAGTGCTAGTCATCCAGCACGTGCCCATTAAATATTTATTATATTTAGGCATTTCATTAATTCTTACTATGTGCATAATTCATTCCAGATTCCATGGAAGTTTCTGGAGGCACCAAGCAAAATATTGAAAGCTCTAGGTAATAAGAGAGCAGACAGTCCAGTGAAGAAAGAAATACATGAAGAGCTGATTGCAATAATATGATGAATACTCTGTTAGGTGTATACATAGAAGGATATGGGTGCATGGAGAAAAGGCTATTAGCCAAAAATAGAAGAATCAGGGGAAATTAGCCAGCAAAAGTGATGGCTTAGCTAAGATTTTAAGGATGAATTATAATTGGCCCAATGAAGGGGAAACAGATGCATGGCTGGAAAGGTATGTATGCAATTAATCTTGAAGGGTCATGTGATTTCAGTTGAATAAAAAAGAGTGACACTTTTTTTGAAGGGAACAAAGTCACTAAAAGTCTGTATATAGGAACATGACATAGAAGAGTTGTGTTTTAGAAAGATTGTAAACTGTAGAGTGGAGACCAGATTGGAGGAATCATTGGAATAGTACACTTGAGAAATAATGCAGATCTGAAATAAGGCAGTGACTTTGGAATTGGAAAGATTTAAGTGGATTTGAGCAATATTTAAGAAAGAGGTTGTGAAGAATTCGGAGACTTATGGGTTCAGGGGAATAGGCATGAAAGTAGATAGACCTAAGGGTGATCCCTGGAGTGTGGCTTGGAAGACTGGATAGATTGTGGTACTACGTAAAAAGACAGAAAATACTAGAAGGGGAAATTTACAGGGAATGGAAGCTTGGGAAGAATCATAAGATTGCTTCAGAGAACATTGAACTTGAGATGCCAGTGTCACACTTAAGTGAAAGTGTTTGATAGAAAGTGAGATATATGTGTATGGCCCTGAGCAGAGGGATGTGGGATGAGAGAAGGTACGTGGGAGTCATCAGCATGCAGATGGATGTGAGGTTATCAGAGAAGGGCACAGCACATACAGAGCAAGCACTGAAAGAGGAGCAATCTAATGAAGCATGATCAAAAGTGTAAGAAAAGAGAACACCTGGGAAGCTGTGAGAAGTGAGCTTTAAGGTGAATATAGCCAGTATCAGAAGTGATATTTTAATCGGGTAAGATGAAATAAGATGACAGAAGAAAATTTATTGCACATATAAATAGCCTATTAGACTTGGCAAGTAGGTCGTTATTGGCCAACCAGGGAGGAAAAGAATAGTGAAATCAGAGCTAGAGTGGTCTGGTGACTAAAGAGAGATGAGAAAGTGAAGGACGGACAGGCTCCTTTTCACAGACATGCCTCGAGGACTCAAGAAATTCAAGAAATGTAAGGCATAAAAAAAGATTGTCAGAGCAGTATTTTAGTTTAAGCTGTGAGATTTTGTTTTCTCATTTACAGGTAGACATAAGGAAGAATAAAGTAAGATGGTCTCTGAGTAGCTGGATGCTGATGGGATACAGGCCACTACGGACGTTATTAGCATTAGATGGAAGAGAGGCGATGCTTTCTGTCTGTGAGATGTCAGAGGAGTGATCCCTCTGTGGGTACAGATAAGTTGGTGGTAAGGAGGGACCTCATTTTACCTTTGAAATTGGATTGATGATCACTTGCTAGTGATGTTTTGAAATAACTCTTAGAGAGAGCGTGACAGAGTCATTCTGGGATACATTTTGTGGTACTGAAGCATAGGTTTAACCTTATGCAACTTTAGGTGTTCTTGAAATTTATGTGTTTGGTATTTACTGATTAACATCTGCAATCGACACTACAGTTTGGTCATATTATCTCTGCTGCAATTCATTCTTAGTGACCACCTGTGTGGGGCCAGGAGCAGTGAAGGCGCTGGGTAGGAAATGGATAGAGAGGTGACAAAGGGTAGGAGAAATCTGACTGGCTTTGAGAACAGCTCTTTCATTTTTAATGGGTAAATCTGCTATCATCTCTCAGAGCCTGATTTCTCACCTAGAGCATGAAGATGACAACACTTGAGCATTCAGTGTCACAGGTTGGTTAGGAGGATCAAGAGAGATCTACATTTAAAATCGTTATACAAACATGAACTATGCTCTTGCAGAGTGCAGTGTATTTCATGGCAGAAACATTTAGATCCAGAAGGAGGCAATTTGACTATCACCCATACAATTGATCTACTAGAAGATTCAATTATACTCACTCTAGATGAATAATCCTGTTTCTGTGCAAGAAAAAAAAAGTCTTTTAACTGAAATTTACTTCAAAAAGAATATTTCACCAAGGTGCTTTGGACACAAAATATTTTAAGAACCTCTAAAATTTGAAACAGAACAAATTAGGAAATGATAGACAAGTATCTGAAATTGAGAAATGATAGGCAAGTATCTGAAAACCTTTAATTTTATAATCTTGGTGTATTACTAGATGTAATGAACTCTTTACATGTGGTATAGCAGTGATTAAAGTTATGTTCAGAGCTATTCTACTTCCACTTAGGAAACTAACAATTAAAATAAATAAATAAATAATTACCAGCTGTGTCTAATCATTGTACTAAATGCAGTGATCCTTACAATAACCTATGATGTTGGGTATGCACATTTTACAGATGAGAATTCTGAGATTCAGAGACATTAAATAACTTTTCACCCAAAATTGGATTTGACCTCAGATCTTCCTGATGCTCATTCTCTTAAGTGTGGCAATCTGCCTCCAAACAGCATTTTATACCAGTATATGTGTTCTGTTTATATATAGAGAGAGGGATAAAGGGAGCAAAGTCGGGAGTGGAAATGGGTAAAGAGAAAAAAAAAAAACTACAAGGTTCCAGACATTCAATAATTACTACTATCTAGTAAGAGATAGAGTACAAAATTCAAGGGTTGGATTTAAGTAAAATCACAAATCAAATAGAACTCTAATAATAAGTTGAAAAGTCTTGAATACAGTTCCTTCAGGCCCTTATTCCTGAAATTTAGAACCATGTATTTAAGTGCTTCCTGGCCATCACCACCTGTACATCCTTTGAGACCTACATGCCAAACATGAACTCCTGTCTGCCCTAACTCACCTTCTTCCTCGCTTCAAACTCTTGCTCCTTTCATATTCCTTTCACAACAGTGGTACAGTATTTCTGTTTAGGCAATGGGAATTGGCCGAAAACCTCTGGTTCCTTTACTAACATTTAATCAATCATAAATTCCTCTCAGGTTTATTTCCTTAAAATCTGTTTTCTTCCAGCCTCAATAATACTCTCTCTGTTCAGACTCTCATTTTCTTTTACCCATACCATTGAAATTTCAGTTTGTTCTGCAAGTATTTATTGAATCGCTATCATGTGCCAAGCACTGCTCTTGGAAGAGGTACAGATTAAAATCCTTGTCTGCCTTGAATTTAAGTTCTAGTGGGAGGAGTTAGAAAATAAAACTATATTAAATAAATAAATCAGATAGTATGTTAAAAAATGATAAATGATCTATCACCTGCTATGTCATTAGATTTTTACTTTCTAAAATAAATTTTGCCATATCATATTCCTTCTGTCTCCATGTTCAGATTTCTTAGTGTGGTACCTAAGGCTGTACATGAATTGACTCCCTGCTCAAATCTGAAGCTTTCTCCCTTCCCATCTTTAAGCACTTTATGCTTCATTTTTATGAAGCTATCTACAGTTCCCAATGTGCAACAAAATATTTCATACTTCTTGCATATGCTGTTGCAGACACTTAGATTGCAACCCTTCTCCCAGCCCAAATCTCCCAGGAAGATTTGAAAACTCAGCTCTTCTCTGAAGCCTTTCTTAATCTGATAGGCAGATTTGGTATATCACTATTTCCCATGAATCTCAATGGTACCCATCACTCCTTCCATCATTCCAATGATTATATTGTATTGCATCGTTTTGTAAAAAACCTGCCCCCCGCCCCGGTATTAGTCCTTAAATTTCTTGAACACAGGGAACATTTTTACGTTGTCAGTATTTATCAAGTACTTCTCAAGATATATCTTGATTAATATTTGCTAAATGGATATATACTGAAGAATTTAAGATTGTCATAATGAGGACCCTGTGATATGGTCAATGGAAAAATTCTCTTTAAAGATTACTCAAATATTTCCTGGAATATAGCATAATTATCATAGCTTACGTTTATGATGCTGTGTTACATAACAAGCACTGTCCTGATGACTTTATATGTATTATTCCATCCACTCTCCACAAGGACGGTAGGAAGTAGGTTTTACTATTATTTTTATTACAGATAAGGAATTAAGACACTGAAAAATTCAGCAGATTTCGGGGCTCAAGCTCTATACCTTACATTGTACTGTCTCCCCCCACATAATTACCACTTAAATTTATGGAAGGGTATTATAAAAAATTAAAAGTGATCAGGGAATTTTTTAAATAACTGATTTGTCAGAGTGAAGGAGACTGCAGTACTGGAAGGTGACCATTCCTGATCCTCATCTGAACCTTACTGCAAATCTACTGTGAAGGTTCAATTTGTCATGCTTTCAATTGTTTTTATCAAAGCCCATAAGTTTATTTATCATTTACATATGGTTTGTCTACAACTATTTATTCTTTTCAAATAAGGGGAGGTAAGTATTTTGATACAACATAGTTTTATATAACCCAAATTCTTAAATAAAGGGTATGTTTCTTATTATACAGTGACATTGTCTTGTAGACATAAAATTATTACTGAATGAGGCTATATGCATGCTCTTGAATATGAAAGTACTTCCCTGCATAGTTGAAATATGTAGAACACTCCTCTTTAAATAGAATTAAGTAATTGCACATAAATGCAAACTTGCTATATTATATTCATGCTTCTAATTGCAGAAGCTGGAAACAAGCCTAATAACATTTTTAATCAAAATATCATATTTATAAAAAAAATCTTTAAGCTTTTTTATTTCTATTAACCCCTGCATGGGCTTTTACTAAGTATATTCCTGGACATAATAGGGAAAGAAGAAAAAAAACCAAACTCCCTTCCTTTGTGCCTTAATTTTTCTCATCCATATAAAGCCTTAAGCAAAACTGTGGGGAAAAAAACATGAAGTATATGAAGAATTATTTTGTCATCCCCAGACTGCTCATTCTGTTCCCTTCTTGGGGAAAATGGGGAAGACTTCACAATGAGGGCATTTCAGACAACTGGAAATTGTTGGTGGACATGCTGTAGAGCTCAGAGGGCTTCTGAGGGCACTGAAATCTAATCTGACAAAAAATGCCTTTCATTTAAAAAAAAAAAGTCAACATGAGTGAAACAGAGAGAGGCAGTAAACACACAGTATATGAACATAGATGCCAAGAGCAATACCTGGTATGCTTGCCTTAAATATGTTTCCAGAGAATGTCCTGGTCGCATTGACCTTAGGAGAATATGAATACATAGACTTTTTTCTGTTCTCCTTAAACTTAAATATACTACTTACCACTTAACGTCATTAATAGTTCTTATTATTGAAGACTTTGATGATTAATTAATTTTAATTATAATGCAAGTTTTCTCCCTTTCAGTGAACCATCAATTCTTAAAATATAAGGTTTTTTATTACTCATTTTTGTATCCTAATTATATAGCATAGTGTCTGGTCAATACTACGTGATCCATTCATGTTTAAATTAACTAATGGATGATGAAAAAGTTAATATCTTTATCCGTGGGGTCACAGCTTTGCCATGCTCAAGTCTATTTAGTAATTTATGGCAGGAGTATTGTAGTTTTGAATATTGAGCCTAACCATATGGATATTGTAGCAGTACCTTTTAAAATATAGGCCCACCACCATGCCCGCCCCTGCTCTAGGAAGAGTCTCCCATGGAGAGAGGGGCACTTCTCAATGGATTTATTCATTCCTCCTGAACTTGAGAATTGGTTATAGATGATTGGTGCAGTAGCAGACATCTGATTTAAAATGATCCAGTCAGACTCTCTCTTGGAAGATTTGTTAGATGAGAGCACCAAGACTGAGATTCAATGAAGCAAATTCTCTTTAAGAATAGCATTCTAGAGAGAAAAATTTACAAATGTCTGTTGTTACAGAGTATTTCCTTTTCAAGATCCAGTTATATTTTCTTAAATTTCATGAGATATTTTTCTGTACTTCCAGCAAGTTTTCTCATAAACTAGCCAGAGCAGTTCTGTTATTTATGAATTGAAGTAACATAAATGTTAAAAACAGGAAGTGAGGAATAAGTCTCATCTCTTTCTTTTTCCCTCCCTACTCCCTATAGAAAGCTAACTGTTATGCTTTTTGTGCCATAATCTGTCTCTGTGAGAAGCTCAAATTTTCACCTCTATTTCAGTCATCAGTCTAAGTTGCTGGTCCATGAAGGGCATAGGTGTAGTTTCTAGAAATCCTAAAATTTTGGGAAGAGGGAATAAGGTCAAAGAGCTAAAAGTAGTCTTGAGAGTTGTCATTCGCTGAGAGAAATTTTTTGACAAGGAAACCTAACTTTTATTGTTATTTCTATGGTTACCATTTTTGTCTCAGAGATTATAAAAAGAGACCAGTTCATTTGCAATTTTTCCCTCTTTTCCCTAAGGGAGAACAATCTGTTTCCTTCTGAATTTCTGTTATTCTCTTCTTTACATTTCTTTTACACTGTTCTTTGAAGTTTTAAAGTTCTATTTCACGTACATAAGACAATTTAGTAATCGGGTACAGACCTTTTATTTCAAACACTGACCCAAGTAGAATAAAAAGAGGCAGGTCACAGACAAAAAAAGTTCAGATATTCTGCATGATTTTTTTGAAAATCACACACGAGAGATTTTTAAATAAAGAAAGGTCTTATTTGACAAAACAGCCAAGACATATTAAAAACCACTACTGTGATGATAGACCCAAATTAAGTGAATAGTACACAACAAAAAGATGTTAACTTGAGTGTGTATTTTGTAATGATTATTGAAGGAAATAATACATCTAGAAATTCAGAAACTCTAAAATACTGAAATATATTAGCTAGACTTTAAATTTCCTGTGAATTACACATTTAATTTTGACAGGGTGATAATAACTGGAAAAAAGAAAAAGAAAAGCTTGAGTGTTGATATATATTGGTAAAACAGCTAAGATTTTATTTTTTCCCAATTTGGTCTGTTCATGCTCCTCAAAATTCTACCATGCCCTAGACATTAAAAGAGTAATAGGTAACACATGGTTTGAAATTAAAATCCTACAACTACTTACTTTAATATTATTGCTACAGAGGCTGTATTTTCAAATTCAAAATCCTGAACTCCAAATGTTATCTTTCTTTAATACCCAGAATAGTACTAAGATTGTACCTAAATCCTTTATATTTGTTAAAACCAAATATCTGCTTGAAAATGGCATATTTAGGTATCTCTTTAAATTTATTTTTCATTTTGAAATATTTCAAAGACAAAAATAAAAAATACCAGATCCCATTATTAAAATGTATGTTTGATTACATCGTTATATACACAATAGAAGACATGATCACGGTCATCTTCTATTCAGGTAATATGCTGCTCTTTAAGTGTAAAAGTAAGAATAATAATTTCTAAAATTTTACAACTCTTTATATTTTCTGAAGCATTTTACACAAGTGCATATATTGTTGCTAACATTTAAAATGGTTAAAAAAAAGAAGACCCTGTTGTTTGTTTTGCTGCTGTAATTCAGTCCTGACTGGTACATACTCCAAATACAATGGCCTCATGGACCATGCCCTCATGAAAATTATGACTTGGTAGGGAAGTGATCATAATATATAATATATAGTAGTATATGATAAATGTCACAAAACAAGTACACTGTGCTCTTGGAATTCAAGAAAGGAATCCGTTTTAAAAATGATGTTTTAAGTCTAAACAAAATATTTTAGCAACTATTAAATTCCACAAATTTGCTTTGTTATTTAAACCCCTCATTTTCCATTACTTTCAGTTACTTTAAAGTCATAGGAAATCTTTCCAATAGCTTATGATCAAACGTGAAATCTTGCTGTTTAGTATCTTCACAATCCCCTGGTAGAAATTATAAGAGTACTAACTAACTAACATTCTTGAGATTGTTTTTCTAGCCACTTTATCTCATTAGCACTCACTTCACTAAATACAGAGAAGAGAGGTCAAAGTTAAATGTCATCATATCGCTCCCGGTTTTTAAGGACTGACATCCTAGAGGCACATTATGGGAAATGTCAGCTCCAGAAGAGTATCAGTATAGAGTCAGGATATGCTCCCAGATACAGAGAAATTCAGGCCTATTTACAATCTACCCCCCACCCCCACACTCCCAAGGTAAGGCTTTTAAGACTATTGAAGTAAATCTCCCAAGGAGCAAGCTGTTCCCTGGTGGTTACTACCAACCTTTGAAAGCTGCCTCTCTCAGGCCACTTGGGAACTGCTGTATTTAGGTCATTCACAAGCAAGACTTATAAAATTGTACATAATACCTTGATTCAGCTTCCAAATGTGCCTCATCTACTTCTAAAGTATGGTTCAGACACCAAGAAATTCTGATTTTATGTACTGTGTCTTTGAATTTACTAATATAGAGTTTAACCTTTCCTTCATTTAAGCTTTACTTTTACTTTCATTCTAAAATTTCCCTTATTTTCAGTCAGATAATTATAAAATTATGTAATAATCTTGTATAATAGCTAATTACTGTCTATGACAGGTGAAATATAGATAATATATGTAATATTTTAGGAATTTCTAACAATCTAAAATATGTATGCATATGTTTGCATGGGAGCATGCAGATATATTTGATTCTCTGTAGAGTAATAAGAATAGTATTCCAAGCTGCTACTTGCTTTATGTTGAAGATGTCCTTAAAATGCCCCAATAAACAGACTGGGCAAATGATCTTACAGTAATTAGTAAAAGAAGCTTTTAAATGGTCATTAACTATATCAAAGTGTCCAATTATATCGGTATCTAAATATTTTAGATTAAAGCAGCAATATATTGTTTTAGTCTGTCAAAAAAATTTTATACTTCTATTTGGTAAGGTAGAGTGAAACAGATACTTTTTAAGATAGAGAAGTTGTGGGCTTTATGCATGTTTTTTATGCATAAAATACTGGGTCAAAATTTTTCCATTGTCCCAAATAGAAACTCTGTACATTTTAAGCCATAATTCCTGAATCCCTACCCCTACCCTAGATAACCTATATTCTAGATTCTTACTCTATGAGTCTGCTTATTCTAATTATTTCTTATCAGTGAGATCATACAATATTTGTCCTTTTTTGTGTCTGGCTTACTTCACTCTGGCTTATTTCATTCAATATAATGTCTTCAGGGTTCATCCATGGTGCCACAGGTATCAGAACTTCATTCTTTCTTACAGCTGAATAGTATTCCATCGTATATATATACAACATTCTGTTTATCCAGTTGGGTTGCTACTTTCATTTGACAATTGTGAATAATTCTTCTCTGAATATCAGTGTGCAAATGTCTAGTCCCTCCTCTCAATTCTCTTGGGTATACATCTAAAAGTAGAATTGCTGGGTTATATGGTAATTTGATATTAACTTTCTGAGGAACTGCCAAACTGACTTTCCCAGAAACTGTACTGTATTTTACATTCCTACCATCAATGAATGAATGTTCCTATTTCTCCATAACCTCTCTGTTTTACTTTCCTAGAGGTTAACAGGGCAATATAGCAGGAATGGGTTGGTTTTTACAATGGGGATTTATTACCTTATGTAGCAGTTTAATATTATTGATGAATTCCAAAAAGAAATATTGGATTATGTTTGTAAACTAGTCTTTTCCTCTGGGCATATTAGATTATATTGGATTCAAAGTGTTTACTTCCTTAAGTAATGATTAAGGCTTTGATTGGGCCACATCAGTAGGACATTGCATCCCCACCCCCTTGGTTGGCGGGGGCTCACAGAGAAAATGACATGGCAGAAGAGTTAGTCGGAGTTTTTGAGCTGGAGCCTGGGAAGGAAACACACAGAGGACCTTGGTCGTGAGGAAAGAGAAAAGACCCCAGGAAGAGAAACAAGTCTTTCACCTAATAGTCTACAATTTGGCTTGTGGAAATAACAGGAGCTGAGCCCAGAGAGAAATGAGCCCCAAGAAGAGAGGAACCCAGGAAGCCTGAACCCTGGTACACATCAGCAGTGATCTTGCCCCTTGGAAAAAGACTTTGGTGAGGGAAGTAACACTCTGTGTCCCAGAAACTGTACTCCTCTACCCCAAACAAATACTCTTTTTAAAAAACAACCAGTTTCTGGTATTTTGCTCAGCACCCCTTTGACTGACTAATACAGAATTTGGTATCAGAGAATGAGGTAGTGCTTTTGCAATTACCAAAAGGCTTGAATGGTTTTATAAATGGGTAACAGTATTTTCTGGAGGAATTATGAAATACTTGATGGGAAAGGTCTAGATCACTTTGAAGAGACTATTGATAGCAATATGGACACTAAAGAGACTTTTTATCATGCCTTAGAAGTAAATGATGAAACTGTTATTGGAAACTGGAGGAAAGGTGATTCATGTTTTAAGTTGCAGAGAACCTAGCAAGATTGACCCCTGGTGTTTCATGGAAGGCAGAATTTGAAAATGGTGAGTTTGGGCATTTAGCTGAAGGATTTTCCAAAATAAACTCAGAGAATGTGTCTTAGTGTCTCCTTGCCACTTATAGCAAAATGCTACACAAGAGAAATATGCTGAGGACTGAACTATTGGGCACAAAGAAACCAGAAACTAATTCTGGAAGTTCTAAGCCTCTGGATCTCAAGTCCCCTGATGATAGTGCCCCATTTGAGGACTTATCTAAACTTGGAACTTGTAAATCATGACTGAAGATGCAATTATCTAGGAGAGACTTGTGGAAAGTCTTACAGTCTGATGGCTTTAACCCCAGCTTCTTTCATGCTAAACCAACAAGCTTTTTAAGAGAGCTGTATGCACAAAACCACTGTCAGCTTGGAGTGAAAGAGACATGGAAAGGAGAGATTGAAGGAGAAACAGCTTTAAGAGGAAAACCATGGAAGTTGAAATCTGAAATTAAGACATCACCTTGGGCCAAGAGAGGAAGCCCACCCATCTGTACAGAGGGTGAGTTTGTCCCAGTAGTTGAAAAGAGTGGAAGTTCTGCCCAAGGCTTAGGGGGAGTTTTGCCACCCCAGGGTACAGAAAGGACTGAACACATTCCTCAAGGATTAGGGTGGTTAAGGTCAGTAACCTTGAGATGGGTGGACCTGTCCCCCAAAGGTTAGGGAAGGCCAGGTGGTCAACTTGTTGCTCTGAGAGGGTTGAGCCTGTATGACAAAGGTTAGGGAGGATGTTGTGTTCACTTCAATGTACTAGGGGGTCTAAGACTCTCTAACACAGAGATTGGGTAATATGTGGCAATCATCTCAACACCTTGGAGGGTATGGTCTGGAGCTTGGTCACCACCTAGTTGCTTGATGAAGGTGGAACCAAGAAAATGGCCTTTGGGCAAGTCTATGGAAAGGGTGGGTCCCCATGGCCCCAAGGAGAAGAAACCATTGTCTTAAGAATGACTCAGACTTTGAAATCAAATGGAGGAAGCCCTGCAGGTTTACTGAACTGTAGAGGACCCACGACTCATGCTGTTCCCTCCAAATTCTCCTTATGATAATGAAAATATTTATCCTTTGTCCTTTTGTGTATTGGAAGCAAATAAATTGTTTTCTAAGTTTAAGAGGTCTACAGCCAGATGAGACTTTGACCCAAGAAAAACTGTATTTCTTTAACCAGACTGTGACATGATTTTTGTACTTAGCATTGTTACTGATTTAGGGTGGTTTTTTGTTTTGTTTTGTTTTTTTTGAGTATTGTAATGTCTTTTTGGAATTCAGAAGGTAGAGTGTAGCAGTTTGATTTTATTGATGAATTCCAAAAGAAAATATTGGATTATGTTTGTGAACTGGTCTTTTCCTCTGAGCATGTTAGATTATATTGGATTCAGAAGTTTGCTTCATTAAATAATGATTAAGGCTTTGATTGGGCCACATCAGTAGGATGTTGTATCCAAGGGGGCAGGGACTCACAGAGATAATGACATAGCAGAAGAGTCAGTCAGAGTTTTTGAGCTGGAGCCCTGGGAAGGAAGCACACAGAGGAGCTTGGTCAAGAGGAAATAGAAAAGGCCCTGAGAAGAAAAACAAGCCTTTCACCTAATAGTCTACAGCAGGCCTTATAGAGATAACAGAGAAGCTGAAGCAAGCCCAAGAAGAGAAGAACCCAGGAAGCCTGAATCCTGGCAGATGTTGTCAGTTATCTCACCCCAATGCGTGACAAAAGACTGGTAAGGGAAGTAATTTATGCTTTATGGCCTGGTAACTGTAAGCTTCTACCCTAAATAAATATCCTTTATAAAACCCAACTGATTTCTGGTATTTTGCATCAGTACCCCCTTGACTGACTAATACAATTTATAAGCTAACAGTTTGCAGGCTGAGAAAATTGTCGGTATCAAGTCATCATCAAGAGATGCTTTCTCCCCCAGCTGCAGCTATGGGTGATCAGGCACATGGCAGGGCACAATGGCAGTATCTGCCAGTCTTTGCCTTCTCCTTCAGGCTCTGGTGCTTTCAGCTTCTGGCTGCCTCTTGCATTCTTTCTGTTTTTGTGGCTTTTTCTCCCACAGGTTTCATTGACTTCATCTTTTGGCTTCTAGGGCATCCTCTCTCAACTTCTAGGAGTCTTATAATTCTGTCTCTTATATTTAGGTCTTTGATCTATTTAGAGTTGAGTTTTGTGTAAGGTGTAAGGTAGGAGTTCCATTCTGGATGAGATTATAAACTGAAAGGCTATTCGCTATGTTGTATCAAGAGCATTGATAGCCTCATGCAAAATGCTCTCTTCTTTTTGTCCCTTGCCATTTAAAGTTCTTGCCTTTTTAAGGTCTGATTTTAACCATTAATTTAAGAGATTCTATCAGAACATTGCAAAAAACTAGGGGAAAATAGATGTCATTGATGATGAACTTGGGGAAGAGAGCCCCATGGCATGTAGATAGAGCAGCAGAATAGGATTTTGCATTGTTTCCCACTGGGGAGAGGTTTAAGGTGAAAAATGGTTGATTAAACAGGTAGGAGAAATGAGGGGACAAGGTGCCATGGACGGTCAAGAATTTGATTGTATTACATATCAGATGTTGAATATACCTTATATGGGCTTTTTTTTTTTTTTTTTCCCACAGGGCCAACAACATATATTTAGGGGAACTTCTCCCTAACTCAGTGATGTAATTGTTAATGAGAATGTACCTTTCCCCACCAATCACCACCATCTGGATGGACCTGACTCAACCTAGTTCAAATATATCCTTTTCTTGGAATATGACTCTCAAATGTAAGCACACAGAGAGAAAGCAGTTAGAACAAAAACCTGCCTGGCCAGCCCATAGTAAACACCCCATTTGTTTCTGTTGCTAAGGTCCCAGGGACCCCTCTATTGTTATAAGGCATGGAGGTTAGGCTCTTATATTTATTCTGAGAGCTATAGAAAAATTTTCCAGCAAATCTGTTACTTACTTTAAAAAAAAATGAAGAAAGGAAGGCAGGGAGAAGGAAGGAAGAAAGGGAGGAGAGAGGGAAGGAAGAAAGAAATTGTTCATAAACCTGTTCTAATAATTCAAAGCCTTGCAATTTTCTTAAGATAATTATGAGAAATGGACAGAAAAATTTATGTATAGAGTAATTACTGCCAGGCTTATGTACACTGGTAGAAAAATAAATAATGTAACATTGGAAATGGTTATGTTAGCCGTAACAAAACAAAGTGACAACTAGAATATAAACTGTAAACCATAAAATCTCAATGAAACACATGCACATACACATACAAACATCATATAAAGTTCCAGAAGAAAATCTAAAAAATGTGGGCAGTAGTTGTCTTTGAGGTATAAAACTGTCTCATTTACCAATTTTAATAAAATGTCATTATGAGTTGAATTATCCTAAAAGACATATAATTATTACTTCTTTCCATATTCTGTCTTGATGAAAATGGTAATTTTTAATCAGTAAAGAAAAATAGAACTGTGATTTCGGTTTCATAACTTTCATAGTCAGACAATATACTTTCTCCAATTCCATTTCCAATCCTTTCCATCTAATTCAAAATCAAAAAATAATTTTCTCTTCTACGTAATTGGACCACAGACAGAAGGATGGGTGTGGTATTCCTGTATATCAAATTTCTAAGCCATTCTTTGTAGTCACCTTTTCAGCTAACTATATCTGTGCCACTCAAATCCCTTATTACAAATTAATTCTTAAACTTCCTTCTCTACATTCTGGTCTTTTATCCCCATACCCACCAACCCCACCATGTACCTGTCCCTACATACATACACTAGTATTCTTTCTAGTTATCTGACTCTCCTTTGCCTCCATTAGTCAAGAATAGTAAAATTAGCATAAAGTTGCTTTTTACTGAATTTTTAAAATTTTAATGTTATTTTCATAGTGGATTCTTCTATTAATTTTTAAAATTTTAATGTTATTTTCATAGTGGATTCTTCTATTAATTTTTAAAACTTACATGATGTGTTAAAGAGAACTTTGTGGAAAAACAACTATTTATAATACCAATCCTTAAAAAAGATGTTTCACATTAACCATAAACTGAAAAATAGTCTTTTGGGAAAACTGAAATGTGGAGGCTTTTTGTAATAAATTTATGTGATATAATTTTGCACATCTGCCTTATGTCATCATAAGTGGGCTTGTGATATTTGGGCATATTATCTCCTCAGCTGAGCTGTCTATTCTTTGAAGGCAAAAACTACTACTCCATTACCTGTATTTTTCCCTACACAGTATTTTTTTTCCCTCTGTCATCTTACTGCCTTTTTTTTTTAATCTTAAAAATTTTTTTTAAATACTTTAGATTACATAAATGTTACATAAAAAATGTAGGGGATACTCATATATCCCATTCCCTACCCCTCCCACACTTTCCCATGTTAATGACATCCTTTATCAGTGTGGTGCATTTGTTACAATTGATGAACACATATTGGAGCATTGCCTCTAAGTGTGAATTATAGTTTACATTGTAGTTTACACTCTTTCTTGCACAATTTTGTAAGTAATGACAAAATATATAATGACCTGTATCTGCCATTGCAATGTCATTCAGGACAACTCCAATGTTGTTAAAATGACCCCATATTACACTTGTTTTTCCCTTTCCCTCCTCTTAGTACTTTTGGTGGCCACTCCCTCCACATTAATGGTAAAAGTTCTTCCATTGCTAAACTAACAACATGTCCATAGTAGACTAACAGTAAGTCTACTCTAGTCCATTGCTCTTTCTCCAATCCTGAGGATTCTGGGATGGTGTTGCCCACCCCAACTCTAATTGAGAGGGGGCTTAGATCCCATGGGGCAAATGGATGGGACTATCTTGATTGCAGTTGCAGACTCTCTCTGTTCTTTGGGGTGGTCGTTGTCCATCATCATCTCCTTGTTAGCTGTCCAGGGTGAGTCCAATGAACTGGAGGACAAGTGTTGCAACTCTTTTGAGATTCAGAGCCCAAATGGCACGTGGACAGCCCAAAGATTTAGGTCTCTGCACATACACCTATCAACTCTAACACTAGCTGTAAGTTCAAAAAGAAAGGGCAATACAGCCATGTGTAGGGAAACCACAAATGAGTCCAACTCTGTCACACTGGGGAGCATACATTCCAAAGTGGGCCACCTGGCAAGGCACCAAATTCCTGAGCTTCTCTCCCCTGTCTATAGCATCTGGATGTCTTTAGAGCCCTCAGAATTCCCCTATTTGAGGCAACTTTTACTGTAGCAATCAAGGAGATCCTGCTGAGATATGTATAAATGTAACCTCTGAAATGACCTCCAAACTCACTTTGAAATCTCTTAGCCATAAAAACTCATTTTATTCACACTTTCTCCCTTTTGGTGAAGGTCTTTTTCCAAGTGCATTGCAGGTTGGCACTTGGTAGTAATCTCTCAGTGCCAGTGCCAGGGAGGTTCATTTCCAGGAGTCATTTCTACACTGGGAGGAAGGTAGTGTGTTAATATGTTGAGTTTGGCTAAGAGAGAGGCCACATTTGCTCAATAAAGAGGTTCTTAGGAGGTAACTCTTAGGCAACATCTAATACTATGGTAAGTTTCAATTTCAAAAGGAAAGGTTTATAAGTGCTGTCATCGATATCAAAGGCCCCCATTGCAATGGTCCATCCTCCTTCATTAGTCACTTCCCCTGTACTCGGGAGATTCTTGCAATCCCATTAGAGAATCCTACACAGTATTTTATACAATATCTTATACACAGGAGCAGCTTAAAATGTGTTCTCTAATGTATTTTATCATTACTGTTTATCATGACTTAGAATTTTATAACTTCTTGTTTTCAGAGCCATTAATAGCAATACCTGTGGAAACAGTGGGTACGGAAATAAACTTTGAGACAATCTTTACCTGTTCCAGTATGAAAAGACCTACTGATCTCATATGTGGGTCACTTTAGTATAGTTTGCCCAATAATGGGCTTGGCTTGACCTCAAAGTTTTTTCTTTTTATAAAATAGAATATTTTAGAATTTAAAATAAAATTAAAAACTAAATTAAACCAGAAAATCAAGTATTCTAAAACTTTCTTTATTGGCCCTTTGTTTAGAATATGATTTGTCACTTGATGGGCACCAGCTTAAGATGGAACTGTGTGAACCGAATCATTTCAGTGAAGAGGAAAGAAATAAAAAGTTTTCTTTTTTTTCCAAAATAATCCCTGAATTCTTATGGTAAAATTCCTACTACTATTCTGCCATTTATCCAAGAAACAGATGGGAGATAGAAACACTATCATTTATATCTATCTACTGGCCTATCTACCTAGCTAATTTAGTCATCATCATTTATCTATCTATCTCTAGATATACACATATACACAAACATACATTTATATTTTTGTATTTTAAAAAATGGAAGTGCAAACTTAAAACTGAAAAAATACGTGGTAACCCTATGAGGCAGAACAATAATAGAGTAAAAGTAACAAAGATAGAAGATAAACTTCTCTAGAACATGACTTGTTTTAAATATTAGACTTTGGAATCATGCAAATATCTTAATGTAATTTATAAAACAAAGTTAAATTGAAATAAATACAAACAATACCTATAAGTCAAAAGCAACATGAAACAACTTAACCAAACAGATATTGTATTGATGACACAACCACACAGGTAGAAGTTATTTTAAATAGTTTTTAAAGAGTGATTTTTGACAAAACTTTCCTGGTAATACTGACAACAAGTATTTGAGGGAAAAAACTTCAGTAGGTTTCAATAATCATATTGTTGATGATAGTGTTAGTAGTGTGATTTGAGACTATGTATATATAAAGGGATAAAATAAGTGAATAAATATAAAGGGATAAAATGAGTAAATTAGTATCATTGGACCTTGGATTTTCACTGAGGAGAAAGGAGATACAGATTAAAAACAGAAGCCAGTACAAAATAAGTAATCCTGAATTTGAATTTGAACTATCAAGATGAACTTGTGATTTTTTTATTTTTATTTTTTTACTTAGCTGAAAAAGCCTAGAAATATGCCCAAATGAGTAGTCATAAGAATCCCTAACTTTCATACTTGGTCTCCAAATGCCATTTCACCACTTGGACAAGTGGCTGATTCTAAGGCACAGGACAGCGAAGGATCAATAGACACCCTGAGGGATCTACTGAGTTTGATGGTCTTCCCATCTGCCTGTGCTGTGCAGCAGCAACCCTAGGTCTATAAGGCTCATTAACCTGTGCCAATATAGAAAACCTTTTCTTCTCCTCTTAAACTTAAATTAAGCAGATGGTGATCAAAGCTGCAAGTTCAGTGGAACTTAAAATTTGTACCCTGGCAGAAGAATCCTCTGCTCCCACCATGGAAAACAGCCTCAAGTCTGACAGAACATAAATGTGTGGAGATAGGTATTGCAAAACTACAAAATTAGGTTGCAAAGTATGACAATGAAAGGAACCAATCAAACTTTCAATTCCTTTGTTCTAAGTGACATATATTCCACTCCTCAGGACACAGCTCTTGATAATGGCCGTTAGTGGCCGTTAGTTCAGTACATATACCACCTTGTGGGGGCCAGAGCCCAAATCCCAGAGCAGATGCCTTATATGAGCTTTTCTAGTCTTTTCCGCTGTTCTATTAGGTCAGCTGCTTCTGGGCAAGGAGCATAGGTTAGGATCAGTGAATCGTGTGGTTCACTGTAACACCTCCCTTATTATAAAAAATGGATTCTTCGGTCTGAAGCAACACTGTGTAGAGAATAATGTTAGATAAGACATTTGGGGATCCTTAAGTGGAAGGGCTGGTAACAGTATTGAGGAAAGGGAGGCAAATCCATGTCCAGTGTACATATCCATTTTGAAAAATATACATCATTGATACTATAAACTGTCAGGAATTGGCCGACTGGTTACTGTGAGGAATGTTGCAATATTAAGAGGTCAGAATCTGTTTCTACAGGAAACAGGAAGCAGGATTTATGGGGGTAGGTGATAAATGGAGGACTTGCTAAGGCCTGTATCACAGTGGATTGAATGTGTCCATTAGCTAACTCTATAGCTATTTCTCCTGTGCTTCCATGCATAATTGGAAAGACATACTTAGATTTTGGACCTCACAATGATTTCATGACCTTGGAGTAAGAACCATTATTAGTAGCAACTGATATAAGAACCCCTTTGTAGGAAAAATCTTGCTTTTCAAGAAGATAAAAATCATTTGAATAAAATGTTGTATGCTTAGTGATATGATCACTTCTTTATGTCCCCACAAACTTTATTTAGTAAAACTACAAAAAGTCATCATATACTTGGTATAATTAGATTTTATGGGAAATCTGATTAATGGATTCAATTTTGAATTAAGTTTAGGGAGGTTTCAAAATGCAACCATTCAGAGCGGACATGAATGACAGCTGGCAAATGGATGACAAAATGTGGAAGATAGTCTCCAAAGACAGCCACCAGCCATTCATTCCCTCCCTAGATGTATTTCCTACATCATTTCCAGCCCTAGGCTTTAAGAGATCTGGCAGCTTTTGCTCTCTCTATGAGGAGAAGATGCCAACCCTTTTGTAAGAAGTGTGAAGCTCCTGAGATCATCATGTTGTGAGGATATCCAAAAGAGCAAGATTGAGAGCCCATGTGGGGGAAATTCAAAACTCAGACATGTGCTCCCAGTCCCAGGCACACATCTAAGTCCTTTTCAAGCATTACTAACAGAGTATTGGCTTTTAAGCAATCCCAACAGAGGCTCCAGACATAATGGAACAGAGACAATATGCCTATGCTCTGCCTTGTCTGAATTACTGACCCACAGAAACATAATCATATCAAACTAATTGTGTTTTAAGGGTACTGATTATTGGGGTAGTTGGTTATGCAAAAATACACAGCTATATGTCTAAAAATAAAAATATAAATTATGGTACATGCAATTGGTAGAGTTTTATGCATTCTTTACAAATTATGGCCAAGTAAACAACATAGTAAATGCTTAGAACGTAATGCTACATGACAAAATGGTATGCAAAAATACATGTGCACTCTGATTAAAATCAGATAAATACATATGTGTAAAAATAATGGAAATAAATAGAGAAACAACAGTAGTGATCTCACGTTTGGATTTATGGGTAATATGAACTGAATTTAGTAAATCTTTAATAAAATAAAATTATTTTTATTTCATGCATGTGGCATCTCAAATTCTATGCTCACTTACTTGGGTCACATCTAAAGACTTACAAATTCTTAGAGACTGTATAGTCCCAGGATGAGATAGTAAAAAAAAAGAGGCTGGACCCAGAAAGTCAACTGAAAATTTGTGTACATTTTCTTTCTGAATCATGTCTGATCTGAGAAGTGTAAAACCTTTTATAATATCATGCCTGACCTGAAGTAGACTTTAAATAAATGCTTGTTGAAAAGAAAGGAAGAGAGGAAGAGAGGGAAAAATGACAATTGTTAGTCCATGATTTCATGGAGGAGGTACCGTAGTATAACAAATACACCTCAAGTAAGATACCTCAAAACTTACTTAATACAGTAGTAGCTAATGTGAAATTACACCACATACATGAATATGAGCTATTCTTCCTTTATTCGTGGTTGTGTTATCAGTGTTTTGCTTAAAAAAAATAGTTGGTTGAACAACACTACACATTTTCCTATAGAATTAACCTATCAAGGGTATTATGTCAGAATGAGGTTTGGCACTATAAAAGACCAATGAAGCTTGCTACTGGTGACAAAACTTGCAGAGGGCCAAATAGTCAGCAAATCAAACTAACCTACAAACTCCATTATATTTTCTGGCTTCACGATTAGATTAGGTTTGGAGCTGTTAGATTTAAGAAAGTATTTAATTCCAGAAACATTTTGACACAGGCTCTCACAAATTTATAATTACACTAGCTGATGAGTTATAATTGAGCAAGGCATTTTCTTTATTGATAAATGTATGTACAGGCCTTCCTCTAAACAGTGACATAGTACATAACATATCTTCATTTTATTGGCCAAAAATTTATCTACAAATAATATTGGGCAGCATGGTTATTTAATCATGAGGAATATATTTATTAAATAAAAGTGATAATTAGGGGCATCTAAGATATCGCTCTGGAGGCAAATAAGCTCTAGTAAGAGTAAAATAAACCTAAAATATATAAAATGTAAATTAATATAATAATATATGATTTAAATAGATTAACTGTACTGGATCTATTAGCACTACTACTGTATGAAAATTGCATTTATTACAAAACAATTTTCCTTTTATTTATAAATGCATGACCTATATCTAACCTGGGATTGTAGGGAGTATAGAGATTTCCAATGTGGCTTTTAACTAGGTCCTCAGCCTGGCTCCACCACAAACTAACTGTGTGTAAAGAATTTAACTTCTCTGTGCCTCAGTTTTCTCATCTTTAATAATAATACCAATCACTTAAGCTTGTTAAGAAGATGAAAAAAAATGCCATCTATAGAATGCTTAGAATAGTACCTGCAAGTACTCAATAAATTCCCAAGCAAGTACTCAATAAATTCTAAACTTAATGACATTTTGACTGATTTAGTGAACAGCCTTTCCATGAAGGAACAAGTGAAAAGATCACAGTCATTGATGAGGCAGATTGACCCACTTTCAGAAGAAACTATATTAAAAGGTATGGACTTCAACTGCAATTTTCTTTCCCTCCCTGGAGTGGTACCTCCCTCTTTGAGCTGTCTGATATTCCTGAACCTCAGGATAACTTGAACATCCAGTCTCTGCATAACAACTCCTAATTTGTTTAAAGTATCCGAAAGAAGAAAACCAGAGCATTTAGAAATCTTTTTAACTGGGTCCGAATTGAAAATTCAAACTGTACAACATTTTGCTAAATAGGAATGCTATTATCAAATACATAATATTTCAAAATAGTAATGTCTTGTATAAGAATATTTTGTTACTTATGCTTGTATTATATGCAAATAAACCTGGAAAAGGAGAATTAGAGAATAAAACAGGTAAATGGTAAAAATGGAAAGAAAGAAAAAAGAAACCTGAATTATAATTTCTGATTCCTTAAATCCCTAAATATCTTGCTTAGCTATGTGGATGGCTATTTTTAATTGGCCCACAACAAAAATCTAAGTGAAAATCTCTGTGCAATGTGCCTAGACTGGCTTAGCAAACATCTAAAAAGTTTAGATTTTTTAATATAATTGTAGAACATCAAGTAGTCTAATTTGCTTTCTAATACTTGTATCTTCAAAATCCCAATTTAACATGAGTTGAAGACTATTAACAAAAGATAATGTAATGTAAACTACAGACATTAGTTGCTAATAATGTATCAGAATTGATTCAATTATAACATATGTATCAAACTAGTGGAAGATATTAACAATAGGAGAAACTGTGTGTGTGTAGAGGGTAATATGGGAACTCTGTACATTCTGTGCAATTTTTTCTGAAAACAAACTGCTATAAAAATAAAATGTATTATTAAAAACAAAAGTAAACAAATAGGGAATTACAGAAATTCTTAAAGTCATTTTCAGGAATTCACACTGCATTATAGCTAATTAGGAGCCTTGCTTCTACAGTTCCTATTGGACCATGGTTTCCAAAGGCAACAACAATGCGAATAAATAAACTAGCAAAACCCTGCTTTTTCTAGTGAATATTAAATAACCTGGAAAGATGAAACTATAAAAATATGTAATAAAGTAAATTCTATCCCCAGGATTAAAAGCAAGAATTGAGACCATGATTTCCAAAATAAGTCTTGTTTATTCTTAGGGTTTCTTGAAAACATTGTAGAGTCGGGTTCATTTATGACAGTAATCCCAGATGTTTGTAAAACGCTCCATGGAAGTGTGTACATGAACTGTCAAAAGATCTCTAGCCTTGAAGAATACATTTTTACGTTAGAACCCACCCCTACATGGCAAATCACTCTAAGCATATTGTACACTAAAAAGACCATATTTGGTTTGTGCACACAAAATGGCATTCCAAATTCTTTCTTAAAATGATCTCTTTGAACCCACTTCTTAGCAGGTAAAGAAACCACCCTGGTTTGCTTTCCAAAGTTCCAATTATCACTTACTTCTTTTTTTCCCCTCTATTCCTTTATAACTCCTCTCTGTATAGAAATACATTCTTCCTCTTTAGTTCATTCCTAGACTGCGGTCCCTCAAATACTGTACACGTAGAGGGATGTTAGAATTTATGATCCCATGCAGCTAGTTGAGTTGAATAACTAGCTGAGTTTCTTTGGTATCACAATCTCATCATTCCTGTGAATTTCTCAAAGTCTCCTTCATATTGACCTGTGATCTTGTCATTTTTCCCCTGAAAAGACAGTTTGCAGAATATTAGCAACAAATGTTATAAAACTAAATGCTATCGGGAAATACCATGTTCTATGAAAATGTTGGTATCTTGTAGTCAATGGAATACTTAAATATTAGTGAACCTTCACTTTAAGTTCCTTGTAGCAATTTATCTATTTACTCCTTTAATAACTTATTAATTACTTTATTCAGAAAACACTTAATGAGAACTTGGCTAAACGCTCACGATAAAATGATTAATAAAAATTCCTGCCATGGAGAAGGGGCCTGGTTTACCAATTTATCTTCAAAATCCATGTTTTCTAGTCCATTGATGTCTGGGTGAACATGTTTGTGTGTGAGTATATATTTTGTATGTTAAGCTATAGAGGTCAAGTCCATAGACTGGAGTCAGACCTGGTTTCAGGTTTGGCTCTGCTATTGCTAAGTGAATGAATTTGAGAGTTGGATAACCCTCTCAATTTCATCATTTGTAAAGTAAGACAATATTGGTACCATTAGTACAGGTTACTATAAATGCAAGTAAATGTTCATGGCTTTCTCATTAATAGTAGTAAATCTATGATGATGTTACAGTCAATATGGACAAAATATTTCAAAATGTCTTAGTTAACATTTAGCTTCTGCCTAGGATGTAGAAAGCAAGAAAGAGCATTGTTCCCATTTTAATGACAAGAAAAAGATGCATACTTTACAAAATGATAACTATTCCTAAGCTCATCGGATGGATGAGCTTGCAAGGCAAGCAGGTGTCCTGATATTTAAAGAAAGACAGGAACTTCCCAAGATATAATGACTCATTAGGGACAGAACAGGGGAAGAAGATAAGGCTACTATGTAAGTGGGTAAGAATAATTCAGCTAAAATTTTTAACCTACTGCTAAAGTGTGAACTAATGTGAGAATACAGACCCCCTGAGAGGCAAAAACACAGGGAGTTCACATCTCCTGGCAAATCCTTCTTTATGATGTTCATGAAAAAGATTGATGACAGAGAGGGAGACTGGAGAAAGCCTTGGCCGTGGTGCAGACCGGGGAGGGAAGAAAAGCAGGAAGACCTATACAGATCCATTCTCCCTTATGGAACAAGAGCCTTGAGCTGCTGGGGAAAGACAACATACCCTGGCACTCCAGAGTACAGATGTAGACTAAGGACAGAGAAGGGAAAAATTTCCTTTCACTGGGGAAGAGTAAAGGAGCAAAGGTGCCCAGATCATTAGAAGTTCCCTACTACTAAGGAAAGGGCAGATGCCTGAGAAAACTCCCTGTCATGGGCAAAGGCTAGATGTGGGATAAAGACAGCAGAGAATCCCCTGTCTTCTACCATTAAGTTGGCAAGCATGAAGGAACAAAAGAGCAGCATCCTCTAGGAGAAAGTGTAAGGGTGGAGAGAAACCCTCTCTGAGGTGTTGGCACGGAGGAAAAGCCTAATGCTGATGGTGAAGTAGAAACAGTGAAAACACTCTGAAAACCAGCTCCATCCCAAGAACAAGGTAACACTGGAGGAATTTGGAGTAAGTGATATGCAGAAGGTAATCAAAACAATGGCAATAGGTAAATGCAGCTAACCTCCTGGCTAGACTGACTCTCATACCAGGTAGTAGAATACGTTTGCATACTTCTAGGCAAAAATGCAATCTACAAATCATGCACACTGTAGTTTTTGATCATAACAAAATTATTCTGGAAGTCAATAAAAATATTAAATCTGGAAAATGCTCAAATATTTGGATATTAAGCAATAAAGTTCTATAGAACTTATCAGTTATAAAAAGGAAATCTCCAAAAAATTTAGAAAATATACTGAATTGAATGAAAATAAAAGCACAACATACCAAAATTTGCTTGATTCAGCTTGATCAGTATTTAGAGGGAAATCTATACCATTCAATGCATATTTTAGAAAAGAGCAAAAGTCTGACATCGAAGTTTTCTGTTAATGAACTAGAAAAAGAAGAGCAAATGAAAACGAAAGTAAGCAGAAGGAAGGAAATGATAAAGATGAGGGTAAAAAGAAATGAAATTGAAAACAAAAAAGCAATAGAGAAAAATCATTGAAACTAAAAGCTTGTTCTTTCCAAAAGTAAATAAAATAGATAAGCCTCTTCCATATTTAGCAAGAAAAAAAAAGAAAAGATATTAATATAATTACTTATACCAGGAATGAAAGAAAGGAGATCACCAAAGAACCCGTAGATACTGAAAGAATAATAAGAGAATATTATGTATAACTTTATGGCCAAAAATTGTAGATGAACAGATGAAATTCTGTAAAAGACACAAAGCACCAAAGCTCCTTCAAGAAAAAGAGATGACCTGGATAGTCGTATTTCTACTAAAGTAATTGGATATATAGTTAAAAACTTTCCAACAAAAAAAAAAACCCTAGATTTGCTTCACTAGATAGCTTCAGTGGTGAATTCTACCAATTATTTAAGGAAGAAATGTACCAATTCAATGCACACTTTTCTAGAAAATAAGAAGATAAGAGTACTTTCCAACATATTTTATGATGTTGGCGTTACCCTGAAACCAAAATCATACAACGCTATTACAAGAAAAGAAATTTAATCCAGCAATATATAAAAATGCTCATACATCATGACCAATCAATGTAATTCTACCATACCAACAAACTAAATAAGAAAAAAAACAAAAACCATGTGATCATCTCAATAGATGCAGAAGAATCATGGGACAAAAGAAAATACATTCATGACAAAAACTTTCAGCATGCCAGGAAGAGAAGGGAACTTCTTCAATCTATTAAAAGGCAGTAAAAAGCAAAACTTACAGCTAACAACATACTTAATGTTTTAAAAAAGCATTAAATTGCAGGGACAGATGCTGGACATTATATATCCTGCCATATCCCACTGAATGGACTGGCGGAGAGTGTAAACTACAATATAAACTATAATTCAAGCATGCAGCAGTACTCCAAAATGTATTCACGAAATGCAATGAATGTGCTAAAATGATGAAAGAGGTTGTTGATGTGGGAGGAGTGGGGATGGGGGGTGAGTTGTATGTGGGAACCTCTTATATTTTGTAATGTAACTTTTTTTGTGACCTATGTACCTTTTTTTAAAAAAAAAGTCAATTAAAAAAATAAATAAAACCTAAAAAAAAGCATTAAGTATGAAGAAAAGCAACTCACATTACCTGAATTCAAGACTTATTTTAAAACTATAGTAATCAGGATAGTGTTTGTTGGGGAAAGAATCAGTTGTGAAGAATAGTAAGTCCACAAATAGACCTTTACATATAAGGTGAATTGATTTTTGATGAAGTTGCAAAAGCTATGGGGAACAGATCAACAAATGATGCTGGAAGTATTATTTTTTTTTATTCATTTTTTTAAGAATATTACATTAAAAAAATATGAAGTCCCATTCAACCCCACCGCCCTCACCCCCCACTCCCCCCACAGCAACACTCTCTCCCATCATCATGACACATCCATTGCATTTGGCAAGTACATCTCTGGGCATCGCTGCACCTCCTGGTCAATGGTCCACATCATAACCCATACTCTCCCACGTTCCATCCAGTGGGCCCTGGGGGGATCTACAACGTCCCATAATTGTCCGAGAAGCACCACCCAGGACAACTCCAAGTCCCGAAAACGCCTCCACATCTCATCTCTTCCTCCCATTCCCCGCACCCAGCAGGCACCATGACCACTTTTCCCACACCAATGCCACATTTTCTCTGTGGACATTGGGTTGGTTGTGTCCTTTGCACTTCTATGTCAAGAGGGGGCTTAGATTCCATATGGATATTGGGTGCAATCCTCCTGCTTTCAGTTGTAGGTACTCTAGGCTCCATGGTGTGGTGGTTGACATTCTTCAACTCCATGTTAGCTGAGTGGGGTAAGTCCAATAAATCAGAGTGTAGGAGTTGAAGTCTGTTGAGGTTCAGGGAGTAGCTATCATATTGTCAGTCCAGAGATTCAAATCCCCTAGATATATTTTAAACCCCAGCACCAACTACAATTCCAGTAAAGTAGCATGAAAGTCTTGTGAAAAGAGATCCCATCTGAGTCCAGTTCCATCACACAGAAACACCAGTTCCAAAGAAGGGCCAACTGACATGGCAGTGAACCCCATCTGCCATGACCATAGAACCCGTGGGTCTCTTTAGCCCTCAAAAGAACCAATACCTGGGGTTGTATCTACTTTATCTGTCGCTGAGACTCTGCTCAGGTGTGCATAAGGGCAATCCTTCTGACAACCTCCAGACTCTTTTTTAGAGACTCATAGCCATATAAACTCATTTCTCCTTTCCATTTCCCCCTTACATTAGGCCAAACAGCAGATGCTGGAATTATTAAGCATCCATAACCAAAATAATTAACCTCAAGCTCTACCTTGCACCTTAAGCAAAATTAACTAAAAAAGGAATCATAGACACAAATGTACAGACTACAACCATAAAACTTCTAGAAGAATATAAATGCACAGCTAAAAAATTCTTGCAAACTTGTCTTAGGCAGTTATTTCTTTGATATATAACACCACAAGCATGAACCATTAAAGATAATTTGGACTTTATTAGAGTAAAAGTTTTTCTCTTCAAAGACAATCTTAAAAGAGTGAAAGACAAGCCACAGATGGGAGAATACATTTGTAAAACACATATCTGATGAAAGAAATGCCAAGAATGTATAAAAAAGTCTCAAAACTCATTAATAAGAAAACAAACAAATTGATAAAAATTGGGCAAGATATTTCAACAGTCACTGAAGAAGAAACAATTTACAAATAAGTACACTAAATGTTATTCAATATTATTAATCTTTAGAGAAATGCAAATCAAACCCACAATGAGCTCCATGGTAGGCGGGCTTCAAAGATGACCCCCCTCAGTGACCCATTCCCTTGTCTTTCCCACTTTTCTTGAGTGTGGATAGGACCTAGAAATATGGTGGGATTTCACTCCTGTGAGTAGATTACATTATATGGCAAAGGTAAGGAGATTTTACAAATGTAATTAAGGTTCAATATCAGTTGATTTTGAGTTAATCAAAAAAGATTTAGATGAGCTTTTAAAAGAGGGTTAGTGGTCTAAGACAAAAAATCAGAGACATGATCTTGCTGTCTTCACAAAAGAAGTTAGTTGCCTTTTGAGTGGGAGAGCTCTAGGAGCTGAGTTACCTCTAGCCAGGAAAGTCAAGAAAACAGGTATCACATTCCTACAGCGCAGAAAACAGAATTCTGCCAGGAACTTGAATGAGGTTGGAAGAGGATCCTGACCTCAGATGTCACTGTTGCCCTGGTTGACACCTTTCATTCAGTCAGATGAGGACCTGTGCCCAGAATTTTGATCCCCAAGAACTATGAGATAATAAATTTAGACTCCTTTTAGGTGCCAAATTTGCAGTTGTTATGCAGAATAGAAACTGATACAAGATTCTAGTACACACTTAGGAGTGGTCAAACAAAACAAAACAAAAAAGTGACAATAATTGCTGCTTGCAATGATGCAGAGAAACTGGAACTCATGCATTACTGATAAGAATGCAAAATCATTGATTCTTCAGAGAAGAGTTTGTCAGTTTCTTATAAAGCTGTACATGTAACTTTCAAATGGCCCAGCAGTCCCATCACTAGTTATTTATTCAAGAGACATGAAAATGTAGGTTCATAGAAAAACTGGTAACTGAATGTTTATAGTGGACTTATTCATACAAGCCTCTAAAGGGCAACAATTCAAGCATCCTCCAACTTCTGAAAGGTTAAACAAACTGCTGTGTATCCATACTATGAAATATTACTCAGCATTAAAAATGAATGAACTTTTAATATATGCCATGGCATAGAGGGATCTCAAATACTTTATGCTAAGTGACCCAAATGCTATACTCTCTATGATTCCATTGATTTGATATTTCAGAAAAGGCAAAATTATAGGAAATGACACAGATCTGTGGTTGTCACAGACTTGAGATGATCATAGATATTGACTACAGATGGGCATGAGTGATTTTTCTGGTAATGATAGAACATAAGAGCCAAAACATGTTCTATGAATTAATTTTACCACATTAATTTCAGTGCATATAATTTATACTTCAATTAAAATATTGATTTAGAAAATGGAATACATGAGTTTGGGTAATTCTAGCTGCTGGAGTAAAATCCCAGGGACTTAACCCTGTAAAATTTATCTCTTATTTAAGAAAGTTGAAAATACATGTTTCTAATCCATGGTAGTCCTCCTGCAAGTGGTGATTCAAGGAACAAAGCTCCCATCATCTTGTGCCTATGTATTTTTTAATATAACAGACATCAAGTTCTCCAGGCTGGCCTGCCACAAGATGGCAAAAGAGAAAGAGTGCACTTTGTCACACTTTTAGAGGGTGGGCCTAAAGGTAGCATGCATCACATTTGCTTACATGTATGGGACGGAACTGAGTCGAGAGCCAGAAGTTGTAAAATTTAGATAAGCTATTTGCATAGGAAATAAGGGCAATAGACACATTTTGTGAACAGCTAGTCTATTTATTCTTTTAATAAATATAAAAATATAAAATACTTCCCACATATAATAAGGTATGGACCCTGAAATTCAAACATATAACAAAAAAAATTTTTAAAGGAAAACAAAACAAACAACAATAAAAATGGTGGTTGACAATTTTTGCAGAATATTAAGTATTTCTCCTTGAATTACATAATTTAAAATATAACAGTAAAAACATTGCTGCATAAAATTTATCTATGATGTTGTCTTAGAATTCTTCCAACGTGTAACTTATGTCCTGAATTGCACTTCTGATATCTTTCTACTATGTCGTCTTGCTCATCCAAATTCAAATTACAAAGGTATACACTGTAACAAAAGATAATCTCCTAGGGAGGTGCTCTGACTCAGGAGATTGGGCTTCTGCCTAACACATGGAAGGTACCAGGTTCAATTTTCAGTGCCTCCCGGAGAAGACAAGTTGTCACAGGAAGCAGGTGCAACAAAAAAAACACAAAGAAGAAAGACAATGAGAGACACAATAGACCAGGGAGCTGAGGTGGCTCAAGTGATTGAGCACCTCTCTTCCATGTGGGGTGTCCCAGGTTCATCCCTGTGCCTCCTAGGGAGAGGACGAGCAGACACAAGGAGCACACAGCAAATGGACCCTGAGAACAGACAGCGACCATGAACAATGGGGTTGGGTGTAAAAAAATGAGATTATTATCTTTAAAAAAAAAAGATAATCTTCTAAATAATAACTTCACAAATCACTTTTATTTAACATGGCTAACCTTTAAATGAAGTTTCATTCTGTTTGTCCAGCCTTAGCATTTTAATAAGATTCCACTCTAAAAAAAAAGTTATTTCCATAATACAGGATACACAGCGATAAAATAAAACAAATAAAACAAACAATTTTGCTCCTGGATTTAACTCTAAGAAAAGTTTGAAAATTGACAGACTATTCAAAATAGTGTTTAGTGACTTAGATTGAGAAATTGTTCAGAGACATTGAGAATAAAATGTAAATATAATTTGGTTTAGCTTAATATTTTGATTGCCAAATTGCCAAATGACAGATCATATAATATCACTGACATAAAATGCTGACTATTATCTATTTTTCTACATGTAAATTATTCTTCTAAGGTTGGTTAGTGATTAGCATTTCAAGTTTTCATAATCTATGAGTGATTTTGTATTTGATTCATATAATTTTAAAATTATTTTCTAAATGCTGGTCTTTCATTCCTTGGCTCAAATCATCACATAAGCCACTGATATAATGAATGAGGGAACCTTTATAAGCTGATGGAATTAAACAAAATTATATTCTTATCCTGTGAATATCATCCAACTATTGTTTTAATGAACCCATAAAGAGAAAACAGAAATATATGAAAAGAATATCCTGGTCCTCTTTGAAGGAAAAAGTAAAATGACACAATTGCCCAGTTGTTTCCTACATATATTAATAATCAGGTATGGTAATATATGGTATGTATCTGGTTATCTGTGTATAAATGCAGATATGGTTCTTTGGTATATCTAAATTTAATTACTCAAATTATTTTCTGCTCTCTAAACTGATTTTGTTTCAGGATTGTAATCTTATGAACTCACTCTATCAGTCATCATTTATGGTTATTAATTCAAGGGATGTGGCATATTTGTGTTAAATTGGCACAGCATGAAGCGTGAATCTTATGATATATTTTAAACTCCATGTTCATGAATTGTTTTCTTCTGAGTGGGTGGATCACAGCTATATAAAGACACGTTATGTTTCAAGGTCTGTCTCAATTTGAAATACATATATTTATTTATTTACAGAGTATAAATAAGAAACAAAATGAGAAAAATGAAATTTGAAGAACTCAATATTTCAAATGCTTTGAACGTTATTTTTAAAAAATTTTTTGAGGAGAGATTAATCAGTGAAACAAAGAATAAAGAAAAAGAGCCTGATTCTAATGAAAAGTAACAGTGGAAAAGAAAAATGTGACCAAGCAAAGAAGAATAAAACAACAAGCAAACACAGCAATGCTGATGATTTTGGGTGGAACTTGGGTGTCTCCAGGAATGCTCTCTTAAATTTTATGCTACTTGATAAACCTGGTTTGATAGAATCAATTAGTTGCTAATCAACTATTAACCAAATGAATAATTTGTTGTTTGAATGAATTAATCTGATACTTAAAATGTGCTTTAAAAACTCAGAAATTTAACATGTTCCATATTAATATTAAATACATTAGCATGTACAAAATACAGCATGCAGCATAAAATTGGGATTAACATATAGTACATAGGCTCAGGAAAGCAAGACAAACTTTCAAATTTTTTTTAAAGTACCGGTGAATGAACACAGGACTTCATATGTGGGAAGCTGGCACTCAACCATTGAGCCACATCAGCTTCCCTGAGTTGACTTTTGCGTTTGTTTTGTTTGTTGTTTGTTTTTGTTTTTTCAGGAGGCACTAGGAACTGAACCTGGGGCCTCCTGTATGGGAGGCAGGTGCTCAACTGCTTGAGTCATATACACTCCCCAATCTTTCAAAATTTACTCTCTCCACTGTTGTTTGTGTTTCAGTTCTTTGTTTTACAGTCTTATTAGATGAAAAATAAGACTAATACTCCACTGATGTACTAACTTAATAATAGCATAATTTATTGAAAAGAACAGTGGAATGCTGCCCAGTCCATTCATCTCTTACAAATATTTATTATACACCTACTATTCCAGGCATTATGACACAATGCTGAGGGAAATAAAAACACATGGCTCTTGATGAGAGCTTAAAATTTAATGCTAGAAACATAAAAGCCTAATACCTTAGCCCAAAGAGTTTAATGCTGTGATTGAGATACATGCTATGAAGGAGTTTTATGGTGGTAGGTGGCTATGAAAGAGGAGATTGTGGAAAATTCAAGGCTTTGAGTGATGAGCAGCAATCTAAAAGACGAGCAGACCTTAGTTAGCTAGACTATTCCTGGCAGAGAAAACAGGGTATGGAAATATGCTGTAGCAGAAGGGAGCACAGACGAAGAGCTGAGGTGGCCTGGATAGAAAGAGTGAGAAGAGTGTGTGCAGCACCAGGCCGCAGAGATGAGAACCGGCTGGGCTCTGCAGGGCGGACTGAGCCAGGACTGGGTCTTCTGCCTTTTATCTAAGATGATGAGAATGATATAAGTGTTTTAAGCAGGGGAGGAACACAAAGAAGATTTGCATTTCAAAAGATCTTTCTGACTTGCTGTGGGGAGACAGACTCCTTAGAGTCCAGGAGACTAGTGAGGGAGATACTGCAATCTTCCAGGTGAAAGATACTGGTTGCTAGCCCATTTCTCAGTTTTCAGAGATTAAATAGATATTACTTTTCAAGACTTTGAGTCTCTACCCTACAGAGAAAAACTATTTTGTGGCCTTATTTATAAGCCGTTCCTAATCGTATAACAGTAGTGGCCAAAATGTAGCTTCTAATAGAGAATTAGGACAATTCATCAAACAGTATTGGCCATTCCAAAAGTTGGCAGTGAAGAAAGAGAAGGCTAAAATGAAGGAAGAGTTACTGAGAAGTTAGAAAGATCCCTAGAAAAAAACGAAGGAAAATTAGGTATTATGTCCATGTATTAACATGACAATCCAGTCTGTTTCCAGCTGTAATATTCATTATGTGCTGCTTAACAAATCACTAACAAACATAGTGGCTCCAAACAACCACCTTTATTATCTCACAATTCATGTGGGTGAGGAACCTGGAAGCAAAATAGCTGCATCCTCCAGCTCAGGCTGTTTCACAGTCCTGCAACGGTGGGGGCAAGGGCCATGGTGCCAGCTGAAGGCTCTTCTGCAGAACGATGCACTTCTGAGCTCACGCACGTGATTACTGGCAGGATTAAATTCCTTTCATTCTCTAGAACTGAGCACCTCGGTTTCTCAGTGGCTGTAGGCAGAAAGCCACCTTCAGTTCTTGCCCCGTGGGAACTTGCAGCATGGCAGCTGGTTTCATTAGAGCAAGCACAGGAGACAAGCCATAGACAGAAGTGACATTCCCTCACTTTTGCATATCAAAAGCAAGTCTTTAGGTCCTGTCCATACAAGGGGAGAGATTACAAAAACGCATGACTATCATTTTAGAAGCATCTTACCACACAGGGCAAGCTTTAAAATGCACAGCAAACATGAACTGGAGGGAAAATGAAATCAGGACTTAGTTGCTTCCTATTAGAAAACAGGTATAAATAAAACGCATTCTAGGACATTCCAGGAAATATGTTTGAAAAATATATTATAATGAGAGAAAAGAATAGACTCAAACTCCTAGGAGATAATGCTGAAAAGGAGACAAACAACATCCCAGGCAAACTGAGGATGTAGAACACACAGTGTTATAATTGCCCATTTACTACATCTCCCACTAGACTCTAAGCTCCAAGAGGACAGGAGCTGTGTTGCCATTTACTCTTTTTTTTTTTTTTTACACTTTTTAAATTAAAGTTAATAGATCACAAGGAACATTACATTAAAAAACATAAATAAAACAAGAAACATAAGAGGTTCCCATATACCCCGCTCCCCACCTCATCATTTTTGTAAATTGTATTTTTTGAAGATATATACATCACACACAAAAAATGTTACATTAAAAAATGTAAGTGGTTCCCGTATACCTGCCAGCCCCCCACCCCACTCCTACCACACCAACAACCTCCTCCATCATTGTGACACATTCATCGCACTCAGTGAACACATCCTGGATCACTGTTGCACCACATAGATAATAGTTTACCCTGTAGTTCACACTCTCCCCCAGTACATTCAGTAGGTTAAGGCAGGATATATAAAGTCCAGCATCTGACCCTGCAATATCATTTAGGACAACCCAAAGTCCCCAAAATGCCCCCATATCACATCTCTTCTTCTCTCTCCCTGCCCTCAGCAACTACTGTGGTCACTTTCTCCTCTTCAATGCTACAATTTCTTCTATTACTAGTCACAATAGTTTTATAGTAGAATATCAGTAAGTCCACTCTAATCCATATTTTATTCCTCCATTCTGTGGGCCCCGGGATGGTGATGTCCACTCCACCTCTAGATCAAGAGGGGGCTTAGATTACACATGGTCTTATCAACCTCAAGAACATTTTTGATGCTCAATAAATATTAATATTACTTGAAGGATAAATGACTTTGAAGTTTTAGCCTTGCTTGAGAAGGCTTTGCCTATGTAGGAGCAGGCTATACTCCCCACAGAACAGCCATGAAATGCCAGTGTCTTTTAGTTTTGTAATACTTATTTGTAATACTGCTGATGGTTTAGGAGAAATGGGCAAAGTTTGAAAAACTGTTTGTATACCACCATGAGTGTAAATATATTCCTGAACTTTTAACGGTCATAGATTTGTTAAAATTTGGACAAGGGATTAAAGGAAATAGGGGTAGGCTGAGTATAATTCTTAAGAGATATCCTTTTTGTTCAGCATTTACAATCTAAGGGGTAGAATATAAATAAAGACTACAAAGCAAGGATGCATAAGAATATTCAGGAAATAGTTGAGGAGATGCACAAACCCAATATGATGACTGACGGATTTCTGCTAATCGGTGTCATGACTCACTCATGACATGTTGCCAATTTGTGGAACTTAAAATAAGAAGCAAGTACAGTATAAGAATGACATTGCCTCCTTGCTTACAGCTTCAGTTAAGCTACCTGAGTTTCAATTTCTTCAAGAGCAAAATTGGGAATAACAGTAATACAATCTAACAGTATTTGCATGAAAATGAAGGGATATACATGTTTAGTAGACGATCTCAGTTGGCCTGCTCAGCAACCATTCCCAACCATCTTCTCCCTTGATTTTTTCTGCCATGGAGTCAGGACACACAAAATCTCTATTGTTTTAGCCTACTTCCTCCCAGGGGAGCCACCTTCCTGAACCTGAGATTTTAGGTGTCTACAGTAAAGGGCTTTTCTTTTCAGAATTAAAAGACAAAATTTTATGCAGCCTATAGCATCTGCTCAAAGCTTTAGTAAACTCTGCCATATCTACCTGAAGTTGTTAAGTGGTACTTTCTGGAAATGTAGTAATGAAAATGTTCTGAAATGGTCTGAGCTGTTGATAGCACAACTCTGTGATTAAACTGAGAGCCACTGAGTGTACACTTTGGATGGATGGTACAAGGAAGAGGATCATATAACACAGTGAACCCCATGGTGAAGGATGGGCTGTGGAAGGATGGGAAGGAGGAATGAAGGGAGGAAGGGAGGAAGGGAGGAAAAAAGGAAGGAAAGGAAGTAAATGTGTGATATCAACCATTTGGAACAGTGAGATGGCCCATAAGATCGAATTGAATTAGCAGAAGCAGAGGCAGAAACTTGAGGTCAGACAATGTAAATTCCCCTGGAATTCACTGAATCCCTGGAAATGCATTGGATTTTCCACAAACACCACTAGTATCAGACTTCCAACCAATCATAAAATTCACCGACGCACCTACTTGTATACCTTTTATAGCCGAAGTACTACTTTTCTTTAGACCCTTGTTATAGCTCATTTGAAGCCATGTCCTAACCAGGCTCCTGCTTCTAGTTTTAGGCCACTGTACCTGTCCTCCATATTGTCGCGAAAGTCATCTTTCTAAAATGTAAAGCTGTTGGACACACCACAGAGTAAAAGTTTCCTCAACACACACAAACTAGAGGGGCTATTCCACAGCATTTAGAGCCTTCTGTGATTGTTTCTCTGCTTAACCATTCTCAGTGGTCCTCATGCCTCAGGCTCCAGCCACACTAAAGGCCCTGCCCCTTGGCAAACACCCTGAGGTGCTTTATAGCTCTGTGTCTTTGCTCCAGCAGTGAGCCTGCTTAAATGCCTCTTGCTGCCTCGTGAACAGTCTCTACAGAGTCTTTTTCCATCTTTTATCAGGAGAAGCAATAGAACACACATATTTCCCCTATCTGCAGACTGTCAACCTTTTGGGATAAGGGCCCACATGTTTTAGAAGTCTCTTATTCTCAGAACTGCTACATTATTTAAGTATTTAATGACTGTATTGAATGAATGAATGAATAAATGAATGAATGAATGAATGAATGCACAAATGGTAAAACTAATGAGTGCGAGAATGACTGGTCATTTTGCTGACTTCCAAATAGAAAAACACTCTCTGTCCCTTTTAGGTGCCATCTCGCCAGTGGCTGCCTTCTGCATGCTAATTGTTATACCAGTTACACCTGCCTTGAAAGTGCATAAACCAGTCCTTATTGGCACTGATATTTTCATCCTTTGATCCTTTACCACAGTGCTCTTTCATAGCTTCATAGAATTTCAAAGCTTGGACAGAATGGTGGCTGAGTCCTTATACACCTAAACGCACAAATACACTTCCTTATTTCAGGTCATATTCTACATTTAGCTTAGAAGATCCCATAATACTGAGTGAATTCATCACTAAAGTATTACTTGTTTCTTTTCCTTGATTTTATTAGTTATTTTAAAAGATCTTATGGATTGACTATGAAATATGTTTAAAATATTGAGACCCATTTTAATAATTCAGTACTTAGTACATAAAAACTATTCTTTACAAATGATAACTTTATCTTAGTCTGTAGTTTAAAATCTTTACTTGTATTAGCTTATTTACTGCTCATAGTAACTCTATTAGGTCGCTGCTAGTAATATCCCCACTTGACAGACATGGATTGTGAAGGACACAGAGATTAAAATGACCAAGGTGACAATGCTAGTATGTGGCAGAGCTAGAATTTGAACTCAGAGAAATAGACTCCAAAATCTGTATTCTTAACTGATTTTCTATTCTAAACAAACATACCAAAAACAGGTTTGATTATTCAGAGTAGTCCCCTAGGAGGTGTATGCTTATCCAAATGATGCTGCATTTTCCCATAACATTAAGCAGATTCTTCTTTTGGAATAACCTGTTTAAATGGTTTATTGGTCTCATAAGAAAAATCTCTCCTTTGCATTATGATCCATGGAATCTGTGTCATAATACAACACTCACTCTGCTCCCCGCTTTTCCGGTTTTTCTCGGGTTGGCTCTGCTCCTTCTTTTACTTCTCTGTTTTGTTTTTTGTTTGGTTTATTTTTTGGCAGGATCCCAAGAATGCATGGAGAGTATGGCTGGGTCGTAACTTGGGGCCAGGAGTCTATTTCCCTCCTACTCAACCCTCAACCCCCAGAGGAAGTGAGGACACGCCACTCTGGGAGTTGGGCAGAGTTCTTCAGAAAGTGGGCCTCAAAGACAAGGTTAAGTCATGCTTTGTCTGTGCCATTAATTGAATGCAAATCATAAAATCAAGTCACCTTATATCAAGAATCTCTTTTCTGCCATCTGTTGATAGTTGTACTAAATGAACTCTGAGGTGTTACCTGCTTATTACCCTTTATTCATGTAGAGACAACGTAATTTTTCTTGAGAACACACTTCATCCTCATTTTCAACCCCTGTATTACCGTGGCTTGACCTAGATAGATTGTTCATGGGTTTAAATATGACCCAGCTCTGGCCTGTGAGTGTCAGGTCTGGAAATGTTGTTGCAGCCTTTGGGGAAAGGGTCTGCCTGAGAACAAAGACAGTATATTCTCTAGAGAGGGAAAAAGACAGATTACTGGTGATATCATTTTATTTCCTAGATCCATATGTTTCTAAAGCCAATTAATTCCCCTGAAATTTTCAATTAAACTTATTGATATATCAATAAGGCAGAATAAAATGGTTTTGAAAACCAAAAATCTATGACTAATAAACAATCAATAGCATGCAGATGCTAATCAGATAATATGCATTCAAATTGATTATCTGTTAGGCAGGGCGAATCTGAGCTAACATACTTTTTCTGAGTCTCTGCTAAACACAGACATAACTCAAACCTCATGTATTCATGCAGCATGGAATCACAGTCTTTCAGTTTTCAAAGGAATGCTATAAAGTGAGGAAATTCATTCATTCATTCATTCATTCAACAAATATTGATTGGATATTCTGTTATGAGCCTTTCGATGTATTTGATAGGGAGGTAAAAGGCTAACATAATCAAACCTATTTTCTGACCTAATTAAAGTCTATAGACTCATAGCAAGGTCAACATTAAATACATAATTACACAAGTGTGAAATGGCAACTGCCCAGGGTTTGCCATAGCAAAATCTGAGAGCTTATAATAATAACAGAGGCATTTTACTTATCAGAGACATTTGAAAAGACATTCCTGGGTGAATGACACCAGGCACACCCCTTTTATGGGTCAAACATGAGTTTAAATGGAGGTTATTGGGAAGCCAATCATTGCTTCTCTTTCCAGCCCGAGCCCACCATGTTCATACTCAGTTGACACAACCTCCACCTCTTCTGCCCTTGGGGAAAGCACACTAGTGTCCTCAAGAGAGAGGACTCTGGGAGTCATCCATCACAGGCTTTGGGCAAGAAATTATGAAGGCCTAAGGGCCTGGAAAGTCATCTAGTTGGGGAGATATAGGCTCCAACTGGGCTCATCCCTTGAGCATGGACTCCTGTCTGCCATGGAAGGGGTGCCATGGAAAGAAGGGCATAGTGGTGATCTCCAGAGCAGGAGCTGCATTTTCCCAAACCCAGGGCAGAATGCTAGGAGATTTAACTGAGCTCTAAAGGCAAAGCCTGTTGGTAGGACAGCAGGGCAGAGGAGGCAGGATGGGAGCAGGGGAGAAAGGAACTGCATGGGCCAAACTTTTGGTGTGAAAATATTCATCATTAGAAAGCTGGCCCATACTTCAAGTTACTTTTTAAGAAATATCTGAAATATGAATATGAACAATGAATAAAAAATGATAAATGCCATGAAATGTAGGTGGGCTAAAATTGCTACACAGTGTAATTTTCACACCAAGCTATTGTCTTCAAAATAACCAAATCACACAATTGCATACACACAGATATGTGCAACAAACAAAATACCCTCCCCCTAAAAAAAGGCCTTGCTTTGTTTTGTTTTTGAAAGAAATGCTATATTCTGTGTAGCCTGCAGCTACCTAATCACTCTGGGACTAGTTCAGCTGAGTGACAGTCACTGAATGTGTCCACAGCCTTTACAGTGACAGGAGCAATTTACCTGCACTTTTCTTGTTTAATTAAATAGTAATCAGTGGGTGGTAATTTAGACCCCCATATATATGGGTGTATGTGAAAGTATGACAGCATGATTTGCTAAACTCTAAGTGTTAATCATATTCAATGCACTGGCTAAATTTCTGGGTTTCAGTGTGCTTAGTTAGGTCTGCTGTTGAACTTGAAGGAATTTATAGCCTTAAGTCATGCATGGATTTATTAAGGTGCCATGTTATACCCACAGACAGAGAGGTAATTCAGTAAGTAGAGTATTTTTTATAGGTACTGGGGCATGAACTTACCATAGTATTTTCTACTTTGACTCTGAATGTTACAATATTGGCGAGTTAGCTGTGAAATGATTTGTTCCTCTTAACCAATTTTCTCACTATTAAGAACAAATCTCTTTCTTCAAAAAAAAAATGATTGAAAGTTCACAGTCTACAGCACACTTCCAAAATAACTCCCTAAAACAAGTATTTTTTTTCACTATAAACTAAGTAGAGCTTTAACCAGATGAGGTTTTATTTGATTTTCCTTAGAAAACGTGTATGTTCATCAGGCATTATCACAGCATCCAATTTAGCAAATTTTGTCATTTAAATAATTTCAGTTATAAATTCCAGTTTCCCCCTCTTATGTAAATAGTCTCAAAATTGCTTTGGAGCAGAAGCTCTCCAAATATGGTTTCAACCTAGAGGTGATTTTTTTTTTTTCAGGGAAAGATTTTTTTTTATATAGTTATATTAATTCTCCAATGTAAAAATCCATGTAACTCAGTGAAAAGGGAATCTGAGAAATTCTTCCACTTTGCTAAATCCAAAATGTTGGAACTTTCAAGTTTAAAAATTTCCCTGGGGCACTGTAAGAACACTGTCAGGAGATAAGTTAGAAAAGAATGCTATAACATTTAGAAGTTATAAATAATTTAAACAACATAGGTCATTTCATAAATGAGCATTAACTATTTCTATCAAACTTGAATTTTCATGACCTACATTTCTTTGTATTTTATTATGAGGTTTATAGTCACTCCCAGAGCACTTTTTTTTTTGAGAGCTATTAAAGCTGCGTGGAGAGGAGATGAAGCAAGGGAAGGTTAATGAGAGTGAGAGGGGAGGACCTTGCTCCTGTCACCTTTCATTCAGTACCCATTTCCGGAAAGTGGGCTTCCTCTTCCAGGCCTGACAGCCTGGCCTCTTGCATCACTCAAAAATGAAGCCAGATTTGATTAAAGTGAAAATGAGACCTTCCAAAGCTAGCAAAGGAGGCCAAACCCTTTGAGGTATAAAGTGCATTTCTCCATCCTAAGTAATGGCAGCAGGGATGGGGCAGCTTCCATCTACCAATTTACCAACTGTAGTTTTTTTCATCTCTGTTATCTAGCTCATTTAAAGGGTGTTTTTGCACTACGAGATTGTTCCTTGATATTCTCCTTCAGATTAAATTCTGACTTGGCTTTTGTAAGTGTTTCAAATGAAGAGCCAGGCAACATTCAAAATGACTCAAATTGCCATGTGTCCTGTGCTTAACTAGAATGTTCCAGGGCAAGTGTGTCTTTAAGCCAGGAAAGCTATAAAAATAGTGATTATATTTATTTTAATCTCTGTATCTTTCCATGGGGTGGAAATGGCTGGGGCATTTTGGGTACATGGCTTTTGAACAATGGAAGGATTATTAGATAATTTCAATGACATCAGCTAATAAATCCTATGGAAAAGAACTTAGCAAAAGCCAAAGTATGCAAAGTATAAAAGTTCCACAATGTCTACTTCCTCAAACTTCTTAAGTAAGTCAACTACCAACACTCAGAGAGTCTGTCTTCCCCTCTGTTCCTAACAACTCCCAATTTCATATCATTTGCAAATTCAATTAGCCTGCTCTTTACTCCTGTCACATAACCCATCTGACCTCCTCTGTCTTTCTGCTCCATTTCACCCTTCTATCCCTACAGACTCTCCTCAGAACAGAGGAATACATTTTGTGAGCCCTCTCCATCTCTGCTTCCTTTTTATTCTGCTGGGCTCAAAGGAGAGGGAATATGAGAACAAACAGATATGTATGTTTTGGTTTCTGAATAGAAAATGATTTTTTCTATTCCTCATTGTTACCTAATGTGTGTGATAATTTGAAAAATTCATAAATGATTTTTAATTTATATACAGAACATGTCTATGTGTACTTATCTACAACGGCCTTACCCCCATTTATAATTATCATGTGAGAATTTAATGTTTCATGCCATAGCATCAAATTCATTTTGTTTATCTCAGTGTGCACAGCAAAAATAAATTTGTCTTGGATACTTAGCTACCTTTGTGGTTATAGTCACAAATATTAACATTAAATAAAAAGTATTTATATGTCAGTGTTGACCTTTTAATTAAATGGGAATGGCTAGAGTCAATCATGTATTGGCAGGTATTTACATAGCAAGTAATTACAGGGTGAAGAGATTATTTCGGTTATAAAATCAGAGGGCAAGTCATACCAAACTTTAGAAATAGAGTCACTAAGAAATCTGTAAGAACATGTAATTGCTATGTTTTTAACTGGCATTTACCAAGAACAACTAAATTCTGATGGTAAGTAATATTGTAAAGTGTAATTGTAGACATTAGTATGATTTTTATTTTCTTAGTGATTAGGAGTCTGAAATCCCTAAAACATTTTTATTTGTACTAAGTATGTGAAGGAATTTTGGAGACTCTCTGCATAGAAGTTTTCTTCTAACTACTCCATCACTTTGTTAGGAAGCTAGGGCATTTCCAAGCTGCCTGGAAAACATCTCAGCCCATCCCCACTGCAACCCAAAGGCAGTCCAATGCCCTAGAAATAATGTTTCTTGAAATGTTCTGTGCCTAGTATTGACAAAACACAGTGGCAAAACTATGGAGAATCATTGCATCAGAATTTCTGACAATCTGATGCATATATTTTTTTACTTGTACCCTAATATAAAGTTGTAAAGATCCTGGACTCAGAGATTGAATCAAACCTCAGAAAACAACACTATGTTCCTCTCTTCCCACTCCCTGTCTCTCATCTCACCTAAACAGTTACAAAATCACTCTTCCATTTTTCTCTTCTCTAAATTCTGATTAGGACTGCTTGCCATGGCAGTAATGATTTAAAAAATATATATATAACACATTTGCTGAAATCATTTACCCAAGTTACCCCTAGGTCCTTTATGAAATAACGATGTCTGTGTTGGATGCTCCATTGCTAATTCAGAGTTTTAGCAGACTGATTCAAGCTATTATAGGTCTACAATATAGGTGATCTACGTATTTTAAAAGAAGACAAACTTTTGAGATTGATTCACTGCTCCCGCTTAGTAGTACATATGTCTTTTTGACTCAGTTATTGCTGAAATTTAAGGGGGGAGATCAATGAATCTGGACATCTAACTCTGAATAATCCAGAATAAGCCAAGAGACTGAAAGATGAGAATAGTTCAGATGAGAATTGGAAGGAAGCCTCAAACTCTAAACATATCTTTTTAAGCTATCACCAAATGATGGTTAAAATGAGTGTATATGTAGTTGTTTAAATAATGCCAATTTTCACCTGTCTTTTGGAAAGGTAGAAGAAGAGCCCTTAGATAACACAAGTAAAACAATTCCACTGATTTCAGTGCAAGAAAGAAGCATGGGCATTGTGAGTCTATGGAGAAAACTTCCTATCATCAGATTTCCTAAGTTAATTGGCACATTCAGGGACTAAATAATAGCTATCACTACAGAGCAAGTCACTTTGAGCACTTGCTACATGCCTGGCAAATTCAATGTGCTTTATATATTTTAACTCATTATTCCCTTTATATCAAGGAGGAAACTAAGTCGCAGAGACAGAATGTCCAATTCGGGGGGCACTGTCCTTACACTACACTTCAGCGTGTTTCTGTTTCTAGCGTTTCTAGCTTCACAGGGACCAGTGGCTTCAGCTCTTCCTGTGTCCTTTACCTTCACAGCCTTTACTCCTCGAATTCGACTTGCAGCATATGAGAAAGTTTGTTATTAATCTGGCTTCATACAGGCAGGAGAAGCTGAGAGCAAATATGCGTTTTCTATAAAAATATACACACACAATACATTGTTAAGAGCAACAGTGCTCCCCCTTTTTTCCATCTTTCTCCTTAAACACGCCTCATAAAAATGGTATTTCTTGGCAAGAAAAAACATTTTTCCTTTATGTCAGAGTCACTGTTAAGTTCACATTTGTGTTTGAAAGTTTTGTTTCCAACTTTCCACTCCAGCCCTATGCCCCACAGCAAGAGGTAAATCCTGGAATTTGCATATTGTGCTTATGAAGTAGCAGGGCTGTCTTAAAGAAGCAGTGAGGGGTTAGAAATCAGGAACACACATTGTCACAGGATCCCAATCCAACATATTTGTCCTCTACTTTTATATAATTCTCTGCTTTCAATTAAGATGCCTTATTAAATAGCATTCAAACACGCGAAAGCAAAGACAGAACCTGACAGAATTTCAACAGGTTCTGTGCATTCATACTGTATGTCACCTCTTAATTAGCAACCAAAATGCAATGAACAGATTGTACAGTTTACCATCCTAGCCCAGCTCCTACACTTGCTATTTGTGCATATACAGCATATTTAAAGAGACCCCCATCCAGCAGGATTTTCATACTTGCTCCATCCCTGCAACAGAACCACCATCAACTAAATGCCACTTCATGGATGCCTTAGCCTGCAGCAGCAGCTGGCATTACCAAGCAGTTGAAAGGACATTTTAATCTCCTGTTTAATGCATTTTTCTCCACCTGGGATAAGAAGCCAAAATTGCTGTTAGCAAAAAATGCCTTAGTCATTAACTGAAAGTGCCTTTTTTAAAAGTGTTCCATTACTCCCCTACTGGGAAATTTCAGACTTTATTAGCATTTTTTTGAATTTGTATTAGTAGTACCTGAGTGGTAAAATGCTAATGGATGAACACTTAGCTATTTTCCACAGATTTTGCTTTTGGGCTTTCCTTGTACAGGAGCCAAGAGGGAGAAAGGGTCAATATAGTGCATTCCTCACCAGCCTCCCCAATTCTGAAGTCCATAGTCAAAGGAATCATCTTAATTTTCTATTATTCTGTGCCTGCAGAGGCACAAAAGAATGGATTTAGGGACTCATTTTTACCTCAGGGCAACCAAGAGGATATTAAATGTTCTTTAAATGCAAGTCTGTGTATTTAAATCACATGCATGCTGGGCTGGTATTACCTTGCTTTGGTGATAAGACTGCATTAAATTTAGGCTGTAAAGCAAATAGAAGTTCTCTCATCGAAACACATGCTGTTAGTGAAGAGATTGTTCTGTCATTTAGGTACCAGAGACATCACATTAAAAAATAAGAACGGTGAAACAATTTAGATTGTGATTCATGCACATTTTTAATTCTTTAGATTTAAAGAACTTAAAATATGATTTAATTTTTATTTGCCTGTTTTGTTAGATTCTACTAAACACCCACCTATAATTTTAGAAGTCTGACATCAGGCAAGCCTAATAGAGTGGTTGTTTGAGTGATAGTTTGGTTTACTTGGTTTGGTTTGATTTGGTTTGGTTTCTAACAGGACTATGCTCATTAGTCATGGACTAAAATAAATAAATATATCAATGTAATATAGCTACTTGCGTCCTAAATGAAAATTTATTGAAATCTCCCACCAAGATACTTAACTTTTAGTAAAAACTGAAGAGGAAAAATAAAAGGTTGAAATATATCTTGAAAGTAATGTACCTAGGATTTATCCCTGGCTTCATTACCATATTCATCCAATTGAGCAGTGTATTGTTATTTTATGTAACTGCCCCAGAGACCCTCTTTCTGCCTGCAGTTTTACTTCTGCTGTTTCCTGGTTTGGTAACAAAATAAGAAAACTACCTTTGATATGCAGAAACTATGGTTTCCTTAAGGTATAAGTAGAAATGCAGTCCTTCTCTAAAAAACAGTGCAGGCAGCAGTCAAAAAAGAAATAATATTGGATTTAACAGGGATTAAGGCTAACAGCAAGACACAGTTCCCCCCAAGGATGTGTGTTTTCTGGAGATGTTTAAGACAGTATAGCACAGGGCCTGAGTTAGAGAACATATAGGATATATCATAGAAAAAGAAATTATTAGGTATTTTCCTAAAGTTACTCTTTATTATTTGAATACTCAGAAGTCATAATTACAGGCACTTGATAGTGGCTTTCCAGTGGCTCACGGTAGGCATTGCATACTGATCACTTGTATCCTTGCTGCATCCCTGCCCTTATACCTTCCCAAGAATCTAAGCAGCTTAGATGTGCTGGGCAGCAGCAAATGGTCAGACTGGCCAAATTTTGGGAATGTATAGGTATATACATATTCAGATTCCATTGAGGTATTAATCTTTCCAAAGCACTCCCATGAGGGAATCATCAGCAAATTTGACTGCATCTGTTAGGCAATATGGCTTCATTGTGCATTATTCAAAATTGTAACAGAGATTTGCAGCACACACAATTATGACTTCTCTTTTTATAATCTAACTGAAAAACTCCCATCATTTGAAGATCACATACACACTGTGGGCATTGGAGTGGAAGTAAATGAAATACTGGTGCATAGAATCCAAATGTATCTGCAAATTCTATATTCAACACATACCTCAGTATTTTTCCAAGATTTTATCTTTTTTTCAGTTATGAGGTCCTTTCACAGAAAAGTATCATTTCAGGGAGACTTTTTAATATTTTATGAAATCTTTTGTCATTTTATGACAATATGTAATGTCACAATGATGTTATTTTAATAAGATAATTTTATCTTGTATTGTCATATTAGAAAATATATTATGGAATTGATATTCGTTTTTTGATAATTTTGTTGCATGCAAAGACAAATTTCAACCTTTCTCACTTAACAAGTGATTTATGATATTTAATTTCCTTAGCCTAATTATGTTAGAAAAAATCTTGACTTTAAACATGTTTACAAAATGATATATCCACTTCAGATAGAAGACTGGAAGTCTATTGGCAAGTAGATTGAAATATAACTGTTTTTCAATTAAAAAAAAAAAAAGAAATGTTTATTTGAAGTAATTATAATTTTCTTATTTTTCAATGAAAGATTTAAAATGTAATATTTTGTGTTACTTTTCCTCTAAATAATGAGATAAAAAGAAAAGAATTTAGACCATTTGTAAGTATATCTCCACAAATAACGCATAATGGATATAGAGTGCCTTTCTCTCAGTAGATAAAAATACAAACCAGATATATTCATCACCATATTTTTCTCTTTAACATTGGCTTTTGCAGTAGAGACATCTTGATGTGCTATTTGGGATTCTGATCAGATGAAAGAAACTGAAGACCATCTTTAGACAGTTTTATAGAGTTATATTTCTTCACTCATCTTTGTTTCATCATTTGTTGTTTCCTGTCATTTATCAACATTACCTTATAAGTATTTAAAAAAAGAAATACTAAATAAACAAATACTTGGAGTAGTATAATGGTCAGCCATCACAGCTTCTAGGGGTTTTCAGTTGATTAACAAAGTCAGTGACATGAAACCACTAAATGCTCATATAATACCCTCTAGAAAATGCACAGACTGTTTCAAAGGGGAAAAAGGGCTGAATAACATTTCATCAATTTATTTTTAAACAGAAACAGATATCATTGTCACCATGAAAAGTGAGGTCTTCTTATTTTTATTGTTAACATTCCTGAAAATTTCTGGGATCTTATGTTGAAGGAACTTAAAATCCCCTAAGGGATGCCACTTTAATTCACTCATTTAACATGCATTTCTTGATCTTCACTACATATTATACCAGCAATGTATTAAGATCCAGGGATAAGCAGATAAAGAACATAGAGTTCTTGTTTTTAAGTAACTTGCTGGCTGATTAGGCTGTCAGAAACATAAACAATAAGAGCAATATCTTTTTTTTTTTCTTCTATCAAATACCTATAATTATATTTTGCAAAGGATACATATCCAATGAATTCACTAATGATGTAGAATTTACATACACCCATACTGAGAGATAAACACATATTCTCTAAGCACAAAGCTTATATTCACAAATAACTTTTCGCTTAAAGTCAAAATTTCAATTAATGGTCATTATGGGAATGATTTTTTTTAATGTAACCACTAATCTTATGTTGCCAGTAAAATCTAGGCAGTTATATCCCCAAACAATGGTTATATTCAGTGGACATGCATTAATAATCTATACAACTTAACATTATACCAAAAAAGGAGTTGAATACTCCTTTTCCATAATTTTTGGTGGATTTCAAGTATGATGGCATAAAATCTTGCTAAGTGCTGTGACAGAAGGATAAAAAAACTGGTTGTAGATATGGGGCAAAATACAGAAAGAAATGATAAACCGTGCAGGGAAACTTAGAACTCTTCAAAAAAAAAGTCACAGTTGACCTTTGTCTTCATGAATGGGCAGAAGTTTGTCAGACAGGGTCATTTGGGAATAACATTTTAGTACAGGGTATGTGACATATGCAAAATAGAGCATGACCATTTCAGGAATTATTCAAGTAAGCCTGCAATTTACGTTCACATGTGACAGTGAGAATAAACAAGATGGAAGAGAATGAGAAAGACATGGTCTACCAAGAAAGGAACTTTGAATTTTATATGTAAGCAGTGGAGAAATATTGAAGGAATTTGCACACTGGAGTAAAATGACCAGATGTGCTTTAGAAAGATGATTCCTGATGATCAGGAATTTTTCTACCCTCTACACTCCCTTGGCTATTGTCCTCTATTCACCAACATAGCACTTGATTAGAGAAGAGTAGAACTGTAGAATACTGGAAATATGCATCCTAGGTGTGTGGTTATTTGGAGGGAAAACAAAATATTTCAATGAATTTTACTGATTTTTTCCTTATGCATTTATGTGGGTGTTCAGGGACCAGCAGGATTATTATTGCTGATATTTTTTTAGATGCTTAGTTAATACTCTTTTATATAATTTTACTTGTTTGTCATATAAACATAGGTCAAACCTATTCTCCAAATTGCCAACATATGTTCAAGACGTATAATGTTAAAAAGCATTCAGCATTTTGGAGTTTCTTAAAAACTTAGTTCTTGAAACTAGAGTGTAAGAAACAGATTTTACTTTCTTGTGAATCCACAACATAATTGATCCAACTTTAGAAAGAAAGATATTCGTGAAGATATTTATACATACCTATATCTAAATCTATATCTATCTATCTAGCTTCTAGTTATAAATCTATAAAACCCATTTTTTCCAAATTTTAAAAATTTATTCATATCAACAAAAGTTCACATTTGGGGCCTGGATACCTCTGGGAACAAGGAAGATAATGACACATGAATGGTCATGCTAGCCTGTGTTGATCCAAACTGTTTGGTGTTTCAGAAAAATTGTTTTATAAAAACTCCTGAGCTGTGACTCAAGGTCATAACCGAATTTTCTAAACCTCAGGTTTTCTTCCCTTGTAATATAGTGACCATTTATTGCATTGGAGGCATGTGTCAGGAACTGTGCCATATGCATTACATGTAGTTTGTTTAATTCTCACAACTGATAAAAAGACGATACCCAAATTTGAAGATAAGAAAATTGAGGGTCAGAGAAGTTTTTATACAAATTCTGCACTTTGCCATCTACTGTACACTTTTTATTTGTTATGTTTATCACATAGTTATTTTTCTGCCATGACTTGATGTTTGCATCATGTTAACTGAAATAAGATCTTGCATAAATATTATTATTCCTCAGCCTCAGCTGTTGCAGGGAGGAAGCTAGGGAGATTTGCCCCAGCCTCCTCTGGGCAACTGCAGGTGCTTTTGGCCAGCACAGACTGGATAGTCAGATACCTGTGATGTCATCCATGTACCCCAATAGGATAAGGAGGAGAACTGTGTTGCCTAGGCCTTCCTGGGCAACTGCAAGTTTTTTTGCCCACATGAACTGGTTTGTTGAGTACCTTGGATTCCACCAGCAGCCCCCCCCCCCCCCCCGCCACTCCTCCATAAGAAGGGGCTGGCATTTCTTCAGCTTCTTTGGGCAACTGCAGACACTTTCAGCAAGCATAGACTGCATACTCAGACACATGTAGGACCATCCTTGTGCCGCAACAGGATAGGAGGGGGCTGGTGTTTCCTCAACCTCTCTGGACAACTGCAGGTGCTTTGGCCTGCAAGAACTGGACAGTTTGGCATCCATGACTTCATCCCCTACCTCAAATAGGATAAGAGGGCACCTGTGTTTCCTTAGTCTCTACAGACAACTGCAGGTGCTTTCAGCCGAAATAGACTAGTTTGTGGGATGCCTGTGGTTCCATCCTCACGCCATAAAGGGCAGAAGAGGCAGTATTCCCTCAGCCTTTCAGGTCAACTGCAGGCACTTTTGGGCCATATGGACTAGATTTTGGGGAACTCCGAAGGGTCCATCCCCACCTCTGGTGTGGAGAAAGGGTGCCAGAGCTACATTAGCTTACCTGCCCAACTGCAGTGAGTTTTGACTCATACAGCTTAGTTTGCTGCCCACACCTAGAACTCCATCCTCACCAGGTAGTGGAGAAAGGGGCTGAAGCTTCATCAGACTCTCTGGGTAACTACAAATGGTCTTGGCCTGCATGGCTTTCTCAATACCCCTCACAGTGGAGAAAGTTGGGAGAAGCTTCTCTGAGACAATGTGAGCAGTAACCTCTATAGCCTACAGCACCAACTACATCCTCAGCTCTTACTAAACAACCAGCAAGAGAGAAAGGGCAAGAAAGTCCTAAACTAAAGAGAGAAACATTGCCCAGAATAAATACATCTAGTAAGTCAAATGCCAAGACCAACAAAAAATTGCAATCCATACCAAGAAACAGGAAGATATGGGTCAGTAAAAGGAAAAAGGTAAGCCTCCAGATGACATAAAGCAGTTGAGACAACTAATTATAGATATTCAAACAAATCTCATTAATAAATTCAATGAGATGACTAAGGAGATTAAGGAGATTAAGAAGACATTGGCTGAGCGCAAAGAAGATTTTGAAAGCATACATAGAAAAATAGCAGATCTTACAGGAATGAAAGGCACAATAAATGCAATTAAAAATACACTGGAAGCATGGGGATGTGGACTTGACCCAGTGGTTAGGGTGTCCGTCTACCACACAGGAGGTCCGTAGTTCAAACCCCAGGCCTCCTTGACCCATATGGAGCTGGCCCACGTGCAGTGCTGATGCATGCAAGGAGTGCCATGCCATGCAGGGGTGTCCCCCGTGACAAGGAGCGCATCCCGTAAGGAAAGCCACCCAGCGCGAAAGAAAGTGCAGCTTGCCCAAGAATGGTGCTGCACACACGGAGAGCTGACGCAACAAGATGATGCAACAACAACAAAAAACACAGATTCCCATGCCACTGACAACAACAGAAGCGGACAAAGAAAAACATGCAGCAACTGACACAAAGAACAGACAACTGGGGTGGGGGGAAGGAGAGAGAAATAAATTTTAAAATCTTTTTAAAAAAATACACTGGAAGCTTATAACAGCCAGTTTGAGAAGGTAGAAGAAAGGATCAGTGTACTTGAAGACATGGCTTCTGAACAGGAACATAGAAAAGAATGGAAAAAATTGAAGAGGGTCTCAAGGACAAAATGATGTCAGAAGATGTGCAAACATACACGTCTTGGGTGTCCCAGAAGGAGAAGTGAAGGGAAAGGGGGCAGAAGGAATACTTGAAGAAATAATGGTAGAACATTTACCAAACATATTAAAGGACATAGATATCCTTGTCCAAGAAGCACAATGTACTCCAATCCAAATAAAACCAAATTAGCCTACCCAAAACACATACTAATTAGAATGTCACATGCCAATGACAAAGGGAGAATTCTGAAAGCAGCAAGAAAAAAAGCAATGCATCACATACACGGGATCCAATAAAATTAAGTGCTGGTTTTTCATCAGAAACCATGGATGTGAGGAGGCAGTAATATGATATAGTTAAGAGACTGCAAGATAGAAACTGGCAGCCAAGAATCTTGTATCTAGCAAGATTGTCTTTCAAAAATGAGGGTGAGGGACAATGAGCAAGATGGCAGTGGAGCAAGGAACTCCTAGAGTCAGCTCCTACTACAAGGCAGTTAGTAAATATCCAGAGCTATCTGGAGCTAGCTGAAGCACCTGTTTTGGGGCTCCAGGAGACCAGAAAAGCATCCTGCTACATCCTTGAAGGAATAGAAGAAGGGGACTGCTCATCGGCGGAGAAGATTCGTAAGTAGAGCACTCCATGCCACAGAGGCAGGTGCTCATTCTTCACTGGAGGCACAAGTCACTTTGGAAGCTGATGGGCAGCTGGAATTGATACCTCCACTTCCCAAAAATGGGGGAGGAAGAGACAGTTGAGCACCATCTTCAGCTACTGATGAGTAAATTTGGCAGGCTAAAGTATAATCCTAAGAGCAGCTAAAGTTTGAACCTGTCCAAGTCAGAAAGAGGCTGGTAGCCTCTTAAGAGTTGAGAGGCCATCTTAACTCCATGCCTGGCATGAAGGAAGCAGAGAAGACTGAAAATGACAGTGCTGGTAGGGACTGGTTTCTTTTCATCCAAATAAGACAGCAGCTCTAGCATAAGCCCCAACCACACCTCCAGTAGGGAGGAAGCTGGAGGAACTTTCACCAGCCTCTCCAGGAAATTACTGGCCAAGCTTCAGAGACCAGTGATTATCTTACTTTGGTGGCACAAGCTGCCCCATGAGCTATTCTGTGACTGGAATTTGAAGCTCCATTTCCCAAAAACAGTGGTATGATATGTTTAAGATACTATAAGAAAAAAACTTCTAGCCAAAAATCTTATATCTGGCAAGACTTGTCTTTCAAAAATGAAGGCAAGTTGAATATTCATAGATAAATAGAAACAGAGAATTTCTAACCAAGAGACCAGATTTTCAGGAAATACTAAAGGGTGTGCTAGAGCCTGAAAAGAAAAGACAGGAGAGAGTGGCCTGCAAGAGAATCTAGAAATGAAGATTATATGGGGAAAAAAAGTAACTAAAAATATCAAAAGAGTGGTGAAAATAAAATATGACGGATAAAACTCAAATAGTCAGGAATAAAGTTAACAAATCATGTAAAGCACTTATATTCAGAAAACTGCAACTCAGTGTTAAAAGAAATAAAAAAAGTCCCAAATAAGTTGAAGAACATTCCATGCTCATGGATTGGAAGACTAAATATCATTAAGATGTCACTTCTACACAAATTGATATACAGAGTCAATGAAATCCTTATAAAAATTCCACCAGTATTTTTTTTTTAATTGAAAACATGATTGTCAAATCTATTTGGAAGGGTAAGGGGTCCTGAATAACCAGGAACATCTTAAAAAGGAAAAGTGAACCTTCATTTCCAGACTTTAAATCATATCACCTAGCTATCATGGTAAAAACAGCATGCTACTGGCATAAAGACAGACACATATACCAATGGAACCAAACTGACAGTTCAGAAATAGACTGTCACATGTATAGTCAAGTGATTTTTGACTAGCCTGTCAAACCCACACAGCTCAGGCAGAACAGTCCATTCAGCAAATGGTACTGAAAAAAAACTGGATATCCATCACCAAAGGAAGGAAAGAGGACCCCTTAACTCAGAATGGATCAAAAACCTAAAAATAAAAGCAAGAACCATAAAGCTTGTAGAATAAATTGTAGGAATATATCTTCAAGACCTGCTGGTAGGTGGTGGATTCTTAAAGGAGATAAGAGAAGGACTGAGACAGGTTACTGATATTTAATGTAAGTAGAAGTTTTAATTAGCTTTACTGTAAAAGTGTGGAAATGTATAGAGTGGATGGTAACACATAGTGAGTAACAACTAGTTTATAAATGAGAATGTGGCTGAAAATGGTAGTCTAAGTATGTATATGCCAATTGACAGAGTGCTTGAGAATAATCTAGGAACTGAACAGCAAAGTAAAGCAAGAGATGGATGAGAATTGTGGTTGATGGTACAGATTCAAGAGTGTCCTTTGTTAGTTAGAGCAAATGTGCATCGCTATTGCAAGGTGGTGGGAATGTGGAGAAGCATGGGAAAAATACAACTGGAGTGACCTCTGGACTGTGGTTAATAGTAATAGTGCAATATTCTTGCATCTATGCCAGATGTACTGTTGGTAATAGGGCAGTAAGGAAAATGTGTACCAAATGTACACTATGGATGTGGTAACTATCAGATGATATTATCTGTAACAAATGTTCCACCACAGTGCAGTGTGTTGATAGAGGAGTGTTGCTTGGGAATTGTGCATGATTGTTTTATAAGTTTACAACTCCTGTCATAAAAAAAATTTTTAAAAATAGGATGGGGGAAACGGACTTGGCCCAGTGGTTGGGGCGTCCGTCTACCACATGGGAGGTCTGCGGTTCAAACCCCGGGCCTCCTTGACCCGTGTGGAGCTGGCCCATGCGCAGTGCTGATGCGCGCAAGGAGTCATGCAGGGGTGTCCCCCGCGTAGGGGAGCCCCATGCGCAGGGAGTGCACCCGTAGGGGGAGCCACCCAGCGCGAAAGAAAGTGCAGCCTGCCCAGGAATGGCGCCGCCCACACTTCCCGTGCCGCTGACGACAACAGAAGCCGACAAAGAAACAAGATGCAGCAAATAGACACAGAGAGCAGACAACGGGGGGAGGGGGTGAATTAAATAAATAAATAAATCTTAAAAAAAAAAAAAATAGGATGGGTTGGGAGAAAAATACCCCAAATGTAAGATAAAGATGATAGTAGTAAGGTTTTGACAATATTCTTTCATAATTTCAACAAATGTCTCATTAAAATGCAAGGTGTTGATGGAGGGTTGATGTATGGGACCCCTTATGAGGTTATGCATGTTTGCTTTGTAAGTTCACAACTTTTACTATACACTTATTGTTTATATAGGTTTATATATAAATGATATAAAGATAATAATAAAAATAGGGAGGATTGGGGGAAAATACTTTGGGTAGTAGTAATATTTTGACAATACCCTTAATCATTAGTTAAAAATGTTTAACAACAATGCAAGGTATTGGTGGTAGGACAATGTGAGAGTCCTGTGGGATTTTATGTATGTTTGTTTTGTAAGCACACAACTATTATTATACACTTATTGTTTATGTATGTTTATTTATGGTGAAATGCTTCAATAAATTTAACAAAATAAAAAATAAAAAAAATCAAGGTGAGTTTAGAATATTCACAGATAAACAAAAACCAAGAGACTTTGTAACCAAGAGACTGGCTTTGCAGGATATCTAAAGGCAGTGCTACTTGCCTAAAAGAAAAGATGGGGAGGGAGGTTTGAAAGAGAGTTTAGAAATGAAGATTATATCAGTAAAAATAGCAAAAAGGTGTAAAAAAATACTTGTGAAAATAAAATATGACAAAATCTAAAGGTCAAATTGGATGAAATAAGAACATCATTTACAGTAACAGCATTGTATATTAGCATTTTAAATTCCCCATTTAAGAGACACAGACTGACAGAATGGATAAACAAATATTAGCCATCTATGCTGTCTACAAGAGACTCACCTTAGACCCAAGGATACTGTTTTAGGCAGGGTTCTCTAGAGAAACAGAATCAACAAGAGATATCTGTCAATAAGATGTGATTCTATAGGAGTCTCTCATGCAGCTATGGGGATTCACTAGTCCAGGTTCCACAGACAGGCCACAACCAGGGGCTGTAATGAAAGTCCAAAGGAGATTCTTGATGAGTTCTGGGAGATGTTGCCTGTCCAAAGACAACCTGGGAAATTCTCTCTCAATGTTGGAATCACTTCCCTTTTTAAAGCTTTCAACTGGTTGGGTTAAGCATCACTCATTGCTGATGGCAATCTCCCTGACTGATGTAATTATAACCCGCTATCTATGATTTACCACTGCAGTAAAGTCAATGGTGACTAAAGTCCATAAATGCCCTTGTATTACAGTTAGCCCTGTGCTTGCTTGACCAAATAATTGGGCACAATTACCTGGCTGAGTTGACACAATAGCCTAACAACCATAGTCCACCCCTTGTCATCTCAGCAACCATACACATTACTTTAAACCATACTTAGTTTCTAAGTAAAAACAATAGCAGACTTGCATATTATATATATTTCTGCCTAACTATGTTCAACTCTCTTGGGTACAACTGGAAAGACATTAATTCCATACAGAATAAGGTGAAAGTTCTTGGATAATATTCACTCTCAAACTTGACATCTTCAAATATTATGACATGAAATAGATATAACTTGTTGTATGATATGGGGAAAGTTTGGGAAGAAGACAAAGAACTTCATTTTGTGTATATATACCATCATCATCATAATGAAACAAGGAAGAAAGATTCATGATCATATTAGTCCTCATTTCTGTAACTGGTCACATGGTCAAAGTTCATATTTATCACTACCTTCTTCCACTACCAATTCCATGTTTCTATTACCCTCAGCAAGCACTTCAGCTGGCTGTGGTTCTTTGCCTTGTGGGGTAACCCAAACTTTCATTCCTGAAGATTCTGGGCCATTGTTAGTCCTGCTTGGTTTGGGTCATTGCAATTTTTCATTTACTTTAATCATAGGACATGGCAGTACTAAGAGATGCCCTAGAGGACTTTCTGTGTTACAGGTAAACTCTTCTTTACCCCCATTATGTAGATGCAGTCCTATTTCCCCTTGATAGTCAGGATCAATCATCCCAGCCAGAGAAGTATTTCCCTTCTTTGACTGTTGATTCAGAGGTAAAAGGAGCCCAAAGTGGCCAGGTGGCAGTTTAAAATCTAGTTCAATGAAATCATTGTTGTGTTCCCTGGTGACAGCACTCTTCCTTTTGGGTCTCAAACCTGTAGACCAGAAGAGTTTGAGGATGCAGGGAGAGGAAGCAAAAATTTTCCTAGTGTGTCACTAGGGGTAATAGTGAGTGGTGCCACTCCCATTTCTACACCTTGATTCCTGGACCCATGGATCCTGGTTATGAGAGAAACAGCACCATAGAGTGGAAACTGATTTAGAGCATACATAGCCTCCTGGAGAACAGTGCCCCAACCCTGCAAAGTATTGCTGCCTAGTTGGCACAGTAATTGAGTCTTCAAAAAGCCCTTCCACTGCTCTATCAATCCAGCTGCTTCAGGGTAATCGGGAACATGGTAATACCAGTGAATTCCATTGGCATGTGCCCATTCCCACACATCATTTGCTGTGAAATGGGTTCCTTGATCAGAAGCAATGCTGGGTGGAATGCCATGGTAGTAGATAAGACATTCTGTAAGTCCATGGATGGTAGTTTTGGAAAAAGCATTGTGTACAGGAAATGCAAGCCTGTACCAAACTATGTGTTTATTCTAGTTAAAACAAATCACTGCCCCTTCCATGGTGAAAGTGGTCCAGTGTAGTCAACCTGCCACCACGTAACAGGCTGGTCAGCTTGAAGACTGGGCCATATCAGGAGCTGAGTGTGGGTCTCTGCTGCTGGCAGATGGGGCACTCATCAGTGGCTGTAGTCAAGTCAGCCTTGGTAAGGGGAAGTCCATGTTGCTGAGCCCATGCATAACCCCCATTCCTACCTCCATGGCCACTTTGTTCATGAGTGCACTGGGCAATGACTGGAGTGGCTGGGGAAAGAGGCTGAGCATTAGCCACAAAGCAGGTCATCTTATCCACTTGATTATTAAAATCTTCCTCTGCTGAAGTTACTCTCTTGTGAGCATTCATGTTGGACACAAAAATTTTCATGTCTTTTGCCCACTCAGAAAGGTTAATCCGCATACCTCTACCCCAGATCTCTCTGTCAACAATTTTCCAATCATGTTCCTTCCAAGTCCCTGACCATCCAGCCAAACCATTAGCAACAGCTCATTAATCAGTGTACAAACGGACCTCTGGCCATTTCTTTTTCCAAGGAAAATGAACAATCTGCTGCACTACTCAAAGTTCTGCCCACTGGGAGGGTTTGCCTTCACCACTGTCTTTCGGTGCTGCAGCAGTCCACTTTTGGGTGGTACCTGCATATTGTGCAGAACCATCTGTAAACCAGGCTTGCGTTTTCTCTTCTTCAGCCAACTGATTATAAGGGACTCCCTAAGAGGCCAAAGCTGTGGGCTGGGAAAGAGAAGGTACCATGGTAGGGGGCTACTTATGTAAATTACTCATGCCTTCAGAACCCACTCCAGACCTATGTTGTATATACCACTTCCATTTTATTATGGAGTGCTGCTGTGCATGCCCAGTTTTATGGTTTGGTGGGTCAGACAATACCCAGCTCATGATAGGCAATGCAGGTCTCATAGTAACTTGATGGCCCATGGTTAAGCATTCAGTCCTTATTAAGGCCCAGTAGCAGGCCAAAAGCTGTTTCTCAAAAGGGGAGTAGTTATCTGCAGAGGATGGCAGGGCTTTGCTCCAAAATCCTAAGGGTCTGCATTGTGATTCTCCTATAGGGGCTTGCCAAAGGCTCTAGACAGCATCTCTATTTGCCACAGAAACTTCGAGAACCATTGGATCTGATGGATCATATGGCCCAAGTGGTTGTGCAGCATGCACAGCAGCCTGGACCTGATGCAAAACCTCTTCTTATTCCAGTCCCTAATCAAAACTAGTAGCTTTTCTGGTCACCAGGTAAATGGGCCAGTGTAGCACAACCAAATGAGGAATGTGTTGTCTCCAAAATCCAAAGAGACCAACTAAGTGTTGTGCCTCTTTTTTGGTTATAGGAGGAGCCAGATGCAACAGCTTATCCTTCACTTTAGAAGGAATATCTTGACATGCCCCACAACATCAGACATCTAGAAATTTCACTGAGGTGGAAGGATCTTGTATTTTAGTTGGATTTATTTCCCATTCTCTCTCACGCAAATGCCTAATAAGTCTAGAGTCTTTGCTACTTCTTGCTCATTAGGTTCTATCAACATGATGTCATTAATATAATGGGCTTGTGTCATGTCTTGTGGGAGAGAGAGATGATCAAGATCCCTGCAAACAATATTATGACATAGGGCTGGAGAGTTCATATACTCCTGAGGCAGGAGTGAAGGTATACTGTTGACACTGCCAGCTGAAAGCAAACTGTTTCTTTACTAATATCAATTGAGAAAAAAGCATTTGCCAAGTCAACAGCTGCATACCAGGTACCAGGGGACGTGTTGATTTGCTCAAGCAATGATACCACATCTGGGACAGCAGCTGTAATTGGAGTCACCACCTGGTTAAGTTTGTGATAATCTTCTGTCATCCTCCAAGATTCATCTGTTTTCTGCTCAGGCCAAATAGGAGAGTTGAATGGGGATGTGGTGGGAATCACCACCCTTGCATCCTTCAAATCTTTGATGGTGCACTAATTTCTGCAATTCCTCCAGGAATCTGGTATTGCTTTTGGTTTACTATTTTGCTAGGTAGAGGCAGTTCTAGTGGCTTCCACTTGGCCCTTCCAACCATTATAGCCCTCATTCCACCAGCCAGGGATCCAATGTGGGGATTCTGCCAATTACTGAGTATGTCTATTCCAATTATGCATTCTGGAACTGGGAAAATAAGCATAGAATGGGTCCAGCAGCCCACTGGACCAACTGTGAGATGGACCTGAGTGAAAACTCCATTAATCACCTGACCTGCATAAGCCCCTACTCTGACTGGTGGACTACGTGACATTTTGGATCTCCTGGAATCAATGTCACTTATGAGCCAGTATCTAATAATCCCTGAAATGTCTGATCATTTCCTTTTCCCTAAAGCACAGTTACTCTGGTAAAAGAGCATAGATCTCGTTGGGGAAAGGTGGGAGGAAGATTAAGAGTATAAATTTTGGGCAGTTTAACAGTATCCTTCCCCAAGGAGACCTGGCCTCCTCCTCATTCAAGCAACTCTGGGTCTGTAAACTGTCTCAATTCTGGCAAATAATTAAGGGGCCGTGATTCTCTGCATATGTAATTTGATTTAGGGTTTCATTCACTTGACCCAGAACCCTTCTGTTTATACAGATCCCAAATAAATTTAGTAGACTGCCCTTCTATTTGACTGTTGGTACCCATGACGTTATAGGCACTGCCATAACTCTACACTACTCAGACTATTTTGAATGTTTTTTTGAATCTGCCTTTTATTGCCCACCTTGACTTTGGTGATTAACTGCCCATAATTGACTTTTAGCAGATGGATATCCAATCATCCCCATAATGGCTAGGGATTCTAATTCCATCACAGCCCTCCCTACAGTAATATCTGGACTACCGAGAAGAGCAACCACAGAGCTCTTCAGGGAAGATTGAGTTAGTCTTACACATTTATTCCTCACAGTCCTGGTTAAAGGTGTGTCCTCTGGACATTCCTGGGGTGAGTGGGCAACTCTCAAAGGGTAAATCCATTCTAGCTTTTCAATCTTAAGCCTTTGAATTCCCTCTTCTACTGTGTACCAGGGCAAATCAGGCATTTCAACCTCAGACATGCTAGGCCATCTTTTGGCCCATGTTTTAATCAGCCATCCAAACAAACTGTGAGCCCTTTCTAACTCCTTGGGCTACAGTGTTGAATCCAGAATCTCTGCTTAGTTGGCCCATATCAATAAATTCAGCCTAATCCAACTTTATATTCTTTCCACCATTATCCCATATGCTTAGGATTCATTCCCATACATATTCCCCTGATTTCTGTCTATATAAATTGGAAAACTCAGTTCACTCTGTGTATACCTTACTTCCTCATGAGTCACACTTTGTATTTCACCTTTGGGGGCTTGTTGTGATTTTAGTCTAGTAATAGGTCTCAAAGACAAGAGAGGTGGTGGGTTGGGTAAGGAGAAGGATTAGAAATGCCTTGCAAGCTACCGACTTCAGGGCATTCTCGTGCATTTTCTTGTGGTGAAACAGGATTAATCTCTTCAGGCAGGGGTTGGAAGGCAGTTTCCTCAGGGCAGACTGTAGGCTTGGCAGAGCAAGCTGGAGTTTGGCTGGTATGTGCCTTAGGGCTGGGAGGAGGCCCAGACTCCCTCGGGCAGGCCAGAGACTGGGCAGGGCAGGCTTCAGTTTGGCTGGTACCCACCTCAGGGCTGGAAGTTGTTTCAGACACCCTGGGGCAGGCTGGTGGCTGTATGATACAAGGTTGACAAGGTGTGGTCTGGACAGGGTAGGGCATGGCAGGTTTATTGGGTAAAGTCTCAGCATAATTCAGGGTTCCAACGTCTCTATCAATATCATCATCATCCCATCAGTCTCCATCCCAATTCTCTGGATTCCACTCTTTTCCAGTCAATGCTTTCACTTTAACAGCAGAAACTTTGTGGGGCTGAGATTTTAGTTTCCTTTGTAACTCCACTATTCATCCAATGAGAGTCTGAGTTTGGTTCTTTTTGAGCCTATGGCTATAAGAGACAAGATTTTCTTTCAGAACACACATAGAAACTTTCACACCATCCATTTAGGTGTTTAAGTTTCAAATTGGAAGCCTTTAACTCATCTCGTTCTTTTGTAACAGTATCCAGAGTATCTAGGAGGAGCCAGCCAATACCATTATACCATTTCACTCCACAAACTCTGTTAAGGTGTTGAAAACACTCTCACCCAGGTCCTTGCTTCTTATAAGCATGGAAGGAGGGGAATCCAGTGATGCTATTTTGGGTATCTCGATTGCCAACTTGTGCCATGGATTGTTAGCAGCCTCTTTGCTATTGCAAAGAGAGTCATCAGTACCCTTGAGTCCAATTAGGGTAAAGAGACAATTGCGAAACTCCCAGAACCACTTCAGACACCCCATGTTTAAGACTGTTTCTCAAGAACTACTCCCAGTACCAAGTTGTATTAGTCAGGTTCTCTAGAGAAACAGAATCAACAAGAGATATCTGTTAATAGTATGTAATTCTATAAGAGTTTCTCACACAGCCATGGGGATGCACAAGTCCAGGTTCTGCCTGCAGGCTGCAACCAGGGGCTGCAATGAAAGTCCAATGAAGGTTCTTAATGAGTTCTGGGAGATGTTGCCTGTCCAGAGTTGGGCTGGGAAATTCTCTCTCAATGCTGGAATCACTTCCCCTTTGAAGGCATTCAACTGATTGGGTTAAGCATCACTCATTGCTGATGGCAAGTTCCCTGGCTGATGTAATTATAACCTGCTATCTATGATTTACCACTGCAGTAAAGTCAATGGTAACTAAAGTCCATAAATGCCCTTGTATTACAGTTAACCCAGTGCTTGCTTGACCAAACAACTAGACACAATTACCTGGCTGAGTTGACACAATAGCCTAATCATTACAGATACCAATTGATTGAAAATGAAAGGCTGGAAATAGATATTCCATGCAAGTAGTAACAAAACAAAAAAACAAAAACAAAAAAAAAGGTGGAGTAGCTTTAGAGACAGAGAAGGACATTATATATTAAAAGCTGAACAAATGTAAGCTAATACTACAAAATGTTAATATCAGACAAAAAAAATTATACAAAGTGAAGGAGATAGACACAGAGCACTACATATTTTATGATTCCACTTATTTAAAATGAAAATATAAATCAATTTATAAAGATGCAATTAGATTAGTAGTTATGTAGGGCTGTGGAAGGAATGCTAAGGGGTGAAGGGTCTTTTTTTTTTTTGAGAATGAAATTGTTCTAAAATGTTTGAGGTGACGAATGTACAATATTTTGTTTTTACTTAAAAATAGTATGATTATACACTTTGGATAGATCATATGGTATATGTCCATAGCTCAATGAAACTACTTTAATAAACAAATAAATAGTTGTGCAAGAATAGCCAGAAATAGCAGAAATAGCTGCAATGAACAGCAGGGGAAACATAGAAAGATTGAAAGGTGAGGAATTTTCTTGTTTGTTTTTCTTTTTTTTCTTTTTATTTATTTATTTATCCCCCCCCCCCCACACACACACACACCTCCACCCCCCACTTCTCTGCTCTCTGTGTCCATTTGCTGTGTATTCTTCTGTGACCCCTTCTATCCTTATCAGCAGCACTGGGAATCTGTGTTTCTTTTTGTTGTGTCATCTTCTTGTGTGTGGTTCTTTTGTTTGATTGTTTATTATTGTCAAAATAATGATAATCCTCTAATAATGGTTGGAGTAATGATTGCACAACTATGTGATTATAACAAATACCATTGATTATACACTTTGGATGAATTTTATGCTTTATTAATGTGTATCAAAAATTGATTTGTTTTTTTAATTTTTTTAAAGAAAAGGAGAAATTCATCAGGAAGAAATAACAATCATAAATGCATATGCACCTAAACAGGATGCCCCAAGTTGCATGAGGAAAAATCTGGCAAAACTGAGGGAAGAAATATATATCTTTACAATAATAGTTGGAGAATTCAATATACCACTCTAAACTTTGGATATAATATCTGTGAAGAAGATCAATAAAGAAAGATAAAGCTTGAATTATATGATAAATTGACTAAACTTAATAAACATTATGGAACACTGAACCCCAAAACAGCAGGATATACATTATTCTCCAGTGTTCATGAATCTTTCTCCAGGATAGACCAAATGTTGTGTCACAAGCGGATCTCAATGAATTCAACGATATAGAAATTATACGAAACACTTTCTCTGCTCATAATGAAATAAAGTTGGAAATCAACAACAGGTGGAAAAAGGGAAAATTCACAAAAATATGGAGATTAAACAACACACTTTTAAATAAGCCATGGGTCAAAGAAGAAATTGCAAGAGACATCAAGACAAATGAAAATGAGAACAAAGCTATCAGAACCTATGGGATGCATCAAAAGCAGTGCTGAGAGGGAACTTTATAGCTCTGAATGCTTACGTTGAGAAAGAAGAAAGAGATAAAATAAAGGACCTAACTACACAGCTGGAGGAACTAGAAAAAGGACAGAAAGTTATTCTCAGTGCAAGCAGAAGGAATGATATAACAAAGATCAGAGCAGAAATAAATGAAACTGAGACCAACAACAAAAACAAAAAAAGCAGAGAAATAACAAAAGCAAAAGTTGGTTCTTCAAGAAGATTAACAAAATTGACAAACCCTTAGTTAGACTGAAAGAGAAAAAGAAAGAAGATGCAACTAAATAAAATAAAAAATAAAAATGAAGACATTACTACTGACCCCACAGAAACAAAAGAGATCTTAAGAGGATAATATGAGCAACTGTCCACCAACAAACTAGATAATGTAGGTGCAATGGAAAAAATCCAAGAATGTATGAACAACCTACACTGATCTTAGAAGAAATAGAAGACCTTAACAGACCAATCACGGATATAGAGACTGAAACGTTCATCAGACAACTCCCCAAAGTGAAAATCCTAGGACTATATGGTTTCACAGGTGTGTTCTAGCAAACACTCAAAGAAGATTCAATAACAATCTTACTCAAGCTCTTACAAAAAAATTGAAGAAGGAATGCTATCAAACTCATTCTATGAAGCCAACATCACTGCAATACCAATGTCAGATAAAGATGTCATGAAAAAAATAATTACAGACTCATTTCCTTAGTGAATATGAATGCAAGACTCAACAAAATTCTTGCTAATCGAGTCCAACCACACATTAGAAGAATTGTTCATCATGATCAAGTGAGTTTTATACCAGGCATGCAAGGAAAGTTCAACACAAGAAAAGCAATTAGCATAAAACACCACATTAATAAATCAAAGAAGAAAAATCACATGAAACTATCAATTGACATAGAATAGGCATTTGACAAAATACAGCATCCTTTCTTGGTAAAAATACTACAAACTTAGGAATTGAAGGAAGATTTCTCAATACATTCAAGACCATATATGAAAAACTCACAGCTAACATTGTACTCAGCATTGAAAGACTGAAAGCTTTCCTATTGATATTGGGACCATGACAAGGAAGCCCAATGTCTCCACTGTTGTTCAATATAGTGCTAGAAGTTCTAGCTAGAGTTATCATGCAAGAAAAAGAAATAAACGGCATGCAAAGTGGAAAGGAAATAAAACTTCTATTTGCAGATATAATCCTATCCCTAGAAAGTCCTGAAAAATCTCCAAAAATTTGCTAGAGCTAATAAAAGATTTCAGAAAGGTGGCAAGAAACAAGAATAATATGCAAAATGCAATAGTGTTTCTATACACTAATTAAGCGCAATCTGAGGAGGAAGTTGGGGGGGGGGGGATTCCACTTATAATAGGGATTAAAAGAATCAAATATTTAGGAATAAACCTAACCAAGAATGAAAAACACTTGTATTCAGAAAACTATGATGCTTTGCTAAAAGAAATTTGAAAAGACCTATATAAATGGAAGAATATTCCCTGCTCATGGATGGAAAGACTAAATATTGTTAAGATGTCCATATTACCCAAATTGATATGGATTCAATGGAATCCCAATAAAATTTCCATGAGCATTTTTAAAATAAATGGAGAACAGAATTATCAAATTATTTGGAAGGGTAAGGAACCCCGAAGAGCCAGAGTAATCTTAAAAACGAAGAGCGAAGTTGGAGGACTCTCACTTCCAGACTTTAAATCATATTACCTAGCTACAGGGGTAAAAACAGTATGATACTGGCATAAAGTTAGATACATAGACCAATGGAACCAAACTGATGGTTCATAAACAGACCCTCACATCTATGGTCAAGTGATTTTTGACAAAGTTATCAATCCCACCCAGCTGGGGCAGAACAGTCTATTCAACAAATGGTGTTAGTGGAACTGCATATCCATAACCAAAAAAGAAAGGAACCCTTATCTCACACCTTACATAAAAATTAACTCAACATGGATCAAAGACTTAAATATAAAAGCTAGAACCATAAAGCTCCTAGAAGATAATGTAGGGAAACATCCCCAAGACCTGGTGGTAGGTGGTGGATTCTTCAACTTTAAACAGACAGCATACGAGCAATGAAGAAAGCATGGATAAATGGATCCTCCTCAAACTTAAACATTTTCATGATTTAAAGAACTTTGTCAGGAAGGTGAAAAGGCAGCTTACTCATGGGAGAAAATATTTGGAAACCACATATCTCATGTGGGCTTGATTTCCATTCTATATGAAGAGATCATACAACTCAACAATAAAAGAGCAGGCAAACCAATTAATAAATAGTCAAAGGACTTAAATAGACATTTCTCCAAAGAGGAAATACAAATGGTAAAAAATTACATGAAAAAATGTTCAATATACTAACTATTAAAAGTAAAGCAAATCAAAACAGGAATGTGATACCATCTCACAAGGCATAGAATGGCCATTTTTTAAAGAACAGAAAACAATAAGTGCTGGAGAGGATGTAGAGGAATAAGAACAGTCCCTTTACTGTTGGTGGGAATGTAAAATGGTGCTACCTCGGTGGAAGACAGTTTCTCAGAAAGCTAAGTATAGAACTGCCATGTGATTCAGCAATTCCTCTACTAGGAATATACTCAGAAGAATTGAAAACAGTGATGCAAATAGACATTTGCAAACTGATGTTCTAGAGACTTTATTCACAATTGCCAAAAATGGAAACAACCCAAGTGTCCATCAACCAATGGATGGATAAACAAAATATGGTATAAATATATATATATATATATGTATGTATGTATAAATGATTGAATACTATGCTGCTGTAGAAAGAAAGGAAATTGGGTCACATATGATAACATGGAGGTCTGATAGAGCTACTTCTGGCCCTAGTCTCAGAGCATACTATCTGGATAGGCATTCAGTTTTCAAAATAATCAGTCTCTGGTTCCTTTGTATTTAAGAGTTTATTTCTCAACTTATTCCTATCCTCTTATATTTTATAATAACCTACAAAGAGAAACCAGGCAGTACCATTCACATTAGCTTGGAAATCTCAGCTAAATATCCAGTTTCATCATTTATAAATTCTGTCTTCCATTCTGTAACAGAACACAATTTCACCACATTCTCTACCATTTTATAACAAGGATCATCTTTCCTCCAGTTTCCAGTAACATGTTCTTCCTTTCCTTGTAGGCTTTCATCAGAAATATATTTATCATCCATATTTCTAATAACAGGCTCTTCAAAGTTTCCAGGCTTTTACCAGCACTTCGCCATTTTGTCAGCCTCTACTCGTTATCCAATCCCAAAGTCATTTTCAAATTTTTAGGGATTTATAATAACAGCACCCCATTCCTGGAACCAAACTTTGGCTTAATTTATTGGCTGCTAAGACAAATATCATATAATGAGTTGTCTTAACAAAAGAAATTTATTGGGTTATGACTTTGAGACAATGAGAAGTCAAAAATGAACCTGTCAGCAAGGTGATGCTTCCGCCCTGAAGACTGTGGTGTTTTGCACTGCTGCTGGAAATCCTTGGTCTTTGACTTTTCTGTCATATGGCAATGCCCATGGAAATTCTCCTTTCTTTTCTGGGTTCCACTGACATCCAGATACCTCCTATGGCCTTCTCTTTTTATGTCTGAATTTCACTCTGCTAATAAAATATTTCAGTAATCCATATTAAAACCCAATCTGGAGAACCAGCAAGATGGTGGCAGAGTAAGGAGCTCCTAGAGTCAGCTCCTGCTACAGGGCAGTTAGCAAACACCCACAGCTCTCTGGAGCTGAAGCATCTGTTTGGGGGCTCCAGGAGACCAGAAGAGCATCCTGCAATGTCCTTGGGGGAGTGGAAGGAGGAGACTGCCTGTCTGCAGAGAAGACTCTTAAGTAGAGCGCTCCATGCCATGGAGGCCGGTGCACAAGCTGGAGGCACAAGCCACCTTGGGAGCTGTTCTGTGGCTGGAACTGAAAGCTCCACTTCCCCAAAATGGGGAAGGAAGAGACGGTTGGGCACCAATTTCAGCGATGATAAGGAAATTCAGTGGGCAGCAGTATGATCCTGAGAAGAGCTAAGGCTTGAACCTGTCCAACACAGAAAGAGGCTGGGGGCCGCCATCTTAACTCTGTGCCTGGCACGAGGGGAAGCAGGGCAGTCTGAAAATCCCAGTGCTGGTGGGGACAGGCTTCTTCCCATCCAGATCCTATTGCAGGTCTAGCCTAGGCCCCAGTGCCACCTCCAGCAGGGAGGAAGCTGTGGGGACCTGTGCCAGCCTCTCCAGGAAATTACCAGCCAAGCCATGGAGGCTGGTGATTGTCCTGCTCTGGTGGCACAAGCTGCCCCAGGAGCTGCTCTGTGATGGGAATTGGAAGCTCCATTTCCCAGAAACAGGGGAAGAGGAAACCGTTGGCTGCCGATTTCAGCTACTGATTGACAGACTCAGCTGGCTAAGAGATAACCCTGGGAACAGCTGGGGTGAGAACCAGCTCAAGTCAGAAAGAGTCCAGTAGCTGCCATTCTGATGCCACCCCCAGCCTGAGAGGAAGCCAGGCTGACTGAAACTCTCATTTGGGCAGGAACCTGTTTCTTTCATGCAGATCAGCTGGCAGCCTGCTTAGGCTTCAGCCCCAAATCTGGTGGGGAGAAGGCTGTAGAGTCCTGCACCAGCCTATACAGGTAACTGCAGGGAACTTTGGCTGCATAGACTGAAAATCAGAAGTCTACCAGGGCAACTGCGATAATCTTGGACCTGCACTGCATAGATTGCTGCCCATACCTGCAGCTCCATCCCTGCCCCAGGCAGGGGAGAAAGGGGCATGAAACTTCATCAGTCTCTCTGGACAACTGCAGTCTAGGCCTGCACATGGATTATTTCACATAGCTGTGACTCTGTCCTTACTCCTGGCAAAGGAGAAAGTTGGAAGAAGTTCATTGGTCCCTGGTGCAATGAGGGCAGCTTGAGCCTCCACAGCTTACAGCACTAACTACATGCATGGCTTCTACTGCATAAACAGCAAGGGAGAAACAATGGGAAGCCCTGAATTAAAGAGAAAACCTGCACCTAGAAAAAATACTCTAGTAAGCCAGATGCAAAGAAACCAATAAAAAATTACAATCCACACCAAAAAACAGGAAGCTATGGCCCAGTTAAAGGAACAAGATGAGCCTCCAGATAAAAGGAAGGAGTTGAGACAACTAATTATAGATGTTCAAACCAATCTCCTTAATAAATTCAATGAGATGGCTAAAAAGATTAAGGATATTAAGAAGACATTGGATGAGCACAAAGAAGAATCTGAAAGCATACATAGAAAAATAGCAGATCTTATGGGAACGAAAGTTGCCATCAATGAAATTAAAAAAGCAAAACATTGGGATCATATAAGAGCAGATTTGAGGAGGCAGAAGAAAGGATCAGTGAGCTTGAAGAAATGGCCTCTGAAAGTGAACATTCAAAATAGCAGATGAACAAAAGAATGGAAAAAATTGAAAAAGTTCTCAAGGAACTAAATGACAGCAAAAGACATGGAAATATATGTATCGTGGGTGTCCCAAAAGGAGAAGAGAAGGGAAAAGGGAAAGAAGGGATATTTAAAGAAATAAAGGTAGAAAATTTCCCAACCCTATTGAAAGACATAGATATCCCTGTCCAAGAAGCATAACATACTCCCATCGAAAAAAATCCGAATAGACCAACTCTGCGACACATGCTCATCAGAAAGTCAAAGGCCAAAGACAAAGAGAGAATTCTGAGAGCAACAAGAGAAAAGCAATGCTTAACATATAAGGGATATCCCATAAGATTAAGTGCTGATTTCTCACCAGAAACCATGGAGCCAAGAAAACAGTGGTCTGATATATTTAAGATACCACAAGAGAAAAACTTCCAGCCAAGACTCTTATACCCAGCAAGACTGTCTTTCAAAAATGAGGGTGAAATTAGAATATTTATGATAAACAGAAACAGAAAATTTCTAAGGAAGAGACCAGAATTTCAGGAAATACTAAAGGGTGTGCTAGAGCCTGAAAAGAAAAGACAAGAGAGAGGGGCCTGAACAGGCGAGAGTCCTGAAATGACGATTACATCAACAAAAGTAACTAAAATGTCAAAAGAGTGGTGAAAACAAAATATGACAGATAAAACTCAAATAGTCAGGAATAAACTTAACCAATGATGTAAAAGCACTAGTATTCAGAAAACTGCAACTGAATGTTAAAACAAATCAAAAAAGCCCTAAGTAACTGGAAGAACATTCCATGCTCATGGATTGGAAGACTAAATATCATTATGATGTCAATTTTACTCAAATTGATATATAGATTTAATGCAATCCTGATAAAAATTCCACCAGCATTAAAGAAAAAATTGAAAACGCTATCATTAAGTTTATTTCGAAGGGTAAGGAGTCCTGAATAGCCAGAAACATCATAAAAAGGAAAAGTGAACCCTCATCTCTAGACTTTAAATCATAATACCTATCTATAGTGGTAAAAACAACATGGTACTGGCCTAAAAACAGACACAATAGACCAACAGATCCAAATCTATGGTTCAGAAACAGACCCTCACAGGTATGGTCAAGTGAGTTTTGACTAACCTGTCAAACCATATAGCTCGGGCAGAACAATCCATTCAACAAATGGTGCTGAAAGAATTGGGTATCCATAGCTGAAAGAAGGAAAGAGGACCCCTACCTCATACCTTATCCAAAAATTAACTCAAAATGGATCAAAAACTAAAAATAAAAGCAACAACCATAAAACTTCTAGAAGAAATTATTGGAAAATATCTTCAAGACCTGGTGGTAAGTGGTGGATTCTTAAAAGAGATAAGAGAAGGTCTGAGGGGACTACTGGTGTTTAATGTATGTAGAAGTTTTAATTAACTTTACTGTAAAAGTGTGGAAATGTATAGAGTGGATGGTAACACACAGTGAGTAATAGTTTACAAATGGGGATGTGACTGAAAATGGTAGTCTAGTTATGTAAATGCCAACTGACAGAATGTTTGAGAATAATCTAGTTACTGGATAGGACAATAAACCAAGAGGTGGGTGAGAATTGTGGTTGATGGTATAGATGCAAGAGTGTCCTTTGTTAGCTAGAACAAATGTATATCACTACTGCAGGGTGTTAGGAATGTGAAGCATGGGAAAAATACAGCTGGAATGACCCATGGACTGTAGTTAGTAGTAATAACATAATATTCTTGCATCTATTTGAAAGATGTACTGTGTTGATACTGAGGCAGTATGGAAAATGTGAACCAAATGTACACTATAGACACAATATTATTTTATCTGTAGCAAATAACACACCACAATGTGATGGAGAGGTGTTGTTTTGGAATTCTGCACATGTGCATGATTGTTTTATAAGTTTACAACTTCTTTCATAAAAAAATATATTTAAAAAATAATGACAGGGTGGGTTGGGGGAAAACACACCAAATGTAAGATAAAAAACTATGATTAGTAGTAAGATTTTGACAGTGTTCTTGCATAGTTTGTAACAAACGTCTCATGAAAATGCAAGGTGTTGGTGGATGGTTGATGTATGGGACCCCTGTGTGATGTTATGCATGTTTGCTTTGTAAGTTCACAACTTTTACTATATACTTAATTGTTTATGTATGTTCATATATAAATGATATAAAGATAATAATAATTGGATTGGTTAGGGGAAAATACTTTGTTTAGTAGTAATATTTTGTCAATGCTCTTTAATCATTAGTTAAAAAGGTTTAAAAACAATGCAAGTTATTGGTGGTAGGGTAAGATGCTATATATGTTTGTTTGATGTTATATATGTTTGTTTTGTAAATTCACAACTATTACACATTTATTGTTTATGTATGTTTATGTATGAGTGATATATTTCAATAAATTAAAAAAATAAAATAAAATAAAAATCCAATCTGATTCAGTTGGCCACACCTAAACTAAAAATAAAATCTTCAGAAGGTCCCATTTACATTGAATTCACACCCACACTAATGGATAAGATTAAGAACATGCTGTTCTGGGGTATATAATTCAACCTACATCACTCCCCAAAAGAGAGAAGTAGTTTTGGTCTTTGACAGTTTCCTACCAAGCCCTGCATGATAAGAAATAAGTAACTGTTGGAGACAAATTGAGATACTTCTTGTCTAAATGACTGAAAGGACATCAGAGAAATATCAAAATTATCACAACATTATCACTGTTAGAGCTTAAAGACTTGAATCTGAACTCTTAGAGAGCAAAACATTCTAGTGGCTATGGTCAAAAATTATAGAATTGTTGTGTGGCAGAAATGAAAAGTGGCATAAATATGTTTATTGAATGTATTACACTTACATTACTCACTAGGTGCCAGTTGTTGGGCCAAAAAACTTTTACAAAATTAACTGTTTTAAACTTGCAAGAACCAAGGACTTATTTTTCCTCTTTTACAGATAAGGAATCTGGCACTCAAATAAATTGCTTGTGGGCTTACAGCTAGTAAATTGTGGAGATTTTGGATCCAACTCTGTCTGAACCATAATACAGACCATCCAGAATTTTAACCATGACTTTATGGCTTCTTCAAACAGATTTGTTCAAATAATGCCTATACACTGAAATATATGAAAGCTCTTAATTAAAATATTCATCAGATATATTTTATGTGAACATTAAGATAATTCTAGTATTCCTCTCTTCCTTTCTTTGAAAAAATAATTATTTTCCATCATATTAGGTACTTATCATTGATATGTTTTTTATTTAGAGACAAATCATGAATTATTTCCACTTGGAAGTTCCCAAAATGAGATTTTTACTAACATTTCAAAATGCAGCCTTTTGAAAGGCTAGAGATACAGGAAATAAAGTGTATTTTCCAAAAATAAATAATGACAGCTTTCTAAATAATAAATTCTGTGAGGAAACTCCTATTGAAAACATTCATAAGAACACTTGATATCAAAAATCCTGGTGACAGAAATAATTTGTATTAATATTAGCAATAAACTTTTTGTTCAATTTTATTTTTTCCACTTTTAATCTTTTGAAAAATAGAAGACATTTTGTTATTGAATGATTACAACTAGAGATAATAAGTTTTAAATATTAAGTTGTTTGGTTTAAATTTTTAATTCCAGCTTATTAAGTAAATAAAAATCTTGATTGGAGAAAAAATAGTTAATACTGGATGAACTTCCATAGGTTCAAAAAGGATTGTAAGGAAATTAAAATAAAATTCAGCATCAAAATCTAATTAAAATGGTCAAGAAAAACTGTACAGTTAATAAGGAGTCACTTTAGCACTAGAAATAATGGCTATGGAGAATGAACACACTTGAATAATTTAAATATTCAAACCCAAATTTTGCTTTTCTTTTATCTTTATTACAGGGAAAGTTGTTAAATTATACACAAAACTGTTCTGTTGCATTTTTTTATATGCTTTTATCACAGCAAAAAGTATTTTTATTCATCATTCTGAATACTTCCTTCAAGGCTACAGCACAATATGGTAGTCCCTCTCACTAGAGATTGCTTTGTTTAAAAAAAAAAATTCCCTGTAATGTTCCAGTCAAAGAATTAAAAGAGATGGGAAATAGCCCAGCTAAATGAGGGGTTCAAAACAATGCCCCTGTACAGCACTTGCAGAACCCATTACCACTTCTCAAGACAGAGTATTTTTGCAGGTGGAATACGGAAGGACAAGTCCTGGCTGTCCTGCCTCTTGACAGAGGAAATAAATCACCGTACACACTGGAGGATACCTTTCCAGACTGCACGCTGGGAACTTCATTACACAAGCTGTGCCACGTATTATTATGCATATTGCTGCTGATTGGACATCGACGCATATCCACAGCCTATTTCTGTCATTGTCTTATGGGGAGATATCCATTTTTCTCCCTAGACAGATATAGGCTTGGAAAGGACAAGAAGAATATGATTTCATGTGCCCAAAACATCTTGATCTGGAGTAAAATACACTCTTGACTGATGATTTGTCTAACCTGCCCTAACCCTATCTTCTTGTGCATAAAATATGATCATTTTATTATGATTTAATATTCACACCACCTCGTATCAACTGAATGTGATTGTTATCAAACAGAAGTCTTCTTGTTCCTGTCCTCAGCCTCATTAAAAAGAGGACAGTACATTTCCCCATAGAACAATTTTTAGTGACTCATTCTTTTTAATTGGTAATCCTTTTGGTTCATTCATAAAAGACAAACTTCATTTATTAAGTTTTATTTATATACCATGAGTGTAGTTTAACCTAATTTGACCAGTTGTGATAATGAAAAAATCGCAAAGGAAGACTTACAATCTTCAGGCTGGGAGCACAGTGTCATTTTTTAAGTCAACAACATAAAATTAATGAACCAAAGGAGATAAAATTAATGAATGTAACTATTAGCAAGCTTCCTGTAGTTTGAGAACACTAATGCAATTTTAGATGTAGACTCCTCATGATTTAGCCTCTTCTTGTGGAATACACTGCAGTGAAATGCTTCTACCACTCCTGCTTAAAATGCTTCTGTCTCTCCTGCTTTGGTTGCATAATATTGTGCACTGAAATATAAGTAGAGGAAAACAGATGTTTCATTGAACCTTAAGTCAAAACAATTTTCTGAGTAGCCAAAAAATGCAATGCTTAAAACCTGCTAATAAAGGAGAAAAGCCTACCATAGCTTTGATACACCAATCACCAATTCCTAAGAGTTACTTGTGGGCAAAAGATATAGATAACTTAAAGCCTACATTCCTTTGATAATGGAATGGCCCAATATGCCATATTAGACTGTGTTAAAAGAGATATTTGCCTTTAAAAAGTGTTTCCAGAGTTCATGAAGCCATTTCCTATTACAAGGTCTTGTATATGCTTCCCTAGAGTGCCTACAACTGAAAGCAGGATTGTATCCAGCATCCATGTGGAATCTAAGCCCTCTCTTGATATAGATGTGGAATGGACACAACCAATCCAAGGTCCACAGGATGGAGAAATAGAATATGGATTAGAGTGGACTTACTGATATTCTATTCATGAACTATTGTGATAGTAATCGAAGAAAATGTGGCATTGGTGTAGAGAAAGTGGCCATGGTGGCTTCTGGGTGTGGTGAATGGGAGGAAGAGATGAGATATGGAGGTGTTTTCGGGACTTGGAGTTGTCCTGGGTGGTGCTGCAGGGACAATTACCGGACATTGTAGGTCCTCCCATGGCCCACTGGATGGAATGTGTTAGAGTGTGGGCTATGATGTGGACCATTGACCATGAGGTGCAGTGATGCTCAGAGATGTATTCACCAAATGCAATGAATGTCTCATGATGATGGAGGAGAACGTTGCTATGGGGAGAGTAGTGGGGTGAGGGGAGTAGGGGGTATATGGGGACCTCATATTTTTTTAATGTAATATTAAAAAAATGAATAAAGACAAAAAAAGTGATAGAGAAAACAAAAAATAAATAAAAATAAAAAGTGTTTCTACTTTGATTAACATCACCTCATTGCATTGTTGGTGAAACACATATTTGGGGAAAAAGGGCTGTTTCTTTCAATGGTAATATCGATGTGGAAAAGTGTGATTTCTTAACATATATAACTAACCTCTTTGTTTTCTCTCCATATACTCAATTAAACCAAAGTAGGATTTTTGAATGTTTGATATTAATGAAGAAATAGAAGCACTTGGTTAAACAATAACATTTTTAATCTGTCTTTGAGACAATAATATTTAAAATTTGTTTTTTTGGTATTGACTAACATGTTTTCTCAATGAAATATGCGATAGTATAGCAAAATTCATAATAAACTAATTATAATTAAATTAATGAAGGAACAAAGGTGATGAGGGTGACAGGGGCTCAATGACATTATAAAAGTTGTTGGAACTGCCAGGAAGAGAACATGTTAGCCAAGAACCCAGCCTTTCCTTTATGTCATGGATCACTTGACAGCACGATCAGCAGCAATGGAAATGTGACTCAGTGTTTTCATGATGAACAATGGTTGACTCATTCAGTACACAGCACAGATGATGAACACAGGGACAACTTTAAGCTGTTATGTGACAATTCCTCATTTTATGTAAGAAGATTTGAATAAATGATCTTTAGGAAATCCACCAATAATTCAAGATCCAAGGTTCTTTTGATAGGCAGTATTATCCATTTAAATATATTGACTTAAGTCTTAAAGCAGAAGATGGTTTCACATTGGTCCCTTTGTACTTGGGTCATTGATAGCATTGTCAGTATTTAGGTGTAAACATGTTCTCACAGTTCAAATACTGTACATACTTTTAAGTGCTTCCACAGAGAGATTTTTCCAAATATGTGTTTAACCAACATATCTTTAGTGTCAATTAAAGTATAATTTTAGATAAAATACATTTGGGAAATAAAAAGTAAGCCTAAAATGACATGTCAGTTCTAGACATAAATATGTGGGGGTGTGTGTACGTGTATTAGATGTATTGATTGATGATAATTGTGACTAAGAATATTTATTTACATCACCAGTAAAAACATAACCCGCTGACTTATAAAAGTGAAAAATTAATGGGAGTGAGTTTTCAAGCTACAGATCAGACGCAGGGACTGGGGATTTTTTGTAGTTGGGCCACTGTGAAATCTCCACTCTTTATTTGCTTTTTTTTTCCCACTAAGAAAATGCGTTAGAGATATTAATATTTTCCTCTAAATCTTGAGATCTGCTAATGTCCCACAAGGAACTGAAATAAGAGTCAGGTTGAACAGGGCTTAATTCTTCCCTATTTATAGGGATTGAGGAGGATGGGTACGAGCAAATATGGACTAAGGGATCCATATTTGGATCACCAGAGCTATTAAACGCAAACTCCAAATGTCAAGCCACAGAACTTAACACTGATATTCAACAAATTAGAATCATATTTTTAAGTCAAAAAATTTACATCAGATTGGTATAACTTGATTGTATTAATATGAATGAACCATGTAACAACTGTCACTCTCTAGCTGGTTTTTTGGAGTTTAAAATTGCTTAGGAAACATTTCTTTGAAGAGAGATTTTTTTCCAGAGGCTCTTTTTCTTAAAGTATTCTTAGGCAGCTGATCCCTGGCCATTGCTTGACTTCCACTATGCAGACTTTCAGAAGCAGCCAGCAGCATTCTCAAAGGTTATGCAGATGCTAAAGTGGCAACAGAGAAGTCATAATAGCAGTATATTTTCCAAAGGAGCTTTGAAAGGAAAGTTCCCTGATCCTAGACATTTACCTCTATGAGTGACAAATTGTCTTAGTTTGCCAGGCTATGACAAATACCACAGAATGTATTGGCTTAAACAACAAGCTTTTATTGTCTCATGGTTTTGAAGACTAGAAGTCCAAATCAAGGCATTGACTAAGCCATGCTTTCTCCCTGAAGCCAGAGCAATTCTGGTGCTGGATTGCCACAGTCCTTGGGGTTTCTTGGCACCTTTCTCTCTTTCTTATTTCTTGACCATGTCCTTGGTCTTCTCCTGAATCTGTTCTCTCTGACTCACTGCATCTGGATATCACCAAAGGGTCCTATTTACAAATGATTTCACATCCATAGGAACATGGATTTAGATTAAGAACTTGTCTTTTTTGGGGTACAAAATTCAGTCTAACACACAAGTTATATACCAGTCTTACATTTGGTATTAAATTATCTCTTTACAGTCAACTCTTTACAAAGGAAATTAAATGCACTCTACTTTTCTTGGGGTTTATGCAAGCAGCCTGGATTAGAGCCTTAGCATCTGCACATGAATCACAGTGCTGCCAGAAGAGATCTGTGGCCATTTCCCAGCACACTGCAACTACAGAGTTTCTACGTAGAGAGGTTAAAGGAAGCAATCTGGTTTTAAGTGGTGACTTGGAGACCAGTCTGAAAACTTCAGTGGATATAGAAAAAAATAAGTTGGGGCTATTGAGTCATTTCTGCTGGTAATGAAATAAAAGAATTAGTGGCATTGTTTTGCATTACCTACCACTAGCAGACAACTCTGACAGTGCTGGATGACAAACTTTAGCCATTCCAGAATATCTCCAGTTACTTTTGCCAAATCCTTGTACCAGTTGCACTATTATTTAGTCATTATGGTTTCTTAACAGGAAAATATATATGCAAGGGAAATAAAGCTTTTAAAGTTCTAGTTAGCTATGGATGACTTCTAAAGTTTCTGAGCCCGAATCCTATACAATTTTATGTTAAAAAAAAAAAAAGTTAGTAGGCATTAAAGAAGTTTTAAAGGTAATAGCAAACTGTGTTTTTTTTTCCTCAGAATAAGCAGGATTTTTTAACTATAATATATTTCTTATTATGTGTGATGGTTAAGTTCACACATCAACTTGGCTAGTGTATTGTATCCATTTTTTTGGTCAAGCAAGCACAGGCCTGATTGTAAATGAGGGTATTCTTGGGATTAAAATCATTAGTCAGTTAATTGTATCTATGGCTGATCACATCCACAATCAACAAAAGTGATTGCCTTCAGCAATAGGAGAAGTTTCATCCAATCATTTGAAGGCTATAAAGGGAGCACTGATGATGTTATTAGTTAGGAAAGAGAATTTCTATCTCTGCTGCAGCCAGCCAACTTCTCCTAGGGAATTCTTAAAACCTTCATTGGAGTTCCCAACTTGTGGCCAATCTCTACAGTCATGTGAGCCAATTTCTATAATAAAACTCATAATATTTACATATCCTATCAGTTCTATTTCCCTGGGGGACCCTGACTAAAATTCAGTGTTATTTAGGGTCTTAATTTTGTACCACTAAAACTATCTTTTATGCATCCACTAGCACCCTCTCTACATTTTAGGAAACACTGATCTAGATGATCAAACAATGTTCAGGACACAGGACCCATCCCTTTGGAGTTTATAATGGAGTCGTGAAGAAAAGACCAGCATAACAACAACCAAATACAGTACATCATAGAAAATCATAGGTAATCTGAGGAAAGTATAGAATGTTATGGAAGAGCAATTGAAGGAACGCATTGAAGGATCACTTTGGACTTGAAACCCAATAAAGTTTTTTAATGAAAGATGTGTTATTTGATGTAGGATTTAAAAAGCTGCTAAAGGTTATCATTTTCCCATGGTTAAAAAACACTCAAGAAGAAAGCATGGTAGAAACAAAGTTCAAAAGCAGAAAAGTATGTAGCATGCTCAGAAGTGTGTACACTCCAGGTAAGTTATCAATTAAACATATACCAGTAAATTAAGATGAGACTGGAGAGGCTGAGATAGAAAGGAGGATATATGTGTCAAAATAAACAATTTGGCCATTTGGGGCAGGGAGTAATCTGTCAAGCATCATGGGATCAGAAGAATAACCTGGCAATATTGTACAGAATGATTGGCAGTGAGAAAGACTGAAGAAGGGAATATCTTTGTCAGTGATCAAGAAAGAAAGTGTGGAGTCCTGATTAGAGTGGTGGTGATGAAAACAACAAAAGTAACAAAATTTATAAGAGCATTGAGGCTTTCCACAGGCGGGCAGGAGCCGAGCCCCTTACATGCACTGCAGTATTAATACCTGCAACAATTCTTTGAGACAGGTAATATTGTCATCCCCATTTTACAAATGGGGAACTTGCCCAAGATCACAAAGAAGAACTGGGGTTTGTACTCAGGTCACTTAGTTCTAGAGGCTGAGCTCTAAACTAGAACGTTATACTCTATGAGGATGAACAGAAAGATTCTCATTTTAAAGCTACAAGAGTAAAGTTACAGAGTCAGTCTGGTGAATTATTAGATATGGGATAAGAAATCAAGGATGCTACTCAGGATATGAGCAAACGAACTGATACTGAGAGAAACAGGGAAATTAGGAAGAGGGACAAACTTACGGAACATACAGGAGACAACATGGAAAAATTTGATGAAATTCTGTACAATTTGGAAAGGAAACAAGGTATCCGCATCAAGGTACTTGGCTGTCACCTTGCCTAATTGAGAAAATGAGTAAGAGCTATACTGAAAATGTTCTCAGTTCTGTGCATTACTTCAAAGGGAAAAGGTGGGAATGGGAGAAGAGTTTTCCTAATAGTTTTTCTATTACAACTTTAAGTATATTTCTTCAAAAAGAGATGTTCTTCTATTTTTTCTTGGAGGAAGGGACATTGTATTTTTCTTTCTTTGTTAGTAAGCTCACTGCTATTTGTAACATTCTTTGTACTTTACAATACCAATTATAAACTCTAGTCCTCTGCTTACCTTAATTAATGTCTAGTTTGTTGAAGAAGGACACTTCTTCAGCTTTGCTCTAAGGTAAGGAGGACAAACTGGCTACAAGCTACTCATGATGGATCAACCTGGGGACTAATCTTTAGGTCAGTCTCAGCAGTGCGTAAGATTAATATGCCCTTACGTTATTTAAATGAAAACAAGTTTAGTCCTCTGTACCTCTTTTAGTTTAAGGTCTAAAGTTCCCTCGCATGAAACCAAGAAATCACCTAGTCAAGAGTAGGGATGTGAGCTACATGAACAAGAGGAAAGTTCAGCTCCAGACTATGTGGACAGTAATAAGAGCTAACATTTTTAATGTGACAGACAAGGTTCTAAATGCTTTACATATATCACTGTCTCTAATTCTCTCATGTTTTTTGAAGTAAATACTGTTATTGTTTGCATTATCATCTTTGGAAAATCTGAAGAACTGAAATATTGTGGAAGTAGCAAGTGGTAGAGCTGGGTTTCAAATCATCACTATGATTATAAAACTCATGTTCTAGTAATTCCTTTCAGATTTAGTTCTATTAAATTGCAGCACTCAACTTAATAAATACAAGAGATTTATTTACATAAAACTAGTGAAAAAACAGGTTTAGTTAAATACATGTATCAGGCTGAAAGAAGAGGAATCTGCTACAGAAGGAAAAGTAATGTTTTGTCCTGAATTATTCATTTATTCAATTAAACACAATTTATTGACCACCTACTATATATTAGACGCTCTTCCAGTGTCTAATTATCCAAATAAATTATCAACTTTGGTAGACTGTATCAGATACATAATTGGTTAGAATTCTATTATGCCCTTTTTTGTAGCAAAATTAGCAATTTAATTACTATGAAATATTTGCCCTATAAACAACATTTTAACTAAAAGGTTTTGTTCTCAATCTTATGATATGGAAAGTTTAGTTGGCAATTAGGGCAATCACTAAATAACTAAATTTGGTGTCATGATCAATGCACTTTTAATCTTACAACTTTGAAAAATGGAGTTCTGATAACCCAACTGTTTTCTTCCTAGGCCTTTATATTCTCTGCTAGCATGGGCAAGAAAGGGACGCAAGAGGGACCGCACATCAGGGTGTCATTCAACTTCTCCATGAAACCCTTACGCATTCCAATGTATCAGGCATCGGACTCCTGAGTGGTAAGGTTCTGCCTGCTGGAGCTCCAAGATGGCCCCCTCCACCAATGGGACCATATAGTCCCTGCTCATCTGGGAGGAAGTGTTATTAGTATACTTTGAAGAAATCATATTTCTTCTGCCTTGTATAATCTTAGTTTTGAATACTGAAACATTAAGGGATTTCTCCTGAGATAAAAAGAAAACAAAGTCATTGCAAACAAATACACATTTTCAATGAGTCATTAAAACTCATCTGTGATCCTGAAGCCATTAACCTCTTCATCTACCAAATACATGTTTTGTATGTATTGGTTAGTAACAAAGAATGTATCTTTCGATGGGTTGAAAAACCCCAAAAAGGTCTTACAAGGGCTATTTGACTTATGACTGACATTTTGCCATCTTTATCAGGAAGATAAAATGTCAAGTTTTATGAAGTAACAGAAGTTGAAACAAAGTTCTGGCTACATGCAAGACAGTAAGAGGCATAGGGAGCCTCCCTCAAAAGATAAAATAATTCTTGAAATATTTAAAGTCTATACTTTAGTGTGACTAATTGCTTTCCCTTGATCTATAACTTGTCCTTTGTTTTAATAGTGTGCAGTCCGAGTTGAACATAATTTCTATTTTAACTATAAGCTGCTGTTTCGACTAGACGAAATTTCACACCACATAAATGGATACTTTTGTATTGATATAACTTTCACTTCCTGACTGGAATAGACATCCAACATTGCTTTGTGTTATTAAAAAGAGGCTAAATTTTATCCATGACTTGATGTGCTTTAGTACTGGATGAAAGCTTGGAGAGTTGGAAAAATCTTTGGCAATTGTTAAAGACAAAGGAATTGTATTAATGAACATATTATGACTGCACAAAAAGAGCCACTATTTCCTTTTTAGCAGTCTCATAAATAGCATGGATTGTTACATGTATGCTCTTGAATTTTTCAGATATATCATTTCACTAATGATACTTTTAATAAACATTTTTGTTTAAAAAAGGAAGAAAAATATTCAATCCCATTCAAACTGTAATTCTATGCTATCATGTTATCAGTACTATCAAATGGTCATTTCCAATCATTTTCAGATCCTCCAGAGGCCTTTTAATCCCCACAAGTACTACTATGAATTGTAGATAAAATATCAAAAGAAAATAAGATAAATTTTATGCCAACTTAATTTTATAAATATTTGTGCAGAATTAGGAAATCAAACAAACAAAATTCCAAAGAAAAATTTCAAAGCCTAACTTAACCAAAATGCATCTCTTACAACTTTCTACTATCTGTTCTGCTCTCAATATTTATTTCTATGTTGATATTAATGAGCATATATGGAAATGAAGTGTATACTACCAACATCTGAAAATAAAGACTTATGATAGCAAAAGATATTAATCACAAGTCACCAATTGGCAACAAAATCATCCAATCTGAAATCAAATCCAAAATAATTATATTTTAGGCTTATAGTGAAGCAGTTACTTTATTTCTTTCTACTCAATGAGTCAACTAGCTGGTTAGCAGTCTGATTAACTGCCTGATGATAAAGATATTCCATGTTGTTCTTGAACCAAAGAATCACTGGAATGATTCTGAATATTCATCCTTTTCAGTAAACAGCTTAATCCAAACCAAGTAACTGAAATTTTAAATTGACCTTTCAGAAATGATGATGATTCATTATTATTTATAAATAATCATCTTCATGAGTTAAGGCAACAACTGCTAGCACTGGTATAATATCATTGTTAGGAGACAGCAAAGATAAACAAATATTCAATGAGAAGAGTTGCTCTTTTTTTGTTGTTAATAAGTATGTTCTTTGTTCCAAATCTTACTATATCAGAGTTGTTTATATGCAAAGAGAAGTTATTGGGGTGGGGGGGGAAGTAAGTGTTTTACCACTGGGAGCATCAGTGCCAGCAAATCTCACCTCTGTTACATCAACTAACCTTAAAAATAGCAGTTAGATGGTTACAGGAGTCTAAATCATCCTATTTGCATCACCAGCATATCACAACCAAGATATCACAACCACTTTTACATTGGAATTGTTCACATTGAAACATCCTACACAAGTGAAAATGTTGAAAAAATGCAAACTTATCAATATTAGCCCTTCTTGTGATTTGGCGGAATCTATCAAATTAATTATGTATTCGATTTTGATGCTTTTTCACACTTTGGGAAGTTTCACATGTATATGTATTACATTATTATTACCTTTCTCCCCCAAAATTAATTTTGTGGATATTTGCTACTCTTAGAACTCCATGACTTATGTGACTTGAGACAGAACTGAAAAGTGATTGTCCCTCACATGACAATCCAGCAGGAGATGGCTCAATCTTCATGTAAGATAATAATTAGAGACTATTATTATTAATACAAACAATTCAAGCACATAAATAATCAAACTGAATTTCTCACTTTCAAAAGGTGAAAATGCCCTTCATTTCTCCACAGTGGAAGAATTATGGAGTTAATAATATATGAGTTATGTTCAATTTGGGTTTGTGCAGCAGGCTCTGCAACATTGTTTTTGTTAAGCCTATCAGAGACAAATCTCTATTCACAATTTCCTTTTATTTAAAAAGTTGCCCCATTCTTTTATTGTCATTTTCTCTGTACCATGTTAAAGAGCAGCCTCAAATCACTCTTTTTCTTTTTGCAGTATAAAAAGAAATAACAGCTTACATAGTGAACAAGCTAAAATCATTTTAAGTTTCAAACTCTATATAAAGATAGGCCAGTAGAGTCATGATTTGGTGAATAATGCTCAGTCAACACTGAGGGTACCATAACAACGAGTCCACTAAATTTATCATCTCATAGCTCAAAGCCACATTTACCTGTTGACAAATATTTCAGCTATACTTTACCTTTGTTTATCAGTTTATATGAGAAATAAACTATACTATGATATTTATTATATGCTGATTTAAGACATTTGCAATGTCTTCCTGGAATTCACTCTGCAAACAAACAAGAATAAGCTATACACCTATGTTAAAGGAAAGAAAAATAACTAAGACCCATAGGAATGAAGCAAAACTTTTCAAAGCATCACACCAGTGAGTAAGCATTTCCCAAGCCCCAAGAAAAGTTGATTCTCTGGACACTACTCCTTCTTTGCTCTTGGTCTGGGCTCACTCCTATTTAAATATTAAGATCTATTTTAGGGGGTTAGTGGTAGCACTAATAAAAAGCAAAGGAAAATCAAGAGGACACCTCAGAGAAAACTGGGATAAAGTACTCTCTGATCTTGCTTGGCTATACTTGGCACTTTTGTCTTCTGTATTCTAAAGGCTGCCCTGGCCCCACAATATGCATATGTGCGTGTGTGCTTGTATGTCTGTGTTTGTACACAAGTCTATGTACACTAGGATACACTAAAGAAAGAAAGACAAGTGGGGGAAGGTAACTTCTTTTCCCAGTGTGTATGGAATCGGGTTTACAGGTTTGTGAAACTACAGTAATATTATCTAAGTCCTTGAAATTGAAATTTACCACACATAAGTACACTTTCATACCATGTCAAAATGTTGGCGCATCAGAATAAGCTTTCAGGTTTGGCTTTTGTTGCCAGGAAAATGTAAGAGCTGGGTATTCTGGCAAGAGTAAGGCAAACCTTCCCTTTTACTTTTTCTTCACAGATATTCTTTAGAGCCTCCTTTTATTGCTGAAGGTTTGTTCAGTATTTTACAATTAATGATTTGGCAGTGGTAGTTTGGATAGAAAGGAAGTGTTTGTTCGCTAAGAGGTAAGCTGAAGCACAGGCTTCAGAGAGTTGCAGATTTCAGGAAAAATATCCTTTACCTGGGTTCCTTTGCCTTTTCATTCCCCAAACTGTTTTTCCTTTCGGATGGCTTGGATAGCTGCATAAAGCCAAATCCATACAAAAGGTAGCTAAATGAAAGCATGTTGACTTAATCTGAGGAGTACTCTGATCAGGGAAAATGTCTAAACTGTTTCCAGACAAGAAAGGAGATTGATACCATGCTCCTTGTTTAAAGCAGAGTCAGATCAAATTATTGCAAGAAAGAAGACTGTATCTCCTTGCAGATAAATCAAGTATGGCTAATCTAGCCTCTTGATCATAGTATTGTTGGTGGATATATTACTGATCCATCAAAGTGACAGATAGAATCAGGAGGAACAGTGGCAGTTAGTAGGAATATATGAGTTAGGAAGGCCATTGTTGCTTAGACAGTCCAGGCTCAGTGTTGAGTGGCTTCAAGCTTGCTTGAATACAGCATGTAGTCAGGGGTACAGGACACTGATGCTTAAGTCCTGTGCACAAGCCCTGACCAATATAGCCTATTCTTTGCTCCTTTTGCATAACATAGCATTTCTGATCTCTCCCTTTCAGTACCTCTGCTGCAAAGGCTCAGGTACACTGAGGACAGGGAGGTCCATACTTCCTTGTACCACCGAGTTGTGTAAGATGATGAGCCATGCTTGCGTCATTCCCTAGTGATCACTATTAACCCTTCTGTAGCTCAGAGAGAAGAAGGTAAGAGTCTATCCTAGAGGATGACTTCCCACTCCTTCACTCAGAAATTCACGGAAATTGGTGAACAGCCAGTGACTTCCCTCATTTTTTTTTCTTAAAGATTATTTTATTTTATTTCTGTCCCCTTCGCCCCCCACCCCCACCCCCTGCCCCAGTTGTCTGTTCTCTGTGTCTATTTGCTGCGTGTTCTTCTTTGTCCGCTTCTGTTGTCAGCAGCATGGGAATCTGTGTTTCTTTTTGTCGGGTCATCATGTTGTGTCAGCTCTCTATGTGTGTGGTGCTATTCCTGAGCAGGCTGATCTTTCTTTCACACTGGGCAGGTCTCCTTACGGGGCTCATCCCTTGCATGTGTGGCTCCCCTACATAGGGGAAACCCCTGTGTGGCACGGCACTCCTTGCGCACACCGGGACTGTGCGTGAGCCAGCTCCACACTGGTCAAAGAGGCCCGGGGTTTGAACCGTGGACCTCCCGTGTGGTAGATGGATGCCCTAACCACTGGGCCAAACTGCTTCCCCTCCCTCATTCTTATTACCAAGAAACCAGAAGGTAAAGGTGTGAATTTCACCCAGAAAATGTTTGCAATCCCAGTCTGAGGAACTTGGCTTGGTCAGAGGTAATTATCTACCACTGCGACAGGGTGTGTCCACTTCTGACTCCCTTCCCTACTTTCTATCATTTCCTCAGACTTTATACCATTTTAGCATCAAGAGGGTTTCTCTTGAGGGTCACTGTGAGTCTGGTTCAATGTAGCAATAAAAGTCTCTTTTTTTTATATTCCATTCCATTGGAATATAGAAGAAAAGTGCACCAAAATGAGAAAGCGACTATTTCTGTCCTCCTAATAGCTCCCCTGGTAAAACGTGGCTGTGTTCCCTGTGGGGACAGAGAGAGACCACTCACCAAATGTTGGTGCAAAAATTGTATTACAGATTGTATTCAAGGGATCAAGGCCTGAATCTTGCCTTCAGATTATCTAGGAGCACTTTGACTCTATTCTTACACAACTCTATTGCTAAGTAGATGCCATCATGAAGAAAAATTCCAGGCCAATTTGTTTCCTATTGATCATTAGAATAATGCTTTGTACATATTTCAATCAGTGTTCTTACAACATTTGATTGTAACTGTCTTTCATCTGTAATTTCCCTATGAACTCCTTGAGAACAGGTATTGAGATTTGCTTTTTATACTTTTGCATATATATGCACTCAATAAGTATTCATTTATTGAAAAACCGGGAGCAGTGAGTATATATTGGTTCCAGTACATTGTTCCACTTACAATGCAAAATCCACCCCAACTAAACCACCCTAATAAAACATTTATTGACCCTTTATTTTTACCATGTCTTTGAAAGATAATACAATTTCATTGTTGTGTTGAACCTCTGAATCTTAATATCTTCCATTTTCCCTTCCACATAAAAATAATGAGCATGTGCTGAATAAGTGATCTTAGTACTTTACATGTATACATTTCTTTAAACCATACAACAATCCTATAGAATATATGTTCATATATTTCCATTTTATGTAAGGGATTAAATCTGTGGAATTCTTCCCCCTTTCACAATATCTGTATTTTTCCAAATTTTTGCCTTACATTTTCTGTAGCACCTTACACAATCTCTCTTTTCTTCTTTAATCTCCATAATGAAATATTTTCCTTATTGGAAGTTAACATCTTTCTAAAATATATGCATTTATATCTGTGTTGTGGATGTGTTTTCTACCATTTTCTTTTCTGTCCATTCCAAATGGGAAATTCTAGCAGTCCTTAATTTACTCCCATGACCTTTGCATTCTTTCTTTCATTTCCTTTTCAAAATCACTCCGACCAACTTCATAGAATGTAATTTTGTCTAGCCTACTGTTCTTCAGTCTTTGTTTCTTCTCTGTTTTCCCTCCTAGAATTTTCCTCCTACCTTGACCACTTAAATTTTTTACATGCTTAACAAATAAACCTTAATATTCTCAGACATTTGTGTTTTTTTTTCTGAAAATTTCAAAATGAAGTAGAGAAAAGAGGGAAAAAAAGAAACCATAAAACAAAAGAGGGAAACGGACTTTGGCCCAGTGGTTAGGGCGTCCGTCTACCACATGGGAGGTCCGCGGTTCAAACCCCGGGCCTCCTTGACCCGTGTGGAGCTGGCCATGCGCAGTGCTGATGCGCGCAAGGAGTGCCGTGCCACGCAAGGGTGTCCCCCGCGTGGGGGAGCCCCCCGCGCAAGGAGTGCGCCCGTGAGGAAAACCGCCCAGCGTGAAAAGAAAGAGCAGCCTGCCCAGGAATGGCGCCGCCCACACTTCCCGTGCCGATGACGACAACAGAAGCGGACAAAGAAACAAGACGCAGCAAGTAGACACAGAGAACAGACAACCGGGGGAGGGGAGGGAATTAAATAAATAAATAAATCTTTAAAAAAACAAACAAACAAAAAAAAAAACAAAAGATTCCCTTAGCTTTAGATTGCACAAAATCCATGCTATAAGTTGCATTGATTTTCCTATTTTAGAGTAATTTTTGAGGATAATACCTTCAGAAACCATCTTGAATGAGGTGCTAAAATCTGATATTCAACAAGTTGGGGGTAAGGGGAGGCAAAGACTCACATGGATGCCCACTGTTAAGTCCCATGCCTTCCTACAACCACAGAAGGTAGACATGTCACTTTTCTTTTCCTCCCATGATGTATGCCATCTTGTGATGATTTTGCATTTATAAGACAATTCTTGGTATTCATGATATTGTTAATAATATTGATAGATTTAAGAAACTGATTAGTCCCCTGCTTCTCCTACATGAGTTCAAAGCAGTACTAATTATTTAGTACTAGGAAGTTGGTGGTAGTGTAGATTTATGTTCCTTTCCAAACTAGAATATAGCATCAAAATTGATTTTCTTTTTCCAACTCTAATTTTCCAGACTTATTAACATGACTCTAAACCAAACTGCTTTGAAAGAAATAATATTGACTTTCTCCCATTATTCCTTACTTTTCTCCCTTGTCCTCTTTTAACTAAATCAAATTAATCTGCTCTAAAAATAGGAAAGATAAGTGATGATAACAATCTTCTAAGTGAGGCAGGAAGCTGTGGAACATACAGTACAAAGGAAAGGCTCAAACATTGGGCATATTCAGACAACATGCATGTCAATCCAGGCCTTTCATGGCCCAGTGCTATGGGCATGCAGCAAATGCTGCTTGGGAGATTTTTCCCATTTGAGTCTTCTAGTAATGGGAAGCTGCTTCAGAGGGAAAAGAAATGCTTCCCAAGCCCAGAGAAAATGTTAGAGTCCCCGTGACTTAGTCTTGACACTAGGAGAGGAGGGGCGACTTTATACTAGGCCAGGTGGCACTGTCACTGTAGTTTTATAAACCTCATCAGAGACTTGCTGTTAATCCATATTAAAAAATAAAAGAAAATTACCTCATTGAGAAAGCAATTTAAGCATTTTGCATAAATAGTGCGTATTCACCAGAAGAGTAACAGTGCCTTCTCAGCCCCTAAACTCCCTTCCCTAAAACCAAAGTTTCAGTCTTATCCATTGCTAAAAAGACCAGACTTTGTCCAAAGAAAAGTCGTTTGAGAGGGAGGATGATATTTGCCTGCACAGAGTTATTTTAGGAAGCCACCGGCATTTGCATTTCTACACTATTAGGAGACAAAACGAAGGGAAAATTTTTAAAATGCATATACATATATACATGTTTTAAAATCTAATTTGGGGTCACAGGTGTAATTGCAAAAGCTTTGGATTGTGTGTCATGCTGGAATAATGTCGTGTTAGTGAATGTAAAGCATTCAGCATTACTTTATGCCTCATTGCACCCTAAGTGCGATGCTATTTCAATACAACACCTACCACTTTTAGGTCTTTATGCTTAAGTATGTCTTGCTGGATGAAATCAAGCTACAAATTGGATGAAATTGGGTCCTCCCAGTTGATTCTACTGCTAGATGTTCCAAAACCCAATTGTTTTCTAAGTCCAATTCCATGATTTCAGAATTTAAATTTTCATGATTTCTTGCACTGAAAAATAAATACAAAAGCTCAACTTGTTGCAGAGATGACAGTATATTTTAAGTCACAAAAAATAAAACTACCTTTCTCACACAGTCTGAAAAGGGCTCAGAAATGGGCCAAGCAATGCTAGAAAAAACAATCTGCAGAAATTTGACACTGAGCATATGCATTGCTTAGGCAAAAGAGGTCCTTCACTTGAATGATTCCATCAAAAATATTTCACAGAATAACTGATCCATGTTCAGTTTCCTTTCATCCTTTTATGGCAGCTCAAGTCATTCCACTGCTAAATTTGTGGTTGCAACAATTTATTTATTTTAAAGACAATCTTCAGATCACTTCCTTCCATTTGGTAACTAAAATGTATTTTAAAATATGACTATATTCATAGGGCATGACCATTCCAGCCTTAGAGGATTTATGTTTCACTAAGTTGTATAAAGGACAGCAAGATGGGATACAGATTTTCAGAGCTTCCTAGAAGATTACAATTTAATCTACCTGAAATTGAGTCTAGGTTTCAAACAGCAATTACTTGTGCTCTTTTTGAACATTCTTAAATTAGTTCTCCAAACTCTTTCCATTGTAGAAATAAACCAGTCCTGAAAACAGTATATTTTGTCTGGCAATATGGGGGGAGGGCATCTTTACTAAAACAAACTGCTAAAAACAGTCAAGAAATTTTGTTACACGTACATATTTGGATTATGCTAAGTGAAGACTGTGTTTTAAGAGGAAAATACAGCTAACTAAAAAAATACATTGTCCTGTCCCTGGGTAGGTATTATAACATCTTATATAAATTTGTTTGGTCCCAAATCATCAAAAGTAATTAAATTCTTGCCAACAGGTACCTTCAAGAAAAAGTAGGTTTTAAAAATGGCCTTAGAAGTGGATGTTTTTGTACTGGTTAGTTTTCAATGAAAGCGAAGAAATATAGTTAGTGTGGTGGGTGAAAACATACTGGTAACAAGCACGGCACCTTGTGGAGATTATCAGGCCCCAGGTCAGGGACCAGGCTTCTCTGACAGCCTCTTTGGAGTAGCTGATGATCGAGACCATGTGATGCTAGAATTAGACTGGATCACAGGAATAAACAGTGTCGTTTACATCAGATTAAAACAGTGTATAAGTAACTATAAAGCAACGGCAACAAAATGCTTTGAGGCATTGAAGAGGCAAAATGCTAAGGAAAGCCACGGCGCAAAGAGTTCAGAGAGTTGAAAGTGAGCACTGACAAGGCACAGCTCCCCCATGCCAGCCACGAGGAGCAAAGCCCGTTGATCTTTGTGTTCTTGGGGGTAGTTTGTTTTCTCTCTGTGAGGTTCTGATTCCTGCCCATGGACTACAACCAGCTGTCCAGCTTATCTCCTTCTCTTTCCTTCCTGTCATTATTATCCCCACTTGGCGGCTATCCTTGGGATTATCCTTTTTAAATAATTCATTGGCTATTTCCAGCCCTCCCTGTCCCATCCTATATCCTATACTTACCTATTTTAATCACTGCCGAGCCCTCATCATACACCCGGGAGCCTCCATAACTAAATGGAGCAGCCTGTCTTGATGACTTTACTTACTTACTTATCTGATTTACGTACTAACATGGTCTATTGGCTATCCCTATCCAACCTTTCAAGCCCCTTCCAAATACCAAAGAATCAACTTGGAGAAACTGTAAGTTTGAGAGGGACAAACAGAGAGAGAAACAAAAATTGATTGATTTCTGGATAAACTTACCCTGCATGGGGAGATGGTAAATGGCTGTTGTCTTCAGAGGAGTAAAATCAGAAGTCTGTCATGTGAGGGTAGGAAAGAGGAAAACGTTCTATGCTCTTCTCTTGCATCTCTCCCAGGATGACTTAGGACAATCTTTTTTTCCTCATTGCAGTAGAAACGACCATTAACTCAAACTAGTATATAGACACATATGCACATATAAATATATACACACATACATTACATCTTTTTTCTATAGAAATATACATATATATATAAAAAGAGAAAATGTATATATTATTTTTATGGACAGATTTGTATATACATGCACAATGTACAAACATAAGAACCAGTGACTGTACAAATAATTTACAAAAAATAAATCACACATTTGACTATAAAGTAAATTCTGAAGATTCATTATCTTACCAACTATGATTTCTAACCCAAAGGCAACAAGTGCAAAAATTAATAGTAAAATGAGAGTTTTAAAATAGCATGTACTTGGAACCTAGGATTATGTAGTAATATGTTAGCGTTATATATAAAATTAAGGATGAAAAGGAAATCATAAAGGAAATAAAGAAATATTTGGAATTAAATGGTAATAAAAAAGAGACAGTGAAAAACATAGATTCAAAGTTATAGCTTTAAATTCATATATCTAGAAATTTGATTAAAGTAGCATTTAATAAATAAAGGAAGAAAACTTTAAAACTTTAATAAAGGGCATAAACATGGTCTGAATGAATGGAGAGACATTTTTATTTTCCTGAATGGGATGACTTTACGTTATAAAAATGTAAATTCTCCTTAAATTAATCTATAAATTCAATGCAATTCTATTCTTGTTTTAGCTGGGTGTTTTGATAAATGTCCTTAAAATTTGCATAGAAAATAAAAGACCACAAAACCCGAGCTAAGTATTAAAAGAAGAAGAGAATAATGATGGCAGCTTTTCCAAACGGATATGAAGATAAACTAAAAGGTCATAGTAATAAAAATCTATATATTTGCCCAAAGAACAGACAAAAGAAAGATCAAAAGAAGGTGCTTAGAGATAAACCCATGTATAGCTGTGAACTTTAACATATGATGTAACTCAAAATGGAAAGTACATTTTTAAATTAAATGTTGTGGGTAAGAGTGGCTCATTTTGAGAAGTAAAATAAATCAGCTCACAACTTGACACTGTGTACAAAGTTGAACTCTAAATGGATTAAAAACTTACCAAGTTAACAGAAGAAAACTTAGGAAAATACCATTGAGACTGAGATGTGTGAAGAGTAACATTTAAAACAAAACTTTAAAAATCATAAGGCAAAATAATTGTGAATGGACAAAAATAAAACATGTATGATAGATTGAAGAAAGATATTTTGCAATGTTTAAAATCAGTAAGTGTAATGGGAAGCAGATTTGGCTCAATGGATAGAGCATCCACCTACCACATGAGAGGTCCAAGGTTCAAACCCAGGGCCTCCTGACCTGCATGGTGAAGCTGGCCCATGCACAGCACTGATGCACAAAAGGACTGCTGTGCCATACAGGGGTGTCTCCCACATAAGGGAGCCCCACGCGCAAGGAGTGCCCTCTATAAGGAGAGCCGCCCTGTGCAAAAAAAGTGCAGCCTGTCCAGGAGAGAGGACACACACACAGATAGCTGATGCAGCAAGATGACACAACAAAAAGAGACACAGATTCCCGGAGCCTCTGACAAGAATACAAGTGGACACAGAAGAACAAACAGCTAATGGACACAGAAAGCAGATAATGGAGAAAATAAATTTAAAAAATAAAATAAAATCAGTAAGTATTCAAAAACAAAAATAGATAGAAACACCAATAAAAAAACAAATGCAAAGGAAATGAATAAGTTTAGAGAAGAGGAAATTAAAAAGAAAACTAGCAGACATAAGATGTTCAGACTGATTCATAATTAGCAAACAAAAATTAAAACAGCAATATCATAGCAACAGGTATCTCTTTAAACTGGCAAAAATTGGAAACCTGGAAACCACCATATTTTAGCAAGGCTATAGGAATATAGAGACCCTTATGCACATGCACGTAGGCTGTTATGGTCACATGACAGAGCAATCCAGATATTACATTCCATGGTCCTGCAATCCCCTAAATCTGACGCAGGGTGAAGGATGCTCATCACTGTTAGTACTATTTGTTGCATCAAGGTGTTGGAGGCAGTCAGCATATTCATCACTGGGAAAAGACAGGGAAATTTTAATTAGTGCAGGCTGCGAAGTTCTAGGTAGCAGTTGGGGCAAAAAAGCAAAATATCTACCCTTAAAAAGATTACCGCTGATTAAGAAAATCCATGGAAAAACTGAAATACATGCACAATACCATTCATACAAATTTAAAATGCATGCAAAATAACTGACAACACACACTTGTAAGAACACATATAAACAAAATTATACTAACACACTGAACTAATTGCTTTTGGGAGAGTGTCAAGATAATGGGAATAATAACTGAGGATAAAGTGAGTAAAATTTAAATAATATTATGGCCTTGCCTGAATCAATGATGATAAAGTGCTGTTATCTGGAAAATACAATTTGCTCGATGCTATGCACCTGATTTACACATAACTAAGAACTAAAAATTTTGTTAGAAATTCATGACATTAGAGATTCCCCAAAGTTATGGCATTTTAGTGAGCTGGATAGCTCTTCACAGATAAAATGTAAGGATATATGGTCAGAGAAAACCACTCATTAGGTTTTTTACAGGGCAGACTATAACAGAACTATTTAGCCAGTTTTGAGGGTCCCATTTTCAGTGAAACGTTGTTGAATGGGAAGCACATCTTGTGCAGTGAACTTGGTGAGTAAGAGGACTGAAAATCACCTAATGTGGAGAACAGAAGGATGGAATGGAACCATTTTATCTAAATGTATAAAGAGTATGTGTGTTTGTCTTCAATTAATTTATAAGCTTTCCTGTAGAAAAAAGGTAAGGCATAGCATATTGCTTCTAGCAGCAAAACCAGAAGATGATCCTGTAGAAAAGTGGAATTAGGGTAAGAAGGAGAAGATTTCTACAATTGAGAAAAATCCCAACTGGGAATAGTTTTGGAATGAGTTAGTTGCCCAGCTATTTTCAAGCAGAAGGTAGACATCATATGTTAGGAACATAGAAGGGATACCTGTCTTAGAAGTGGGTATAAATTAATGATCTGTAATGCCCCTACTAACTCTTAACATTTAGTAAATCTAAAGGCTTTTAAAAGGTTAAAAGCAAGAAAAAAAAAATTAACTATTAAGCACTTCTCTTTTTTTCTTTTCCTCACATTTAGATCAATCAATGACTCTAATAGTTCACTAAGCTATTGAGTGAAACAAGAGCTATTGAGAACAACTCGAGGATTTTCTTCCTCTCTGGACTATTTGCAGTACTGGTGTGTCCTACTTTTTCTTCAGTGCCCACAGAACATATTAGGGAAACACTCCAGTGGTTCCAGATATTTACACATTAAACCAATCTCTTTCCATATCTAGGATTAGAAGCTTTCCACATGCCATGAGCATGTACCACAGGCATCTGTTTTTCTCCATCAGGATAGGGAAAACAATCTCTGTATGTAAACTACTCAGAGGTCGAAACTGTCCTTATGATCCATATTCTACACTATATTTGCCCTTAAACATCACATAAGTTTCCACAGAAGCTATACAATTACTAGCATCACCAGCATTTGAACTTTTCTAATGCTATTAACATTCAGTCCCTGCAAAACAAGGTTAAATACATTACTTTTACTTCTTGTTAAATCCTACTCCTAGTTTCTTTCCTGTATCTAACATCCTCTACCCTCAGTCAATTTAAACTATACTATAAGGTATCTAAAGCATGCTTGGAAGCAGTTATGACACGACTGGAATGGAAAAAAAAAAGATTAACTGGATTTTCTAAATAAAAAGTAATTATGAGAAGTGGGAGAAGGTGATGATGTGAAGCTGGAGATTAAGGACCACATCATGGGTGGCCCCTAAACCATTGGAAGCAGTTTGGATTTTATTCTGAAGGCAACAGCTATATTTTACTGTTTGCTCTTCAGGAGAAAAGGCATGAAGGGAGCAAGAGCAAAAATGCTTGGCACTACTGAAATCCAAGGTCAGAATACAGAAACCTCTGCAGTGTTGTTTTTCTAGATCAATATACCATTTCAGGCATATTAAGAATTGAGGCATAACAAACAAACACACACAAAAACTTTGGAACAAAAGCTATGAAGTTGGGGACCATCTCAGCAATCCTCAGAATATTTACAATAAAATTACTTGATATCAATACTTTTAGCTGTGAAGTTAAAAATCAATAAAATTTCTTAACTTAGAAAAAAAGGTCTATGCTCTTCTGTCATCCAAGGAATCAATTACCGATGATTTTCAATCCCACTTTAATTCAGATATCTCAATCACATATGTTTTCACTTCTATTTTTATTTTTAGCTTTGCTGCTCTCTTCCCTTATTCTCTGATTTATTTAAATATGAATACTCAGCAGTGAGTATATTTGTCAAGATTCCCCCAGCCTTCCTAAATAAATAAATACCCAAATTTTATAGAAAAAGTAAGTAGGGAGATTAATTAAATCCAATATTTTCCTCCTACAAAATATTCTTCTGTTCAGATTTGTCTGCCTGTTTTTTTGTTACAATCTTTGCTGCCTAGAAGGGGGAACAGAGAGGTGTAAATAATAGTCACACTTTGTAATTGCCATAATTAACAGATCTCTAGTTTATTCTGCAGCCCAAGCTCTCTTGTTCACCCAGTGTGCTGAAGGTTAGATACATAATGACCTGTCTGCACAAGGGCAGAGCTCCTGCTTCAGTGCATTGCAACTCACTACTGGCACAGCGGTTGCAGAGTCCCATCTTACACAAAGAAGCCTACTTAACAGCCATTTCTGAACTTGCTTATAGCTATTTCAGCTGTAGCATTATTTCCAATTCAGGCTGTTTTCCAATGCAAGGGGGAAAAGTAAGTGTTTTTAACAACACTACAAAAAAAAAAAAAAACCTCAAAAACTTAACAACACTACAAAAACAAAAACAAAAACAAAACTTCTTGCTTTTAAACTTTGTTCTGTTCATGATGTCAAATCAGATTGCCCAACTCATCAAGGCCCTAAGTTACGAGGTCCAGAGCTCTAAGCCTTCTGAAGCCTTTGCCTTGACCCTGTTTACAACCCACCCAATCTAGGAATATAGTTCAATAATCAGGTATGGTAATTCCTACCTTAATTCTGTTTTTACTAACCAAATGGTCTTCCTTTGAAAATGTTTGTAATTAGTAAATTCTAGAAGAAAAATTTGGGCCTTTGTAGGCAGACTGCAAGGGTTTAAAGCCTGGCTTTTCCACTTACTGTGAATCTTTAGGTAAGTTACTTAACCTCTCTGGGCTAGCATTGTCAGATAAAATACAGTATGCACATTTCATTTGAATTTCAAATAAACAATGAATAATTTTTTTGTGTAAGTAGGACCAATGTAATATTTGATCACCTTCAATCTGGCAACCCCACTCAAGGCCTCAGTTTTTTTAGGTGTAAAATGAGGATAATGACTGGGTAGTTGTGAAGATTTAGTAAATGAATCCAGATAAAGCATTCATTATGGTGCCTGGCACATGATGAATCCTCACTGATTCTTTCCTGCTGCTGCAGCTGTTGTTATCTTACTCTCTAAGGAATAGAAAGAGGTAACAGAGGAAAGCCTGGATAGAGTTCCTTTGCATGATGGACAAAGAGGTGCCTACCTGGGAATCTCAGAATGTAGTTAGAGTCAGAGACCTAGAAAGAAGAGGATAAATTGTGATATCCAATGTTCTCATTTAGTAGAAGAAAAATTAAAGACCAACAAACTGCTAAGAGTTGTCTAAGTCTCATGGTGAGCAAGGGACAGCACCAGGATGGAAATCCTTCTACTACCTTTTGATCATGCAAAGGACATTTCAGCAGTTTTTCTCTCCTACATGATGGCCCTTAAATAAATAAAACAAGTCAGAGATAAGATCTTCCTACATTCTGGCTTCTGTTGATCCCGCCAAGCCAGGATGAACTACCTACAAAGTGAAATGCTATGAAATAGACCCAGACATTGCAAGAGACACTACATTCAATCATTGCATACATTATTAGATACAGGACTTTCTTCCCACGTTAACTTAGTCCTGTAATACCATGTGATATAATTGTCAGCTGCATTTTACAGAGAGAGTAACCAGAGTCTCTGTGAATTAAGTAATTTGCTCTAAGAAACTCAGGTAATGACAAGTAAAGCTGTGGTTAATTTTGTAAGACTCCATCACCTAAGCTCTTTATTCTGACCAATGTCAGAAATGAAATAAAAGTTGGTATTCCTCAATAAAGACTCAGAAAAAAACTTTTAACTTTAAGAAAAAATAATACAAGTGTTTATCTTTGTGACTAGCAATATGATAAAGATAACTAAAATCTTATGTAGTATTTTTAAAAGCTACAAAGTGCCACCATCATAATTTCTGACTTAATTATCTCACAATGGTACCATAAATATTGTAAAAGCTTCATTCCACAAATCAAAAAATTAAGTTCAGGAAACAGGTGTCTCACTTAAGTGAATGAATCCATAAGTGTTTGTGGCAGTTTAAAGCTTTCGAGGACCCTAGAAAATCCTATTCTTAAAATGAATCCATTTCTGTACATGTAAACCTATATTAGGTGAGACCTGTTGATTAAATTACTTCACTTAAGGGCCTTTGATTAGACTGCATGTCCTACAATGTGTCTTAATCCGCTTACTGGAGTCATTCATAAATGGAAGAACTTAAAAAGTCACAAACACAGCTAAAAGCCACAGGGAAAGAGAAAAGGCCAAGAGGCTGAAAGAGAGCTCCCTGGAGGCAGGGGCTGGAAGCAACAGAGCACAGAGGCATGGAAAGAGGTCCCTGAGAAGCTGAGAGAGAAGGCCCACAAAGAAGCCAGAGCTGAAGGCAACATGGCCTGGCAGAGAAGGCAAGGACTATTATCTCCATTGTGCCCTGCCACATGGCAAGAGTTCAGGATTGGCAGCACCATATCTTCGGGGTGTCTGATGACTTGAGTGGACTTTTTCTCAACCTCAGAACTTTAAGTTTATAAGTTAATGCATCCCGTTGTAAAAGCCAAACCCATTTCTGATATATTACTTTGGCAGCATGTAGCCAACTACAACAGAGATAAAGGCAGAACTAACCTCAGGCTTTCTTATTTTTCCTCCCATCTTTATTACTAGTCATGCTTCCTTTCTGGAGATACTTTCAAAACGGAACCTGGACACTTAGGATCTGATTCACAGTAATGCCTGACCAGGAACATCATGGACCAGGAGAAAAACAAAGGATCTAAGAGGAAACACTGATTATATCTGGGGTACTAATTAACCTGAAGTATGAGGTATTTAAAATCCATTTGCATGCATATACTAGAAAGAGACAATGATGGGGCATGCACTACCTTACCCTAACATTAGCTCCAAATGTGATACATTTTGAAGTGTAGAAAGTGTAGGTAGCACTTTATGGGTCAAATCAACCTCTACATGTACCTTCAAATGCCACACTAGACTAATAGCAGCTTACGCTGAATGATTCAGTGGATGATTCATAGGACTACTGCTTACTCCTGGAATTAGGTGGATTCTGTGGCACAGTCTGATTTGTTTGCATTTAGGAAAAGTGTGGACCAAGTAAGGGAAGCTATTATGGTAGCAGCTGGAGGAGAAATCTGTAGGAAAAAAGTAAAAAAAAATATTTTAACACTTAGCGAACGTAGGTAGAGAGCTTTTAATATGGACACCACTATAAATGATTTGAGCTTCAATATTGGATTTTAAAAACACAGTCTGTACAGTGGTATTTTTGTAGTCAGTGTCAAGCACAGTCGTTTTTAGTTACAGCTTGCATAACAGTTCAAGATAAATCAAAGTGAACTGTTCTGAAGAAAAAAATATATAGCACAGATTTGCTAATACTGTAATCATTGCTTTGGCCAAAGGCTACTTTACACTGTGTCTACATAACACTCATTCAGAAAATATTTATTAAGTGTTGATTGTTTGCCAGATACTGTCCTAGGTTCTGGGAATGTATCAATGAATAAGACACAATTCCAGCATAGAATTTGCCTTTAGTGTCTTCTGGGAGAGAAGCATTAGAGATATAGCGTGTTGAGTGCTCAAATCGCATAAGAATTTTATGCTCTAGATTCAGAAGAAGGGAACAACATCTATCTTTGTCTTGAATGAGGGAAATCAGGGTAAATTTCTTGGAGAAAGTGACATCTCAGCTTAGACTTAAGGGCCAAGAGTTATTTAGACCAAGAAGTTGGCACAAAGGGTCTTTCAAGAGGGCCAGATATGTGCAGTGTAATGAAGGTCAGCATAAACACAGTATGGGAAGATGTTATCACAATTGTAGGCAAGAGTGGGAAGCAGGGAGTGTTGGGAGATGAGGCTAGAGAAGTTCTCAAAGCAATGTGCACAAAATGAAGCGCGATCTGGATTTCAACCCAGAGGAAATACTAGCTATTGAAGAATATGTGGTATACAAATGATCAATTCCTGTAGCTCACATGGTACTGAACTTCATTAGTAGGTGGAAAGATACAGGAGGCAAGTGGCTCTTTGGATCTTGGGGTCCATACAGAGGTTTGTAGTCATCAGTACATGTGTGATATTTGAAACAATGGGAGAGGATGAGATCATCCAGGGAAAGGGTTGGGCAAGAAAAGCAAAGCAGAGGATAAAATGTTGAGAAGAACCAAAAGATGATGGACAAATAGATACTAAGAAGTTTTCAGTAAAAATTGGGAAAGAGGAAAACCAAGAGAGAGCACATAGTCTCTGTGGCAGACTAGTCATTCCTGGTTGCTCGCATCTTTGTAGAAAGCAGTTCCAGGAAACTATCGTGTAAAAGCTTCTTATTTCTCTCTGAATGACCTGGTACCTAGCTCTTGGAATTGAGCTACCTTAAGAAGTCTCTCTCCAACATTAGGTGGTAGGAACAGAGACATAGAGAAGCAGTCACTTGGATGATTCTAACTCACATGGTAGTAGAAAGATAAAGGCCCTAATTTTTCACAAAGAAAAATTGTTCTATATGTGATCACATGCCTAACTAAATAACTGAACAATTGCAAAAAATTTTTAAAGCTGATAACTCCTCTAGTAGTTTATTATATTTTAGGTAGTTCCCTCTTTTATTACTGCCCTGAATATTGCTGAATTGAAATTCTTTTGACCTATGTAATAATGATGATAATGATGTCAACAAAAATTATTTTAGGGGCTATGTGCCAGACGCTAAGTACCCTACATGCATTTACTTAACTCAGTCATCACAACAACCATCTGAGATTATAATTTAGAAAATTGAGGTTTGGAGAAATTGAGTATCTAGCCCACAGTCACATGGAAATTAAATGAAGTCAGGATTTGAACCAAGATATGCCCAACTCTTCAGTTGTGTTTAAGCAGGTTTGTCCTATGACAACACATCCTCGGAGATGAAAAAAGCTTTAGGTTTCCCTTTCAACAGAGAAGTTCTGTATTATGTTCAAAGTCAATTTTAATCTTGTTATGAACCCAAAGAATATATTATTACATTTCATTCAATAAAATTATATAATACTATCATCTCGATAAACTTAACTTCCATAAAAGTGAAAACAATTTCATACAGTATTTTTTCTCCCGTGAATTTTTAAAGTGCTAATTTATTCATGAGCAAAAATAAATACAATCACCTCTTCACCAGTAAGGTCATGTTAATATGAATCACTTTTTTGCTTGATGGAGCTAGATAGTGTCCAATGGGATGATGTTTTCTTTCACATGTAAAGGCCAATCACAGGGGAAATTATCTGTTTATAAAAGGGGTCACTGGGCACCAAGTGCCTGAGTTCTATTTGTGGGCAATACCGGTAATTTTCTCCTGTTTTTTAATGCCCTATGCATGTATGTATATATGTATATATGTATTAATTTATTTTTTTAACAAATCAATTTTATTGATACATATTAATTAAGCATAAATCTATCCAAAGTGTATAATCAGTGGTACTTGGCACAATCACATAATTGTGCATTCATCATTTCAATCATTTTTAGAGCATTTCATTATCCAGCAATAATAATAATAATCATAAAAATCAAACTCTCTATGCTTCCCTTCATACCTAGTTGCTATTCTATTTCTTTCTCTCTAATTTATTTGTATTTATATATCATAAAAACAGTCTTAATATGCAATATCACCCATATTCATGTTTTAGAGGAGCTTTTACTATCTTATACAGACCTATGTTTCATGTTTTAGCTTTCCTTCTAGTAATAAACAAGACCTTAGACTTTCCCTTTCAACCACTGTCATACCCATATAATAGTGCTGCTAGTTACAAAACCACGATATGCTTTGAACATTTCTATTCATTTTCAAAGATTTACAAACAACCTTTTTACCAGTTCTGCACAGATTAACCTGCAGCTTTGCATTCTCTACCCTCATTCTATTTTCTGGTAACCTATAATCTAATTATTAATTCCATGAGTTTAAAAAATATATTTAGTACATATAGTGCAGTCACACAGTATTTGACCTTTTCTGTCTGACTTCCTTCACTCAACATAATGTCCTCCAGGTTCATCCATGCTGTCATATGCTTCACAACTTCATTTCTTACTACTGAATAATAGTCCATTGTGGATATACCACAGCTTTTCTTTCCATTCATCAGCTGATGGATACCTGAGTTGTAGCAATAGTGAAAACACCACTATGAACATCAGCATGCAGGTGTCTATTCGTGTTACTGCTCTCAGTTCTTCCAGGTATATACCTAGTAATGGTATTGCCAGGTCACATGGCAAGTCTATATTCAACTTCCTTAGGAACTGTCAATCAGTCCTCCACAGTGGCTGTACCATTCTACAATCCCAAGAGTGAGTAAGTGTTCCTATATTTCCACATCCTCTCCGACAGTTCCAGTTTTCTGACTTTTCAATAGTGGCCATGGTAATAGGTATGAAATGATATCTCAATGTAGTTTTGATTTGCATTTCCCTAATCCCGAGTGATAAATTGAACATTTCTTCATGTGTTTCTTTGCCATCTGTATTTCTTCTTTGGACATTTGTCTTTTCAAGTCTTTTACCCATTTTTTAATCAGGTAGTTTTGCTTTTTATTGTTGAGTTGTATGATATCTTTACATATTATAGATATTAAACCCTTATCGGATATGTGATTTCCAAATATTTTCTCCAATTGAGTAAGCTGCCTTTTCACCCTTTGACTAAGTACTTTGAGGTGCAAAAGTGTTTAATTTTAAGGATGTCCCATTTATCAATTTTTTCTTTTGTTGCTCATGCTTTGAGTATAAGGATTAAGAAACTACTGCCTACTACAAGATCTTGAAGATGTTGTCCTACATTTTCTTCTATGAGTTTTATGGTTGTTGCTTTTATATTTAGGTCCTTGATCCATTTTGAGTTAATTTTCATACAAGATGTGATATAGGGATCCTCTTTCTTTCTTTTGGCTATGGCTATTCTCCCAGCACCATTTGTTGAATAGACTATTCTGGCCTAACTGAGTGGGCTTAATAGTCTTGTCAAAAATCACTTGACTATGCATGTGAGGGTCTATTTCTGAGTTCTTGCTTCAGTTCAATTGGTCAATCTTTCTTTCCTTATGTCAGTACCATGCTGTTTTTACCAATGTAACTAAATAATATGCTTTGAAGTCAGGAAATGAGAGTCCTCCAACTTTGTACTTCTTTTTTCATTTTGGCTATTCAGGTCCCCTTACTCTTTCAAATAAATTTGGTAATTGGCTTTTCCATTTCTGCAAAAAATGCTTTTGGGATTTTTATTGGGATTGATTTGAATCTGTATATTAGTTTGAGTAGAACTGACATCTTGACAATATTTAGTCTTCCAATCCATGAACACAGAATGTCCTCAAATTTATTTGTCTTCTTTGGTTTCTTTTAGCAATGTTTTGTAGTTTTCTGAGCACAGCTCCTTTATGTCCTTGTTTAAGTTTATTCTTAAATATTTGATATTTTTTAGTTGCTATTATGAATGGATTTTTTCTTTCTGTTTTTCTCCTTAGATTGCACATCCATTTTTGAAGACTCTTTCAATTTCTTCATTTGTGATTGGTTTGTTGATGTCTTCTATTTCTTCTAAGGTCAGTTCAGGTGGTTTGTGTGCTTCTAGGAATTTGTCCATCTCATCTACATTGTCTAGTTTTTTGGTGTCCTCTTATGATCTTTCTTATTTCTGCAGGGTCAATGGTAATGTCTCTCCTCTCATTTCTGATTTTATTTATTTGTGTCTTCTCTTTTTTTTTCTTGGTTGATCTAGCTAAAGGTTTATCGATTTTGTTGATCTTCACAAAGAACCAACTTTTGGTTTTGTTGACTCTCTCTATTGTGTTTTTGTTCCTGATTTCACTTATTCCTGATCTTTACTATTTCTTTCCTTTGGCATGGTTTGCAAATAGTTTGCTGTTTGTTCTCTAGTTCCTCCAGGTGTGCAGTTAGATCATCAATTTTAGCTCTTTCTTCTTTTTTAATATAAGCAATAAGGGCTATAAATTTCCCTCTCAGCTCTGCCTTTGCAGTGTCCTATAGGCTTTGATATATTGTGTTGTCACTTTCATTTTTCTCAAGATTTTTTCTGAATTCCCTTGCAATTTCTTCTTTGATCCACTGATTAAGAGTGTGTTGTTTAATCTCCTATATATTAAGGAATTTTCCCTTTTTCTGTCCATTGTTGATTTCCAGCTTCATTCTGTTATGATCAGAGAAAATGTTTTGTGTAATTTCAATCTTTTTAAATTTATTGAGATTTGTCTTGTGACCCAACATATGGTCTATCTTGGAGAAGGATCCATGGGCACTTGAAAAGAATGTATATCCTGCTGTTTTGTGGTGTAATGCTCTCTCTATAGATGTCTGTTGGGTCTAGTTCATTAATCAAATTATTTGAGCCCCCTGTTTCTTTATTTATCCTCTCTCCAGATATTCTATCCAACACTGAAAGTTGTGTATTGAATTCTCTAACTATCATTGTAGAGATATCTATTTCTCCCTTCAGCTTTGCTAGTGTGAGACTCATGTAACTTGGGGCACTCAGGTTAGGGACTCACTAATGTTGCACAGATTTTCTCCCTGGAGTTAGGGTGCAGAGGGAACCAAAAGCAGTTTTTGTCCATACAATTCCCAGAACAGCCAACAGATGGCACGCGTTGGTGCACCTTTCCATAGAGTTGTTTCAATCTCTGTTTTCCTGTGTTTTGGTCTGGACAGAATGGAGATTCAAAGCAGGCTTTGCTGGCCAAATTCACTAAAGAAAAGCCCCCTCACCCAACTACCCCTCTCTCATAATAGCTGCCAGGGAGGATGATGTCTATTCCCCACTCAGTCTGTTGCAGTGAGCGAGGGATTTTACCCCTGCTTAATATCTAGGGGATGGGTGAGGGGAACACTTCCCAACTGCAGTGAGGGTTTGGTAACTCTTGTTTGTTGTTTTGGGTTCTTCATCTCTCTGTCTCTCACCCTCCTGGTTCTGTTGACTCTCAAAGCAGGTTCCCTGGACAGCTTCTGGCTCTTTCTCTGTTGCATTTGTGAGAGAGTTGAACCCTGGCTGCCTAATCTGATGCCATCTTCTCACAATTCACCAATGATTTTTTGTTGACATTGTTTACTTTAAATGGTTTAGGTTTCTCCCTCAGGGTCTTAATCATCCACCTGTTTTACTGATAAAGTCACTAGCATAATTACCCCTAGGTCCCTCTATAGATCAAGGAGTCCCAATATAGCATCCTCTTACAAAGCACTAGTCATTATATATTTTTTTACTGGATTTGCCATCAGAATTAGCTTTTCAACATGGACCACCCTTAGGTATTTTTAAATTATTCTACACATAAAAATTCTGAGAGGTGGAAGGTGCTCCTCAGGTCATGCAGTCCAATTTCCCATTTCTGAAGGATTTGTTTGGGAAGCATTCTTGACAGAATGATAACATCATTTCTGTTTCAATTACTAATAACTCAAGGCATGAAGATAAGTACAAGAGGAGACACAGGAGACATAAACCATTCCCTGTCCTCACGGAATGTGTATTATATACTGGAGAAAATAGCTGCAAGCAAATGTTTACTAGAAGACCTAAATAAAAAAAACCAGGATTCTTCCAGATGCATGAGTCAGATCCCAACTCTCACTGTCTTAAGCAAAATGCAAAGAATTAATTTATGTGACAGAATAGTCCAAGGATGGGTCTGTTTTAGAAGCATCTGGATAAAGAACTCAAAATGTATCATTAAAATGAATCTCTTATCTCTCCTTACTTGGGGGTGACTCTAACCAAAGTCTTGGTCCCCTCATGGTAGAAAATATAAATTAAGCAATCTCAGGCTTTATAGGTCCAATCAAAGGGAAAAAAGACCATCACTGTCTCAGCAAAATATCTGAACTTAAGAAGTAGTTGCTTTTCTTACTTTTGAAATAATCATTGTGGTCCAGAATAATGGAAAACTCACCCCTGGATTTCAAGAAGGGACTAGTACACCAAAACTTAGAATAGGAAAAAGATAGACTTTGAAAGGAAAGGCCAAATGCATTTGATGATATAAGGGGTAAATTACTGTTGGAGAGGAAACAAGGGTAAAAAAAATATCTAGTAAACAAAAACAAATTATACCATAGATGTAGGTACATATATGGAGAAGGGTAAAATTAAATCCTCCTGGGTTATTTGAGTAAATTTCATGAAAGAAGTACACTCTTCCTAGGTGTGCAATGATAGAGAAGGTAGAAGGAAGATATACAGCCATATAAAATGGCTGGAAGACCATTAGTCAATGCAAAGAGCGTAAAAGATGTCATAGTTTTAGGATAAGCTGAGTAGTGATTAGTAGGATGTAAGGGTGGAAAGGGAGGATTGGGTGGAATTGTAAGGGCCAGGGAAGCCAGTTAAAGCACTGCCACATTTACACTGTGAAGTCATCAAAGACTTTGCACCCAGAGTGGCTAAGACCTCTAAGACCTCTGTTTTAGAAGAATGACTTTAAAGGACAGATTAAACTAGAGACTATCACATTAATCATCTGAAGGAAAATTATGAAGATGTGATAAGGAGAGTGAAGGTGGAAATGGAGAATATAGTACAAATTTGGTGCCAGGTGATGAGAAATGGAGTGAGTGGGCATCTTTGAAATGTCTTGAGTAATCACTGGGACAAGGCAACGCCTTCAACCAAGGCACAAGCTGACTTAAGGAATGAAAAAAAGAATAGAGAAGAGATAATGAGTTCAGTTTTGACTATGTTAATTTTACAGTATTTAAATAGATTCATGAAGGTTTGTTTTTGTGCTTTTGCTTAGCTTTTTTTTTAATTAAAAAATTTTATTGAACTATATCATTTATACATGAACATACACAACACTGAGTGTAGATTTTTTTAACACAGTTAGAAATACATATCTGAATTTTCCTGAGAGTTTAAGAGGTTAAAATATTGGTGTTCTTTCCCATGCCAGCACTTAACTTATATGAGAACAATCTGAAATGCAAAATTTTTTTCCTAAAGACTTTGAAAGTGATTATTCTAGTGAAATATATAATGCACAAGTGATACTTTGTTGTTAATCTTTTTTGTACTTATTTGTTTATTTATTTATATTAGAAAAGTTGTAAGTTTACAGATTAGTCATGCAGAAAACAGAGTTCCCAGATACCCTGCCACCACCCATTTTTACCACCTTGAAGTAGTTTGGTACCTTTGTTACAACTGCTAAAAGAGAATGTTATTATAAGTGTACTATTAACTGTAGTCACTGGGCCCCTGTTTGTGTTGTAGAGTCCTATGTTTGTTTTTAATTTTTTCTAGTAACATATATACAATCTAAAATTTCCCCTTTAACCTCATTCAGATATATAACTCAAACCTATTAATTACATTCAAAGTGTTTTACGAATATCACTGCTATCCACTACCAAAACTTTTCTATCATCCCAAATAGAAACTGTACAATTTATCATTATTTCCCCATTCTCTACCCTCAGCCCAGTCCTGGCAACCTATATTCTAGTTTCTGAATTAGATCCTTAATTCCTCCTTTGTCACAAACCATAAAAATCCTTCACTGAATTTATTTCGCCTGAAAATTTTCCCCAACTCAGTGTGTGTTCTGCATATTTGTCTTTTGTGCCATTCTTTGTTTTAGACCCCCAAGCTCCTTGGGGTAAGGACTCTTTCATTAATTTAGCACAGCTGAATATATTACATGGCGCCATGTATATTTATAGAACTTTGCTAAGTAATGATGATTCAGATTTGGTAATCAGCGCTTGCAATGATCATATGGTTATGCAGATCAACACTTACTATGCAAAACTCATTTCCTATAGGGGCAGATGTGCTGGTCTCCCTCTTAGTAAATTTTTAGATCAGTAAATTTCTTGCACTGTAAAAGTTAATTTAAGTTGATGCCTTTGATTGCCTTGTTCTTACCAAACGGAACCAGGAATGCATTACCTTTCTGTAGTACTAAGCTGCTAGAGGTAAACACAACCCATTGCATTATCAGTAACTAATTGTAACAATCCAAATAACACAAAATGTCTTTTCTTGATCAGTGCATAGTGATTTCACTACTCTGAGTCAAAAATCAGTGGTTAAAACATTTTAAAATATCATTTAGAGTATAATCGTCCAAATATAGCTCCTACCTTGAAGCATAGTGAGATTACTGGCAACTAGAAATAAGAGTTCTCACTATATGTTCTGGAAGATTAGCAAAGACTCTCTGTATTAATGTAATAATACTTACTCCATTAAACAGTGAAAATATCAACTTAAGTTTGCCAGACACCAAACCCTGTTAGTAAAAAAGGAAGATAAGACGAGGGTATTAGAGAGAGAAAGAAACAAAGGGAGGGAAGTGAGAAATTTGTAGAATTGCAAATTTTATTTTCTATAATATCAGAATGCAAACATAGCAAAGTAAATTATTTTAGAGGAAGCTTCATGATCAAAGACAGTTTTCATGCTTAAATATGCCAATATGCTCTGAAGTAAATTTTGCTATAATTTTATATTTTGCCTTTCGAAGTTGTTAATTTCTCCTTTTCAAAAGGATCAGCACCAGGTGATTGAAACCTTTGTGATATTTACTGATTTGAAATTGATAGTCAAATCTAACCCTATTTTTAAAACCTAGCAATTAAGTGACATTGTATCGCTCACCCCATAAAACAACCTGAGTAACAACAAGAATATGCTCAAGCATTCAAGTATATTCTGGGGTGCAAATAAAAATAAACACCACCAAAACATAAAGTATTATCAGAAATGATGACAGTTTCATAATGATAGCTGCTGCAAGAACCAAACATTATTAAATATGTTATTTTATGGCCTTGCCCCTCCACTCTGGCTCCCATAGGAGGTGGTGGGTGAGGAAGAATGCAGTAAACAAAGTTTTGCTCATGTGCGAGTGTGCACCTGTATTTAAATTTCTCTTCCTAACATTCATATATGAGTCTAGTTGGACTCAACTAGAGTAAAACCTGTAAAAAGAGAAAAAGTAAAAAATAAATCCTCTTTTAAAACTAAAGTGCTATAGAGGTTTTCTTCAAGTATACCTGTGCCCCTGTGCCAATGTTATATAGGTTGTAAATTAGATATACTCAGAAGATGAGGTTTGCTGGCATCCAAAGCCTTTGCTCTTTACTTCCCCCAAATATATCAGAGGCAGATTATACAAAAGGGACATATTGGAGATATAAAGACAAAACCTGTGGGTGGTCCCACACGGAATAGAGTAAAACAGTAGAGTTAACCATAAAACACCAGAAAAACTAGACTGTGATGCCAAAGGAAAGAGTAAGAAATCTGTCAACTTCCTGATTGTCCCTTCTCCTGAGTACTCCATTATGGTTATGAGACTTTATCTACAGTATGGATAAGGGAAGAGTAGGACAGGTTTCTCGTGTTTGTACTTTTCTAAAGAAAACTTTGCGGGCACATTCATTGTATTTGAATAGATTTAAATGTGTGGAAGCATCAAGCATTATTATAATATCATATACAATGAATCAATAATGGCAGGAACGATTCAATTCATTCTTTCCAGTTGCTAAAATGCTGGTATGTACTTGATGGGAAAGAGAACATTGTAGGTTTTCGGAAGTGAAAAATCTGAAACACAAATAGAAAGTAGTAATGCTTTATTCAGCCTCACATATTAATAGTTTCAGGGAGTTATTCAAAAGTCCTATAATGATAGTTATAAGTTTATATACCTGAGGATCATTCTTTACTTTCAGTTAAGAAAAAAATTAAAAGTCATAAACTTGTAACAGGCTTAGCTTGGAAAATAACTCAAAGCAATATTATAAGAAAACACACTTATTTTGTCAGATTCTTAGAAATGTGAAACTGCAATAGTCATTTGTACCAGCTAGCCTGCTGGTAATTAGATGATCTTGAATTTTATACATTTTTTTTTCCTTGCTCATTATCATAAAGAAGACATAGGAAGAGCTGGAGCTGTTCTAATTTAATAATATCTTTGTACATTTTTTGGTTCCCTATTGAATTATGTGCCCAAGAAAATAAATAAATAAAACATTCTTAATCTTAATCCACTCCTGTAAGTGTAAACCCTTTTGTAAATAGAACATTCTGACGATGTTATTTTTAGTTAAGGTGTGGCCCAACTGGAGGTTTTATGGAAGAGAAACTGGCTGGAAGTCAATGGAACCGGGAAGACAGAAAAGATGCTACTACGCGCATTGCCACGTGACCCGAAAACCAAGGACTCAATGATCACTAGCAGCCTTTCCCATAATGCCACAGAGAGAAAGTGTCACCTTGCTACTGCCTCAGTTTTGAACTTCTCCTAACCTCATAACCAAGAACCAATAAAGTCTCATTGTTTAAGCCACCCCATTTTGTGATCTTGGGATAACCACCAGGAAACTAAGACCTCTCTCCAACTCCCATTTATGGTAAACAATTTTTGTATAAAAATGGCCTTGCATTTCTAAACACCATAAAGCTAGATCTGGTTGTTTATAATGACCACCTTACTCTGCCTTCTATGTTACATTTCAGTAAATTAAGCATGCACAATTCCTCCTTTTCAATGCTATGAAACTAAACAGTTAATCAGTGAATAAGCAGAGAGAATATACAAAGCGGGGAGGAGTAAAGACTGAGGAAAACTGAGAAGCAAATTCTCTCTCTGAAACAAGGATTCTTAACTTTTTTTGTTCCACAGACACCTTTGCCAGTCAGGTGAAAACCACTGATCCCTTCTCAGAATGTAGCGGCAGATAGTTTTATGACACTCAACATCATTTCAGTTAGAGGTCAGAGAAAATAAAGATAATAAGTTGATTTTTTTTTCAATTCAAGCTCACAGACCTCCTGAAATCTTTCCAGGTTAAGAACCCCTGCTCTAAACTGACCCACTAACCTGAAACATACTCCTAAATGCAGACTCAGGATTACCAGACGTCTTGATTTTCAGGAGTCATATTTTTAAGTTCCTAGGTAAGCAAAATATGTATCTGGGGTTAACCCCCAGTTGCTTTCTCTTTACATAGGTAAATTGGCAAACAGTAGCTCATTGTTTATAAACTTGGACAAAATGATCACATCAGAATATCGACTCTGGGACAGAGGATTCCCTTTGTTTATGAAAGGAAAATGCATCCTCTTTTACCCCAGACCCATTACTTCTCATTGCCAACCTTCCTCTCCGGTACCTGTTCCCTTACTTTCCTGTGGAAGTCTGAGATTATTTTATGAATTCTAACAAGAGAAAGATAATGTTTGTAAACTAATCTATTTCTCTGGGTGTGAGAGTCTTTGATTTTATTAAATTCAGCTGAGTGGACTTTGATTAGATTACCTGTTAAGATTGCTCTAGGGCTTTTTATCGGACTAAGTCAGTGAGGTGTGACTCAGGTGGAGTTCCCACCCCCTTGTTGAGTCTGATATAAAAGGACTCATTCAGACACAGGAAGAGAGAGCTCTTTCTTTTTGATCCTGCTGAGGCTTCAGGGATAGATGAGCTATTTGTCTTATAGCTTACAGCAGAATTTGGGAAGACAGCAGAACAGCTGAGACTGATATAGGAAGCCCTAGGAGACAAGCCCTGTGTCAACTTGCAGCTAAATATCAGGAAGAAAACAGAGCAGCTGATCTTGAGAGAGCAAGCATAGAGGGGAAGGAGAAACTGGGTAGAGATACGCAGCCATCTTGCTTCACCATGTGGCAACATGCCAGAATCAACAGTGGCTGACTTTGGTGAGAAATCATCTCTGACAGTGCCTGGATGTGCACTTTTCATGGCCTTGAACTGTAAGCTTTTACCCCAAATAAATCCCCTTTATAAAAACCAGATTTTTGGTACTTTGCATTGGCATCCTTTTGGCAAACTAAGACATTTCCCTTTTCCTCTTTCCAGTTTTCCAGTCTTTCACTCAATCACTCTCCTTCTGTTTTCTTACATTCAATAACACTGACCATAACTATTCTGTAGCCTATGCCCATTGTCACCTCCTCTCCTAACTTTTTTCATTAATTATTCCTTCTTTTCCTTGCATACTCCATCTTTCCCTAATAACTCATATTTTTCCAAAAACAAAAACATGTCCTCTAGAATCTTAAGAATCTTTCTTCCACCTCTTTTCCTTAGAAATATGAGTCTCCCTCATTACCAAGTTTCTGGAAAACATAGTCCATGCTCACAAGTTCTACCTCCACATCATTCACATACCTGAAATACCCCAATTCCAGCTTTTGAAATTATTCTCCCAAAGGTTTGTCTCTTTTTCTTCCCTTTAATATCTTCCCTTTAAGTTCCTTTCCAACTGATAGGTTAGTCTTCCAAATTTTCCTTGAATCACTTCCATGCCTTCAATTTCTGTAATAGTCTACTATTCTAAATATTTTAAATTTAATTCTGAAAAATTTGTCTAATTTTTATATAACATTTGTCTTTTCAATAACAAAATAAATACACCTCAAATCTGAAAAATAGATAAGGTTTTTTTCAATAATGGTGCTGGGACAACTACATATCCACATACTAAAGAGTGAGGCTGGACCATTACAACACATGATAAACAAAAATAAACTCTAAATGGATAATAGACCTAAAGGTAAGAGCTAAAGCTTTAAAAATCTTAGATGAAAATATAGTCTTTGTGGCTGTGGCTTAGACAATGATTTTTTAGTTAAGACAGTAATAGCACACACCACAAAACAAAACAAAAAATAAACTTTATAAAAATGAAAAACTTTTGTGATTCAAAGGACACTATAAAGAAAGTGAAAAGACATTCCACAGAATGGCAGAAAATATTTGTTAATCATATATTTGATAAGGGATATGTATCAAGAATATATAAAGACTTCTCCCAACTCAACAATATAAAAGCATATAACAGTTTTTAAAAAGGGCAAAGGATTTGTATATCTCCAAAGAAGATACACAAATGGCCAGTAAGCACATCAAAAGATATTCAACATCATTAATCATCAGGGGAATACAAATCAAAACCAAAATGAGGTACCTCTTCATAGCTGCAAGATTGACTAAAATTAAACAGATAATAACAAGTTTTGGAGAGAATGTAGAAAAATTAGGATTCTCCTGCTTTGCCCAAATTGTAAAATGGGACAGCACCTTTGGGAAACAATTTGTCAGTTGCTTAAAATATTAAACATAGAGTTACCATGTGACCTGCAATTCCACACCTATGCACATACTGAAAGAATTGAAAGCATATGTTGACACAAAACTTGTATGTCATTGTTTACAACAATGTTAGTCATAATAGTCAAAAGAAGGAAATAACCCAATGTCAATCACCTATTAATAAATAAACAAAATGTGTTATATCCAACAATAGAATTTTATTCAATAAGTGAATAGCATATTGATGCATTCCCAACATGGATGAACCTTGAAAACGTTATGTGAAGGGAAAGAAGCCAGTTAAAAAATAGCGCGTATTATTTAATTCCATTTATGTGAAATGTCCAGAATAGGTAAATCCATAGAGGTAGAATATAGATTAGTGGTTGCCAGTGGATGGGGGCAGTGGAAAATGGGGAGTGACCATGGATGAGGCTTATTTTATAGGTGATGAAAAGACAAAAATGTTCTATAATTAGAAAGTGGTGATGGTTACAAAATTGTGAATATACTGAAATAATTAAATTGTATATTCTAAAGGATGAATTTTTATATGTAAATTATATTCCAATAAATCCGTTTGAAAATAAATGAGAAAACAAAGTAGTTATAAATGTCACCTATGAGTTTACCACCCAAAGATAATCATTTTGAACCTAGAAGGGGAGAAATAGGGCAGACTTTAGAGCCTGTGTTCAAATCCTGTCCTTTTCACATCCTAATGTAATCTTATTTAACTTCTCTAACTTTTTTTTTATCCATATGTGGATGCATTAATCAGGATAGGAAAACTGCTGTGTTAATAAACACTGAAATATAATTTATCAAATGTAGTGGGGCTTCATTTCTGGGCTCACATAATAGTACAGAAAGATTGGGTTTAGGTATGGAGTAATTTGGGAACCCAAGCTCCTTCCAAATTTTGTGTATGCTCTATTCTAGGGCAGGGATCCATACATTTTTTTTTTTCCTGTAAAGGGCCAGATAGTAAATATTTTAGACTTTGTAACCTTGTTGCAACTACTCAACTCTGCTATTACAGTACAAAGGCAGGCACAGGCAATATGTGCAAGAAGGGCCATGGCTGAGTTACAATAAAACTCTTTACAAAACAGGTAGTGGGCAATAGAATGATTTAGGACTTGAACTGTAGTTTGCCTACTTCATCTCTAGGGTCTTATAGTCCACCTGCATACATATGGCAAACAAGAAAGAGTGTATGAAGGAAATACACTGTCACTTAATTGCTCAGCCTGTAATTTGCACGTATTACTTCTTCGTGAAAATAAGTCAGTATCAAATAAGACCATGTCTATTTGTAAACAGGATAGGGCATGTTGCTGACTGAGCATCCACTTCCAGAAGGATTTGGTGGTGAGCTACCCATTGTTTCAGTCTTGCAGGCTGCTGAAAGTAATGTAACGTAAGTAGGTTGGCTTTTATAATGGAGATTTATTAACTTACAGGCTTACAGTTGTAGGCACATGATGTTCTCTCCCCAAAGACCAGCTGCTGGTGATCTTGGACTCCTCTGACACATGGCAAGGCACATGACAGCCTCTTCTGGTCTCTCCCTTCTCCTCTGTTTTGTTGCTTTCAGCTTTTGGCTTCCATGGCTTTCTCTCTGTACCCATGGCTTTCTCTCTCTCTCTCTCCATATTCATTCCATTTATAAAGGACTCTAGTAAGAGGATTAAGACTCACCTTGGGCAAGGCCCTCAGTGAAGTAGCCCAGTCAAAATGTTCTCAAATGAAGTCACCTAATCAAAAGTACCTACTTACAATAGGCTTACACCCACAGGAATGGATTAGCTTTAGAAACGTGATTTTCTGGGGTACATATGTTCTCAACAACCACACCTATCTGTAATACATCATGTGGAGCTGATGTGACCATCAGTAATAGTGCCCAGAGTGCCCTGAACATAAGAGCATTCAATATACTACATCTATCACTTTTATCATCTATATTTTTAAAAAATAATTCTCATCTCAGACCTCAACTTCTCTTTTTCATTGGGTTAAGGTAAGTGTTAAACAGTGATTATTCACAGTATCTTTCTCCACTCTCTATTATTTTCCTCAGTGAGTTCATCTAACTCTTGGGAGGACAGGTACCTCTTGTTTCTTCTGCTAGTTTCTAGAAAACATCCCTATATTAAACTGACATAGTAAATTCAGGAGGTATAAAGTAAATTTCATCCAGGTCTTTTCCTCTTCTTACCCCATCCTCATCCAATCCCAAGCATCTGAACTCCTAGTTTTTAAAGTTGGCACTAGATTCTGTGGTCCCTGAAGCTCAAAGCTTCTGATTTTTTTTTTTAACTTCCCTTTGTAAAATTACTGACTTTTTGCATAAATTTTCACAATTTTTTTCTCTTTTGCTATGGATTTTTCATGCCTTTCTCTCTATGCTGATGGTCATTTTCTATTGCCTTAATTCAAGACCTCATTACCTATATGCTGGACAACAACAGAAGCTTCTTCTTCTTGTTTTGTTTTGTTCTTATCATTTTATTTTATATTTAATTAGTGTTCCTGTGTTTCCTTATTCTAACACACTTTTCAAAGTAAGAAAAGCCTTTCTGGTGTGGCGTGAGTATGGTATACTGAGCTTCCAATTAGAACTTGAGTGAACTTTGACAAATGACTTGATTCTTTAAGCCTTGGGTATTTCTGTCACTAAATAGAAGTATCAGCCTTATAGTATCTTCATTAGGATTAAGTATGATCATGCATGAAATACACCTATCATAGTGTCTGACTGACATGGTAGATGTTTCTTCAGTAAATATTGTGCCTGAATTTATAAACCTGATTATACCACTCTGTTGATCAAAAATATTAACTTGATGGATTTGTCTTAATTCTTTGAGTGCCCCATGGAGATTAGCACTGCCTTGCCCCTAAGAGACACTCAATATTCATTTACTTTATGAATTTTAGAAAGTTAAGACATTTGATAAGGAGTAACTATATTTCAAAGTAGCACAGCTCTTATTAAGAAAGGAAGTTTAAGGAAATTAGGTCAAAGGGGGAAACGAAATAAGAAAATAAGGATATATGGCAAGGTTAAGCTCATTAGTATATCTTTATTTATAACTTACACCAACAACATTTAGCTTATGTAGGAAATATGTACAGAATTTCAAAGTTGGTACTTGAGGTAAAAAGTCTGTTTTATATTTTAAAGTAAGCAAAAATTTCCTTTAAATAACAACATGGCATTGAGAAAGCGCAACACTTATTTGTTTTTAAGCCCAACAATAATTTGTATTCATGTACACTCTAAGCACAGTATCAATTCTACATTCTTTTATCTGAAAGATTTCATGGAGGCTAAATAATGTTAATCTCATTCCTTTTAGCTTCTAATGTATTAAAATCTGAAATTGAATTATTGATTTTCATAGCTGAAAGGAAGCTTAGTGACCATTCAACCTTATTTTATAGATGAGAAACTACTACCTGGAGTAATTATGTGATTGTGCCCAAACTGAAATTATAAAACACATCCTATCAAGCACTCTTTCTTGTTTCCCATGCTTCCTTGCTTTCAAATTGGAGATAATGAATATGAAATCTACAGATGATTCCTGGGAATGAGAACTCTGTGTGGAAGCTTTCCTACACTTGCATTGCCAAAGAGACTCCTGCAAACAGAATCTTCCTGCACACAGAATATCGATACTGTCTCAAATTTTCCTTGTGAAATAAATAAATTGTGCCAGTGTTAAGGTTAGCATTAAAGTCTTAGATCATTTCTAACAGGCTCCTAGGTGAATTTGATGCCTTTGCCTCAGGGACACACTTTGAATAGCAAAGTCCAAGATTGCATGCAAATTACAATTGGACTTCTAAAGCATATTTTCCTCAGTTAACAGCAATCACATCTTCCTTCCTGAGACCATAGCACTTACCACCTCCAGCACTGATTTGTCCCTTAGCTTCTACTTTATTTTATTCTCATATCCAGTTTCTCCCACACAACTAGAAAAATCTCATGGAAGGAAGAAAGCATGATTCGAACTTCTTGTCTCTCCAGCACCTAGCAAATGTTGGTCATTTAGAGACGTTTATGACTGATTACAATGTTAAGCAAGAAAACTTGAGGATTTATGTAGGTGCCTGAAAGAAAAGGACAGAACTCACCTTGGAAGGAGAAGGGAGATTGAGATTAGTCCAAGATATATCGACTTCATAAAATCTAGCATCATTTTACAAGATTCAGGTTCATGCAGCGATACATTAAACCTGCCTTTGATTTGCAGTGTCTTTTGACAATCATCTAGAAAGTGACCAATAAAGATTCAATATAAAGGAAATAGGAGACTTAATTAAAAGGGGGGAGGATAGGGACTAATTTTACCAGTGGTCATACATCAATACATATTCTTATTTTCTAAGATTTTGCTATCTTACCAATTTTCCAACTGAGGATACTCAGGTCATGAATTCTTAGACATCAAGGACCCTTTTACCTCACAGATACTCCTTGCCTGTGATTTATTAATTTCAAAGGAAAATATGCAGGTAAATTTTATTATGCATCAACAAATAAGAATTCAAAAATTGACAATCAATGATAGCTCATCTCCATTTGCGATATAGAGAAGATGACAAAAAGACCCACATTTTTTCATTCATGGGACTGGATTGAATTAGAAGCACTTCCTAGAATAGTAGAGCATCTGAGAATCCACAAAGAATACAAGGTGTCTGGAAAAAGCTCTGTCCTGGGGTTTTTCTCTGGCATAAGAAATTACGTATATAATGATTATACTCTGTTTATAGTAGAAATATATTATTCCTGTCTCTTATTTGGGTTACTTTCCCATATTTTTGAGTTTTAATTTTTTTATGCAGCGTTTTTGAACCCATGTAAGAAAGACTTGTGTTCTAACAGATTTATTTTTTCTATGCTTTAGTTAGAAAACTGTGCTGAATTGATAGATGGTGACAGTGGAGGAAGACTGACTTTTTTTTCCATTTATATTGAGGACTGAATCTATGAAAGAAGATAACCTTCAAAAATAAGATAGTTTTTCAAAGGCAACTATCAGAGAAGTGACTGTTAGTGGTGACAAGTATAGGCCAGGGACACCAACCAGCAGCATCTATGTCTTTGTTCTTGATTATAAAGTTGCAAGAACTGGGTAAGGACTAAGGAATGCTGGTTCCTAACAACTGATTTTACATGTAACCAAAGAGAGAGCAAGAGAGAGGCCAAAATGTTAAATTAAAAGAAAAGAATCTCTATAGATTGGTGACTAGGACAACAAGTTGAGTACTGAAGCTCAGAATAAAAGATTTCTGGAAATATTCCTTTAGCATACCTAGCAACCCGTTCTGCCTTTGTTTTGACTGTGTCTTGTTTATTTTCTCCTGAACCATAGGGTGTATGGCCTTTAGGAAGGAAAAGATTGAGGAAGCGGGATAAGAAAACTAGTCAGTGAAATGTCATCCTGGTCCCTTGCTACCAGGAGTCAGTATGAACTGTGGGAAACAAGCAGAAAGAGGCTCTCTCTCAGACTTTGTAATGATGTGAGACAGAACAAAAAAGCTCCTCTTTTCCTAGATTACCTTTTCTTTTTTAAATATTTTCATGGGAAGCTGAGCACATGATAGAAGCCAGAAGGGTCAACATCCTTTTTTCACTTTTTATCAAAGCACTTTTTCTCAGTAGACTTGATTTGATTCCTAATGTCCACAGCATACTTTATTTTAAGAAACCAGATAGATAGATGATAGATAGATAGATAGATAGATAGATAGATAGATAGATAGATAGATAGATAGATAGATAGATAGACCAAATGAAACTCAAGTGCAGGGGTTGAGGAAACCGAGGTACAGGTTAAGGGAGAAAAAAGAGAATTACTTCTGTCTGCTTTTGGGTTATTTCCATAAGGCAGATAAAGTAGATTATAATTTTGGAAGCACTTTATTTAGCAATCAGCTTTATGGCCTATTTTTCTCGCAACTCTTTGGTACTGGTCATCTTTCCCCAGTTACCTGTACATTCTTGTTTGGCTCAGCCACTGCTGTGTTGTCTTCCTAAAAAAGAAAAATTAACTCTGTAATGCATGCTGTTAAATACATAAAAATAATAAAAGTGGTTGGTATTTGTTATAAGCTTTTTATGTGTTATTTACCATTTTAAGTGTTTTACATTATTAAATCATTTATCCTCATAACAAAACTATGGAATGGGTATGAGCTCCATTTTACAGATTAGACAACCATGGCACAGAGAGATGGAGTATCATGTGTAGTACTAAGTGGCAGAGCTGAGAATCCAACCTAGGCAGTCTGGCCCCAGTACCTATCCCTAGAGTAGCTACCATAATATGCAAGGCCATTTATCCTTTATATTTGGGGGTGAAATATTTCCTATTTCGAGCTCATTTTTTTCATCATATTTACTTCTTTTATTAAAACACAATGTCATGGGTATCCTATTTTTCTATTCAATCTTCACATGAAAGAAAGCAACCCATTGGTCAGTTTCTTCAAGGTTCTAGGAGATTTATAGCTAAAATGATTGCACAGACAAATAGTAATTTCCATTTTAAAGTTTTTATATGGGTCAGAAAAATTAATTAGTTTATTAATTTTCTATATTTGAATGCATTAAAAAATACAAAACAAAAATTCAAGTTGAAGAAGACGAAGAGAGACCTGGTAGCTTATTCTCAATTGTGTGTTCCTAGGGAACTCCTGAGGGATTCAGTTCCTACAATTGCTGATAATAGGATGAGTCGTTCATCTTTAAGAAAGCCTCCAGAACTAAAATTTGATGAGTTTGTGAATTACTAGAAATTAATTTTTTTAAGAAAATGAGAATGAGTTCTTTATGCAGGGCATTTAAAACAAGATTAGACAAGATTATGCAGAGAACTCTTCTAAGAGAAAAGTATCTCAATCATTTCTTCTAAGTATGCGATATAATATTTTTCATGTCTTTGGAAAGTGAACCATTCCTCCCAGAAATCCTAATGTTTATTTTTAAATGCAAACTATTATTTGAAGAAAAATAAATAACAACTCTTTTCACCAGGCCAAAGAAACTGCCATCATGCTTGGGTTTATGATGACATAAACTTTTCCTAGACACTAAAGCAAGACATTGCTCCTAGCATTCTACCATCTGCTGCAGATATTTTAAAATTCTAAAGCACTAACAATGATGCAATTTGCTACATTTTGAGCTGCATTTTACAACTCTCTTTTTGCTGAATTACTATTGATGACATTAAAACCCTTTACAAATCAAGACAACACATTTGCTTGCTATTGCTACCAGAGAGCTGGCAGCTACTATCTTTCTCTGCTGGAATATACCTGCTCCCTTCTTCATGGTCAGCAAATGTTTAAAACCTGTTAGAGAAAGAGGAAGCAGAATACAAGATCATTTTCTGCATTACTTATCACTTATTTTTTTTTAAATGTCCAGATAAAAGATAACCATTGAATTACAGAGGTAATAAATGGGGAAGGAAAGTGAGCAATTCATTATATGGTTTTTTCCTCTTCTCATTGATAAACAGGGATGTTCTCTAGATTTATGGCACCAAAAGACCAGGAGTCACTGGAATAAGTTATACAAAATTGAAGGATCAGGAAGCTAAACCAATTATTCACAATTATTCACTTAGAGAATTACTCAGAGAAAATAAGTTCCCTAAGAAATAAAAAACAAGAGTGAAGATTTCAATGTTTGGTTTTCATCTTCCCTTAAAAGTTGAGCAAGTAGTATGGCTTTATAAGTAGACAGGTTTAAAAAATTCCAATTCAGAATTGTTTTGAGCCAGGTATAGTGTGATATTGGGCTTTCTGCAAAAACATTTAAAGGGACAAAGAGAATAAAAATCACCAACAAATATTATGAAAGACGTTTGACTCAACACCTGACAGACTGTGGTCACCAGTTTCAAACTTTGCAAATAATTAGCAGCTGTTACTTTCTAAAAGTGACTTATATGAAAAATTTGCCCTGGAAAAATGACACCTGTCAAAAAATATAGGTAAAATATATCTTAATTCATTTTGTAGGACGTATTTTAGAAGAGATTTTTGGAGAACTGAAAACAGTCTTTGGGGGGGGAGGATTATTTCTTATTTTCTAGCCTTTTCCTTAATCCTGGAATCTTTTTTTAAAAAATCTTCTTACTTTCACATTTCTAATGTTAATTTGTTTTTATGACTTCATTACTGAAATGATTTGAACTGTTTATCATACCTGTTAGGAAATATACATCTCTAATAGTCTTGGATTTATAGATATTTGCTTATTTATTAGCATATATATTTGAATTTTAATATTAGAATATTATACAGATCCTTGTCTAATGCCACTATTTGTTTTTGTAAACAAAATATCTTATTTAACTAAAATGGTAAGATATGTGGAAAATAATTTCTTTTTTTAGTTTCAGGAGAAAGAAGGAAAGAAACAGTATTACATAACATCCTTACTTCCCAATATTCTCCTATATAAAGTGAGAGAAGGTAATTGAGCTCACAGATAACACTAAAGGTTGAGTCACCACACTTGGAAGTGGCAAACTGTTTGTCATCTTATTTTAACACACTTAGTGAAAGTGAAAGAGTGGTAAGGTTACTAGCAGGTGGCCAGACAAGATGTGAATGAATCATGGGGAGAAAGGCACAAACATGGCTTGTCTTAAGAGCAAGATAGTTGCAAAAGAAAGGCTATCCATCCTGTCATCCCCATGGAATAACAGTAGAAATAATAATAATAAAAATAATATCATTCACTATGCATACACTGCATGTTAGTCCCCAAGATAGACACATTACATATATTATTTCTAAACACTAAACCAGTTCTACAAAATGGATATTTTTACTTCTGCTTATAAATGAGGCTACTGAAACTCAGACATACAAGAGTCTGAAGAGTCTGTCTAAGGGCATAAATGAGCTGTGTTTACGCTCATCACTGTTCTATACCAAAGTCCACACTCTACTCAACATATTTGGCATCTGTGTCTTTGCTATGAATGTAAATGTTTTCTGGGGAGCATGGATAAAAATGGGGAATGACAAGATTTAAACTTAGGTCTTTAGAAGTCCATTTTTAACATTTCTACTCATAAAAGAAAGGAAGATGGGCAAGAGTACAATAGGCACATGAATTATAAATTGAATATGCAAGTCGATGCACTAAATTAGAAGTTTCTATGTGAGAAATAGTCTGTAGCTTTTATACAAAATGTATTACCTGAGACATTGGATATTCTTAATGAACCGCATGAACTCCTCCCCTCCTCTTCACTTCCTCAGTAAATACTGAATCAGACAGGGAATAGATTTGGATTTGTTCTAGTTTTTTGACCAGTGGATTGGTTAGAATCAAAACAACAATCTTTACTGGAAAGCAAAGTTTGATTGGAGGGAGTGAAACAAGGTAGGGCCATTCATTTGCCCTAGAATCTGCAATTCTAATATATTAACCCTGACAACACTCTCCCCCCATCAAACAGGAAAAGTTCTTCCTCCTGAGTCCTGGTGCCTAGAAGGAAATGCTTCTAGCTCCTTTATAACTTGTCATATGTGATGCATTAGTAATAACACCTGTGCAATTATTGTTAATTTAAAATATGGTCCTGGACATTTTCATCAATATACAATTATAATTTTAAATGCTTCTACAAGTTTTATTGAGTCAAGGCTTCTCTAGCTTATAATCAAAGAAGACCAAATTTGGACTTCAAGAAATATTCCAATTACTTGGACAATTCTTGAACTCCCTATTACCACAGAGTAACAATTTAATGCAGAACCCTGCAACTTGGTGGAATAAAGAGTCCATAATTATAAACAGAAAAAAAAAATCCCCTTTAAGTATGCTTACTGAAATGAAGGTGGTTTTCTATGAAAATGAATGTTTGATAACCAGGAAACAGACATTTAAAATTAGCCAATCCTTTATGTTTTGCTCTGTTTTATTTTAACCTTATTTTTATTTGTAATTACAATATAAACAGTTCATCAAGGAAATTTGTTAATATGCTGCAGATGGTGAGGGGATTGTGCAATGTTTTATTCTTTGATATCTTGGTCACTTAACTCTCATTAAATTATGTCCCAGTGTTACTTTTAATAAGAAGGTTTTTTTCCTAAATAATTTGCTTTGTTGTTCACAAGAGAAGAAGCATGATTTATCAGTTAGAATAAAACACCAGGAACCCAACACCTGTGTTCCTCCTTTGACTTCCCCTAAAATTGTATCTGCCTGCCTCAAAGTCTATCTTTTCAGGTTTTGGCAGTGGACAGAGGTGGTGATGGTGCAGTGATTTGAGTGGGGTCAACAGTGCTAGAATGTGAGCGTGAGCAGCGTTGTGGGGGTGAGTTAGATTATTCAGGAAGCTGGGGGAAGGCTGGAGGAAGGAGCTGGAGGAAGGCTGGAGGACTGTGGTTGAGAATACAATTGTGATAGTGTTCTTTTGGCAACTATAACAGAGGAAGGTCACTAGTCTAGGGTTTCAGTGGTGGTGGGATATGTGGGGAAGAGTGCAATTGGGGCATGCCTCTATGGAAATGGAATGTGCTAATAGTGTCATAGGATGTTATTTCAGTGGGTGGAGATCCACACAACAAAATATTAAACGCGCATCCTGAATTTAATATTCTCCAATAGAGTGGCAAGAAACTCTGGAGTATATAGGCAGTACCTAATAAAAGAAAACAAATATGCTAAACCTCCAATGTTAATGCTTGTACTTATGAACTTATTCTTGTGAAATTGAAACAAGCTAATAGCAACTACTGTTTAAAAGTTATCTCCTGAAAACTTTTTACTCAAATGTGGCCTCTCTCTAAGCCAAAATCAGCAAACAAACTCACTACCTGCCCGCTACCTGGCTTGGAACACAACTCCCGGGGATGAGCCTCCCTGCACTGAGGGATTAATACCAAGCCCCAACCAATGATACATTTGGAAAAAATAAACATGACCTCAGAGAGAAACATTAAATAGTAAAGAGGTTTTATGGCTAAGAGATTTCAAAGTGAGTTGGAAGGTCATTCCAGAGGTTATGCTTATGCACATCTATCACAGTCAATGAAACCTCAAATAAAGGTGCTCCTGAGGGCTCTAAAGACATCCAGACACTGTAGGGAAGGCACACAACCCCATAAAATCAGCACGCCATTGGTGATCCTTACCATGAATTATATGGTAGCCTATTTCTCCACTGTAACAAAGACTTATTTATAATTTCCCTACACATGATTCTTCTACCCCTTTTTATTTGAACCTTTAATTTGCACTAGACTCATTAAATATATGTCTGAGAGACTTAAATCTTTGGTGTGTTCATATGAAAATTGAGCCTCGAATCTCAGAATTTTAGCCAACAACTACTCTCCAGTTCATTGGACTCACCAGGACAACTAAGAAAATGATGATGATGGACAAACCCCATCCAAAAAACAAAGAGTATCTACAACCTCAAACAAAACAGTTTCTTCCATCAGACCCATAAAATCTAAGTTCCCTCTCAATCTGAAGGAAAGCAGGCATCACCATCCCAAAATCCTTAATACTGAGGAATGAAGAAACATAAGGAGGGAAAGCAACCATGGGCCAAAGTGGACTTATTATTATTATTGCACTAATGGAAGAACTTAGAAATTTGATATAAAGATAGTGGCTACCAGAGTTTCTGAGAGGAGGTAGAGGGAAACATAGGTGGAACATAGGGCATTTTTAGGGCATTGGAATTGTTCTGTATGTATTGCAATGATGGATACAGGCTATTATACATTTTGTCAAAACCTATGAAATTGTACAGTGCAAAGTGTAAACCATAATGTAAACTATAGACCTTGGTTAGTAACACAATGATTCAATATTTGTTCATCAGTTGTACCACAGTAGTGTAACATGTTATTAATAGGGGAGAATGTTAAAAGGAAAGGGGTTGGGGTATATGGGATCCCCTATACTTTGATGTACTTTTCTGTAATATAAAACTTCTTTTAAAACAATGTTTATCGTATGAAAAAAAGAATATGTTAGTATCTCTCCTAGAAAATGGTATAAAGCTTAATGGATTAATATTTACAAAATAATTTGAACTTCTTGAAGTTCCATAGAGTGTCTAAATGTTAAAATAGTATAATATTTTGAAATCTACTTTTTAATCTTTTGATTCTTTTTGAAAAGAATCATTTTCCCCAAATATTAGTAAAAAACCATCAGAGTAAGCTGAGCAACAGATTTCAGCATTGTCAGTAGAGGAGTTTTCTTACTGCCGTGCCAATATCTTTGTTGGTCTCCTTGTTCATCATTTTACTTTATTATTTATTCCATATATGTATTTCCATGAAGAGTTCTTAACTTGATGAAAATCTGATTTCTTGAACCACAATCAAATCTTACTATGGCCAGCTGCTATGTCTTCATAACTGTGAAAATATTACATCTCTTTGCAAGTTGGCTTTAATACAGCGAAGGTTACTAAACTAACTCAATTAAATTGAGCATATCTACAAGTTTAGATGATTATTGCTGTTGTCTGTGAGGGCTGGAATCCAAAGTGATGGATTGCTGGCCACCCTAGTGAATTTGAAGGGGGTAAAATATCCCATCCTGGATTAGTCTGAATTGGTTTACATAAAGGTTTTATGATGCAAATTGGAGATATTGGACATAGTAACAAGCTACACTATGTGTTATATTCTCCTGTCTCATCGTCACTGGAAGCTTTCTTGAGTATGACGCTCCATCCTCATTAATAAGCTCTGTGTTGTACGTCTTTGTCTGATATGAAGCTGCCATACCTTGTCACCAATTATAGACTCTGAAAAGACCCATCTCATTATAGTACTTAAATTGCTTGTTCCTGAAGGTGATGCTTGGTGTGTCCCTTCTGCCTCTTGGCAACAGGAAAATCACCCTTAAAGTGAATAGATGTCAGTTAAGAGCAACAAAAAGAAAAGCAAAGAGAATTAATAAAATAAAAATTAAATTAAATTAAAAAACCCTGGCTAGAATATTTATCATCTTATTGCACAGAAAAGAATATAAATCATCCCGTGCCGCTGCCGACAACAGAAGCGGACAAAGAAACAAGAAACAAGACGCAGCAAAAAGACACAGAAAACAGACAACCGGGGGAGGGGAGGGGAAATAAATAAATAAAAATAAATCTTTAAAAAAAAAAAAAAAAAGAATATAAATCAGACAAATAATATGCAAGGGTACAAGAAACACTTCTGAATTATTTACTCACGTGAAGCATTTCTGTCCATGAATTTGGGATCAAGAAAATATGTTGAATGTGAATCACATATATGGACTAAAGTAGATTGTTTACTGCTCAGTCATTGTAGCACTAAGTAAAAGATATGATGTTTGAAAACACTTTTTCTGTTTCTCATTACATCACTAGGTGGTAGGAAATTGAGCACAATACAAGAGAATTCTTACCTTTGGACACCAGAACTCTGCTTTCCCAACCTGGTCTATAGGGCTGTCTTAGTTTGCAAGGACTGCAATGGTAAATACCATACACTGGTTGGTTTAAATGACAGGAATTTATTGGCTCACAGTTTGGGGACTAACAATACAACCTCAAGGTATTGACAGGCCATGCTTTATTCTGGAGTCGTTAACATTCTGGCGCTGGGTTGCCAGCAATCCTTGGGGTTCCTTGACTTGGACATGCATTTTTGCTCCCATTACATGGCAATCTCTCTTTCTCTGGCTTCCGCTGACTCCTATATCCAAATGTCGTCTGCTTGTAAGGATTTTAGCCATATTAGATTAAGGCCCACCTTTATTCAAAGGTCCTTTCTACAAATGAGTTCACATTCACAAGTCCAGGGGTTAAGACTTGAGCATGTCTTTGTTATCTGCATGTTCAATCCACCACATGGGTTTTTCAATAAATTGTAATTGATCAGTAAACTGATATAGTAATGAATTGCTGGATCTACTGGACCAAGATAGGGCATAGCAGAGTGCTCTTGTACCAAAGCAAAGCTAGTATATCAGGCTTGAAAAATATGTATGCTCTATTTACTCTATTCCATTTCTTTTTTTTTTTTTTTTTTTAAGATTTATTTATTTTATTTATTTAATTCCCCCCCTCCCCCGGTTGTCTGTTCTCTGTGTCTATTTGCTGCGTCTTGTTTCTTTTTCCGCTTCTGTTGTCATGAGCTGCACGGGAAGTGTGGGCGGCGCCATTCCCGGGCAGGCTGCTCCCTCCTTCGCGCTGGGCGGCTCTCCTTATGGGTGCACTCCTTGCGCGTGGGGCTCGCCTACATGGGGGCACCCCTGTGTGGGGCAGCACTCCTTGCGCGCATCAGCACTGCGCATGGGCCAGCTCCACATGGGTCAAGAAGGCCCTGGGTTTGAACGGCGGACCTCCCATGTGGTAGACGGACGCCCTAACCACTGGGCCAAGTCCGTTTCCCTCTATTCCATTTCAAAAGAAAAAAGTATCTCTTCACGAATGCCTCTTACTAACAATTAAATCCATTATAAATAAGTGTAAGGAAAAGTGTTTATACTTTACTTTTTTCCTTTTTGCTTGTGAAACATACAAATGTATTCACAGTTTAAGCCAACAGAGACTATTTTTAATGGTGGGGACTCTCCAAAGACGCTCTAGTTCAAATATCTGACCTACCCTTTCCCAGCTACAGAATTGAGTCAGCCAAGGGCAGGATGAAAAGGCTCACAGAAATCCTCAGAAACTAGTCATGCACTTCCTAGTTCAGCCCCTGGAACCCAAGTATACCCAGTTGTTCAATATGTTTCAAAAGTGTTTGTATACTTTGTAGTGCCTAGCAACATGCTCTTATTCTCTCTTTTTTTTTTTAGGAGGTACTAAGGATTGAACACAGAACCCTGTATATGGGAAACAGGTACTCAACTACTTAAGCTACATCCACTACTTGCTATGTCTCTTTTGAAAAGAAAATCCTCAATATTAACCCCATCAGACTTGCCCTTTACAAGAAGATCAATATATTAAATCCATTATTTTGAGAGCCCCACCTAGGCTAGCTAACAATATACTCAAATGCATGAGAACTCATCATTTTCATATATTATCCATTTGTTTGTATGTGCTTTCAGAAGAAAATAATAGAAAAAGAATAGTCCGATCAAATAGAAAACATATGTGCCAAAAAATATACTTGGCACAAGACTCTTGTACAACATACAGTATTTATCTCCAATTACATATTTGGTATTGTTACCTGGAAATATCAAATAACGAACCCTCTTACTCTGCAAGATGGAGAAAATTCTCCGCTGCTCACTCCTGGAATTCTAACATCCTTGTTGACCTCAAGAAAGCCTTCCATTAAGTGGTGTTTAGGAGCATTTTTGGCCTCCTTTCAGCAGAGCTGAGAACTGAAAACATTATTATTATCGCTAACTTTCTACTATTATGCTACAGAGCACTTTGCAAACTATAAAGAACCAAACAGTTATAAGGTTTTATTAGTAAGCCAGCTCCTTAAAGAGACATTATGATATATATAAGTACATTTTCACATTTAATGAAATATATATGAATGCTCTTTTTCTATTCTATTATTTAAATATTTTAAAGGAAAAGTCACGTATAAATCCAAGAGACAAGTCAAAATCACATTCTTGCAGGTATCAAATAAATATAAAAGTGCAAGCACTAAACATGGTAAAGGCGAAAACAAAGCATGTTTTGTTACTTTTTTTTAGCGCAAAATATATAAACCCTTTTTTCAAAAGAATTGCTTTCCCTTTTATATTCTGAAATTGGGGTTATATTTTTAAAGAAAGGAAAAAGATTTCTTCTTGAACATATCTTTTTTATCTGTGATGCTGGTAGCAATATATTATCAAATAAAGAATATTTGAGTCACTATTTGTTCTCTATGTAAATCTGAGTTGAGACCATAAGCAAAAAGGAAATTTGTGGCCTCTTATCTGAAAAATGATGGCTCAGAAATGAAAACTAGGAAAAGTCTTAGACATAATCACTGATTTTTTTTTTTTTAAAGGAAAACAGACCAACATGAGCTGCTGAGTTTGCTTCACTGTGACTAGGAGTCAAAGTACACGCACCCTAGGCAACCAAAATGTGTCCTGGAGTTTGTAACAGACGTGATCTGTGGTGACATTTCTCTTGTCAGCATATATGGCCCCGAATATTTAAACTTTAGTTTTGGAGATGAATGTGGAGACCATCACTTCCCTTGCCTGTCTTCAAACCTACTTTTACATCTCCCCCCTTAAGTTCCCAGTTTGTCCCCGGTCTTCCCTGAACATAAAATGAGCTATCATATAAACTAATCCTAAATAAACTTTTAGGAAGGAAAAGTAGCATATAATATTAGTTGGATTGCATACTCTAAACTATATATACTATATAAACTCAACTAACATATCATATGTAAACTAAATTAGTATTATATGTTACTAGTTTGTGCTATGCATGTGCTACCATTCGCCCTCACCACTTTTCACAAATGTATATACTTCCACATTTATAGTGAGTTTGTCTTCACTATAAAGAGTCAGCAGTTGATCATCACAAATCTTAGTAGTAAGATGGGCCAGTCTGAGATCCCTAACACAACAACATACCAGAAACACAGCCATCAGTGTGGCTGATTTTCTGCTTAGGATCTGAAACTTGAGTTAGTTTATTTTCAAAATACAGGAAAGAAATTTCAAGTAGTTTGGTACAGCTCACTTAGTTTTTTAAAAGATATGTCATTTTAATGTTAACTCTCTTTATGGCTGCCATGCTTGAGTGTGCACTTCGGCATTAAACAATCTGAGTGGATTTTGTTTAAGTAGGAAACAACAGTCAAGGCAGCGTCTACGCTCCTGCAGTGTTCAAGCTGTACTACTGTGCCGCGTGGCCCTGGGTGACAGGATGGGCCCGTAGCACGAAGGCATGAAGCGAAGAGCCCCAAAATATGGAACTCTAAACATCTTTAATAACATATAGAATTGATGGAAGTAGCAAATGATATTTTTAGAGGACTACTGATCATAATTCCTAATGTTAAGGAGAACCTAAAGCATGACCATATGAGCATCTTCCTGAAATTGTGAACGTTCATAAAGAATGACTCCTAAAAAAGCCCTTTTCACTCTGACTGGGGTGTCACCATCCCTTTCAGATTCTGATTCACATTATAAAAATGAGAGAATTGATATCCTTACTCCCCTCACACAGGTAAAAATCAGCCCCTTTGAAAATGTTCATAACTATTTTAATTCCAAGGAATCTCATGGAAACCACTATACTCTCACTTTGTGTGCTAAGCATCAGCTGATTGATCAGGCATACTTGGCTCAAAGACAATTTGGGTCTTTGACTCTTTGATTACACAATTGATAATGAGAGATTCAATATTACATGCAGAGCAAAAAATATATTACATTTGAGAAACCCTGTTATTTTATTCTTTATAGTATTAAGCATAATTCAAACTAATTTTCTATTTTTCTAATTTCTATTTATTATACACTCTTAATGGCCAGAGCATAAAATAAATGACCTAGCAAATTTTAAGTTCCTGTTCAGAACTATTTTTTAATTGAGATGGTGATTCCATGCTGAGATTTCAAAAACCGTCTTCCTTTTTAAAGGGAAAAAAAAATGTGTGTTGTTTTTATTTCAGAGATCTCTCCTCCTGTATGCCTTCATAATTCAGTGTAGATTTCCTTATATTTTTAGCTCACTCATATTTCCCTATAAGGCAATCAATAAAAGCAAATTGTTTCTCTTTATTTACTTAAAAATATATATAAAAAATTATTTCCACATACAATTTAATACTTATACCAATGATCAAAATGTTTTTTGAGTTCTACAATGTAGTCCAGAGCTTAAAATTACTTTTTGTGTTCATCAATTGTAACAAATTTACCACAGTAATTAAAACGTTGTTATTGTGGCAAAGTGTGGGAGGGGATGAGATAGGGCATATGGGAATCACCTATATGTTTTATGTAACATTTATGTAATCTAAAGAATTAGATTACTCTTTAAAAATAAAAAAACATTTAAATTACTCTTTTTCTTTACTATATAGGTGAATTTTCAGAATTATTTTACTATTCATGTAGCATTCAGCTTCAGCTAAACATTTGTAGGGGCAAAGTAAGAACCATTTACCTGGTGAATAAAATATCTTGCATGATGTTCTTAACATGAGGAACATATAAGAAATCAATACTCAGGGAAGAATAATTCACTCTTGGTTTTGCTGCCAAGGAGTTCATCCCTGGTTTCTTTCAAGAACAGCCTTAATAAAATTTCTAGTTCTTGGTTTAATTCTTATACTAGTTCTGCCTTTACCTTTATTTCTGTATCTTCCCAATTTTTAATTAGCACACCAAAAAAAGAAAAACACAAACTCATAATTTTCTTGGAAATATGACTGCAAGCCATTTCAGCAACCTTAATTGTATCTAGACTCAGATTCCAGTTACTCAAGAAATAAATGAAAAATCTCTCAGAAGAATGAAGAAAATAGTTATCACAAAGCCCAGGAGTGTGGTAGGGGATATATTCTAAATCTCAAACTAGAGCCAAATGTCTACGTAATTTGTATAGTGTTAAATATACTCATTTATCAAAACTTGTCTACTTGGTTTCCTTGGAAACCTTCATTTGTCACCAAATGACGTTTGACACTTGATTAGGTACACAAGAAGAGGGCTAATAGCTGACCTATTGTGAAAGGACAATTCACAATGAAAGGAAAGGCAGAACCACAATTTACCTACAATCATTTACTTCAGAAGCAAACTTGTCCCATAAGCCTCAGAAAATCAATGTATTGGCATTGATACAAAAAACATTGGGCATAATTGTGAATCTAGGTAGTTAAAAGGTTTTAACATAAGTAATTTTATTTAATAAGGCAAAGGAATTTCATTTATTTTAGCTCTATATCTATCAAAACAGTAAGCCACTTCAAATGTAGCTTTAAAGAGATAGGTTTTATGCATCAGAAAGGTTCAAATTTATTGAATATATCAATTCCTAAAATCATAACTATGAACCATATTAATTTTATAAGCAAGTTAACATAAAAGAATCTCAGGAACAAACACTACCAAAATGAAGTTATTTACTAGGAATATGTCCTTCTCTTTACATATTAAAAGCAGCTCACAGTATCTTCACTACTTCATCTGATAAAATTGAGAATGAAATAATTTTTATATATAACAAATATGAATAAATGAAAGATAGCCTTAGTTCCTTTTTGCAGCAAATGAAATCAGGAAGTGAATCAGGTATGACCCTATCCTAAAGTAATGCTCTGTCTTAGTTACAGTAAATAATTTTTACTTTCTATGAGAAAAAATGCTTGCCCAGGCCTTTTTAACTCTATTAATGACAGACATGGTAATACAGTCTTCTTTTTGCATGTTTGTTCCAATATCACTGTAATGGTTTATATCATATGTCAATTTGGCTGAGTTATGGTGTCCATTTGTTTGGTCAAGAACTGGCTTGTTACTTTGAGGGCATTTTGTCACTTTAAATCTTTAGTCAGTTGATTGCATTTATGGCTGATTACATCTACAATCTATAGAGGACATTGCCTTCAGCAGCTAGAGGAGTCCCCTCATCCAATGGGTTGGAGATCTTACAGTCAGAAAGAAGAATTTCTATCTCTACTTCAGTCAGACAACTTCTCCAGGGAATTCATCACCATCATTGAGTTCTCAGTTTGGGCTCTGTCCCATGGAATGTGAAATTGCCGGTTTCTCTGGTCGCAGGAATGAATTCCATAATCTCAGTCTCATGTTAAGAACATGCAAGATATCTCTCTCCTCTATCTGATAGGTCTGTTTCTTTGGAGAGCCCTGATACACTAACTCATGGTTTTTAGGTTACCTGTTATAGATACTTTATCTCAATTGTCATTTTTTCCGTCACTTTAACACTACTAATTTTGTATTGTTTGTGTATCCTATAATTTCTGGTCTCTTTGTTAATTTTCCAGCCCAAGGCAATTTCTTCTGTGAACCATGGGAAATATCATCAGAATACCCTTGTAGGGCTGGTAGTATGTGACTCTTGAGGGAGGAACTTTCTATCTTGACCAAACAAATAAGTTAGATTGATGCAGAGGCAGAAAAAGTAAATATTTAGATCCAAATATTAGTAATATTCCATAGAATTGCCATTCAATAGAACTTTCTGTGATAATGAAAATTCTTTATATCTATGAAACTCAATACAGCAACTATTAGCCTCATATGACTATTAGGCATTTGAAATGTGCCTAGTGCTACTGAGAAACCAGGTTTTAAATTTCATTTGATTTTAATAAATACAATTTTATATAACCACATGTGGCTATTAACAACCAAATGGAACAATACAGTTCTATTATATTAAGCAAGAAATCTTGGTTAAATTACATTCAGTCTACTATCTAGAATGTTCAATGTAAGAACTCTAGTAAAGTTAAGAATATGCTACATATACATGTAAAATATATATAAATGTCTTTATACTCTACCTACATTCCCTGGAGATTATTGAGCATTATTTATAATGTTCTTTAAACATTATTTGTAATGTTCTTTAAACAACTGGCAAAATATTTCATCTGAATGCCTCAGATTTTCTACCTCAAGTAGGTTAAACAAATAATCCTATTTAGGTTAAGCAGGGAAAAATTGAATCAACTTACTTATTTTTAAAATTTTTATTGTAGAAGTTTTCAAATCTATTTTTAAAAAGTAGAAAATATAGTATGATTACCATCATATACTCATTGTGTACCAAAATCCCCACCCACTTCCTCCCATTCTTAGATTATTTTGATGCAAATTTCAGATCTGCCTTCAGAAATGGAATTGCTGAATATTCCTGAGGAGGAAAGAAACAAAATTAAATTGTTTTTAAAAATGATTAATCAGAAGGAATGAAGTATTGTTATAAACTCCAATTGGGATGTACCTTAAAAACGTCATGCTAAGTGAAAGAATCCATAAACAAAAAGCCTCATATTATATGATTCCATTTATAAAAATTGTCCAGAACAGGGAAATCTATAGAGACAGGAAGTAGATTAGTGGTTGCTTAGAAGTTGGCATAGATCGAGAGGAGTGCAGTGGTGTGGGGGTAAAGAATGATAGCTAAAGGGTATGAAAATTTTTTCCTTGTTAGAGAAGTTATGGGTTTACAGTACAATTATGCATAAAATACAGGATTCCCATACACCACCCCACCACCAATACCTTGCATTGGTGTCAAACATTTGTTACAATTAATGATAACACATTTTTATAATTGTACTATATAGTCTATGGTTTGTGTAGTGTAATTCCATGAATTTTTAAAATTATCTAACACACACCCTTTTAACCATATTTAGCTATATATTTCAGTTCTATTCATTGCATTCACAATGTTGTGAACCACCATCCTTTACCGAACCTTTCCATCATTCCCAGTAGGAACCCTGTACATTTTAAGCCTTAATTTTTAATTAGGTATCCTCACTCCATCCCCTAGTAAACTATATTCTTCATTCTGACTCTGTGAGTTTATTTTAATGGTTAAAATCAGTGTGATCATTCAATATTTGTTCTTTTGTTTCTAGCTTATTTCACTGAACCTGTTTTCCAGGTTCATCCATGTTGTCAAATGTATCAGGACTTTATTCCTTTTTACATTGAATGGCATTCCATTGTATTATATACATTTTATTTATCCATCCATTGCTTAATGGACACTGGAATTGCTTCAATCTTTCAGCAATTGTGAATAATGCCACTATAAACATTAGTGTGTTGTTATCTGAATTCCTGCTTTCCAATTTGTTTGAGTCTATTCTGAGTAGTGGGATTGCTGGGTCATATTGGAAATCGATACTTAGGAAACTGTCTCTTCAACAGCTGGACCATTTTATATTACCACCAGCAATGAACAAATGTTCCTATTTCTCTGTGTCCTCTCCAACACTTATTTTCTGTTTGGGTTTTTTTTTTTTTTGTTTTTTGTTTTTTAGTTTTTTTTTAATAGAAGCCATTCCAGTGGGTGTGAAATGGTATCTCATAGTGGTTTTGATTTGCATTTCCTTGATGGTTAATGATGTTGAGCTTCTTTTCATGTGCTTTTTGGAATTTGTTTATGTTCTCTGAAGAGATGACTGCCCATTTATAAATTGGGTGGTTTGTCTTTTGTTATTAAGTGTAGGATTGCTTTATATTTTCTGGATGTTAATCCTTTATTGGAAATGTGGTTTCCAAATATTTTCTCCCACTGTGTAGGTTGTCACTTTACTTTCATGATAAATTTCTTTGATGCACAAAAAATTTTAATTTTGATGACTTCCCCTTTATCTGTTTTTTCTTTTGTTGCTTAGGTTTTGGATGTAAAGACTAAAAAACTACTGCCTAAGGCAAAGTTCTGAAGATGTGTCCCTAAGTTTTCTTCTAGGAGTTTGATAGTTCTATCTCTTATATTAATCTCCTCAACCATTTTGAACTGGTTCTGTATATGGCGTGAGGTAGGGATCTTCGATTTTTTGTTGTTGTTGTTGCTAATGAAGATTTAGTTTTCCCAGCATTGTTGGTTGAAGAGACTAGTCTTGCCCAATTGAGTGATCTTTGTCATCTTTTCAAAAATCAGTTGGTCATAAACGTGAGGGTTGACTTATGAGCTCTTAAGTCTATTCCATTGGGTTATTATCTGCCTTTGAGCCATTATCATGCTCTTCTGATTACTGTGGCTTTTTAATAAGTTTTAAGATTGGAAAGTTTGAGTCCTCCAATTTCATTCTTCTTTTGCAAGATGGCTTTAGCTATTTGGGATCCCTTGCCTTTCCAGATATATTTGATGATTGGCTTTCCCATTTCTGCAAAGAATGTTGTTGTAATTTTGATTGGGATTGCATTGACTCTTTAAATTGTGTTGAGTAGTATTGACCTCTTAACAATATTTTGTTTACCAATCCATGAACCTAGAAAGTCCTTCCATTTATTAGGTCTTCTTTGATTTCTTTTAACAATGCATTGTAGTTTTCTGTGTACAATTACAATTTCTTTATATCCTTGACTATATTTATTCTTAGATATTTGATTATTTTAGTTGCTATAGGGAATGGAAATTTTTTCTTGATTTCTACTTCCACTTGCTCATTGCTTGTGTATAGAAACACTACTGATTTTGTAGTGTTAACTTTCTACCCCACTGCTTTGCTAAATTCATTTATTGGCTCAAGGAGCATTGCCGTGGATTTTTCAGGATTTTCTGTATATAAGATTGTATCATATGCAAATAGGGGAGGTTTTCTTTCTTCCTTTCCCGTATGAATGACTTTCATTTCTTTTTCTTTCTTAGTTGTTTTGTCAAGAACTTCCAGTACAATGTTGAATAACAGTGGTGACAGTGGACATCCTTGTCTTCTTCCTGATCTTAGAAGGTTTTCATTCTTTAACCATTAAGTAGGATGTTAGCTGTGGGTTTTTCATATATGGCCTTTGTAATTTGGAGGAAGTTTCTTTCTTTTCCGAATGTTCTAAGTGTTTTTTATCAATTAAGGGTGCTATATATATTTTTTAATGCTTTTACTGCATCATTTGAAATGACCATGTGTTGTTGTTTCCTTCATTCTGTTAATGTGGTGCATACATTAATTGATTTTCTTATCTTGAACCAACCTTTTCTAACAGGAATAAATCCCACTTAATTGGGATGTATAGTCCTTTTAATATGCTGTTGGAATTTGTTTTGCTAGTGTCTCTTTGAGGATTTTTACTTCTGTATGCATAAGAGACATTGTTTTGTAGTTTTCTTGTGGTATCTTTATTTAGCTTATTATGAGAGTGATGTTAGCCTTGTGGAATGATTAGGGTGTATTCCCTCTTCAAATTTTTAATAAAATTTTGAGCAGAAATGGAGTTAAGTCTTCTTGAAGCATTTGGTAGAATTCCCCCTGTGAAGGGAAGCCATTTGGTCCTGGGATTTCTTTGTTGGGAGGCTTTTGAATACTAATTCAATCTCCTTACTAGTAATTGGTTTGTTGACATTGTCTACTTCTTCTCGAGTCAATGTAGGTAGTTTGTGTGCTTTTAAGAATATGTCTATTCCACCTAGGTTATTTAATTTATTGGCATATAGTTGTTTGTAGTGCCTGTTTATGCTCCTTTTTATTTCAGTGGGGTCTGTAGTAAAACACCCCTTTTCATTTCTGATTTTTGTTATTTGTATCCTCGTTCTTTTTTTCTTTGTCAGTTTAGGTATAGGTTTGTCAATGTTATTGATCTGTTCAAAGAATTGGCTTTTGAATTTATTGATACTCTCTATTAATATCTCCTTTTCTATTCCATTTCTCTCTGCTCTGATCTTTTATTATTTCCTTCTTTTTGCTTGTTTTGGTTTTGGTTTTCTTTTTCTTTCTTTTTTTTTCTTCTTTGTCCTATTTTTGAGGTTAGGTCTCTGATTTGAAGTTTTTCTTCTTTTTAAATGTGAGCATTTATAGCTATAAATTTCCCTTTTAACACTGCCTTTCCTGCATCACATAAATTTTAATATGTTTTAAATTCATTTTCATTCACCTCAAGATAATTTCTAATTTTATTTCTGATTTCCTCTTTAACCCAGTGGTTGTTTAAGTATATATTTAATTTTTCCATTTCTCCCTCTCTTATTGATTATTGACATCATTCTATTTTGGTCAGAAATTATATATTGTATGATTTCAATTTTTTTATTTTACTAGACTTGTTTTGTGACCCAACACATGGCCTATTCTGAAAAATGATCCATGTGTATGTGAGAAGTATATATATATTCTATTTTTGTTCAGTGCAATGTTCTGTGTATGTCTGTTATGTATCGCTGGTTTAGAGTATCATACAAGTCCTATACTTCCTTACTGATCTTCTCACTAGATATATATCCATTATTGAAAGTGGTGTGTTAAAGTCTCTTATGATTAATGTTGAAACATCAGTGTTTACTTCATATATTTTGGAGCTCTGCAATTAATGCGTTTATATTTATAATTGTTGCATCTTCCTTTTAGAATTATCCCCTTTATCAGTATATTATGATTATCTTAGTCCTTGTAACTGTTTTTGACTTAAAGTCTTTTTTTACCAATATTAGTATAGCCATACCTATTCTCTTTTGGTTACTATTTACAAAGTATATTTTTTCTATCCTTCCACCCTTGACCTACTTGCATCTTTGAATTTAAGGTGAGTCTCTTGCAGACAGCATGTAGCTGGGTCATGATTTTTTTATCCCATTCTGCCACTCTCTGCCTTTTGACTGGAGAGTTTGATCCATTTATATTTACATTCACTACTGATAATACAGGGCTTTCTTTCTGTCATTTTGTTATTTAGCCTTTGTAAGTCTTACACATTTTTTGTCCCTAATTCTTCATGCCTACTTTTATATATATTTGCTTCTTTTATATCATACAATACTGAGTTCCTTCTATTTCTATCTGAGTATACTTTTCATCTATTTTCTTTATGGTTATCATAGGGTTAATATATAAAATCCTAAATAAATTATAATCTTTTTGGTTTGATACTAACTTAACTTCAATAGCATGTACATGTAATTTTCCTACATCCCCTGTCTCCCACCATTTTTTTGTACTTGTTACCACTTGTATCTTTGTACATTGTATGTCCAAAAACAGATTCATCATTACTATTTATGCATTTATGTTTTTGCACCTGTAGGAAGTAACAAGTGGAGTTACACAATAAACAATACAATACAATAATACTGGCATTGATAATTACCTAAATTTTTACCTTTACTGCAGGTCTTTATTTCTTTTTTGCTGCTCTGACCCATTGTCTATAGTGTCTTTTCCTTTCGGTCTGAAGGACTTTGTTTAACATTGCCTGTAAGGCAGGTCTAGTGATGATGAATTCCCTCAGCTTTTGTTTACCCAAGAATATCTTAATCTCTCCCTCATTTTTGAAAGAGTGTCTTACTAGATATAACATTCTTGGCTGGCAATTGTTTTCTTTCAGCACTTTAAGTATTTCAACCCACTGCTTTCTTATGAGAAATTTACACTAATTCTAGTTAGGACTTCCTTGTACATAACACATTGGTTTTCTCTTGCAGCTTTCAGCACTCTCTTCTCCTTTGCATTTGATAGTGTACTCAACATATGATGGAGTGTAATTTTCTTCATTTTTATGCTTTTAGGTATTATCTGAGTTTTTGGATATACATAATCACATCTTTTGCTAAGTTTGGGAAGTTCCTTGTCATTATTTCTTTAATATTCCTTCTGTCCCTTTCTCTTTTTTTCTCCTCTGGAACTCCCATACATGCATATGGGTGTGCTTGATGGTGTCCCATAGCAGGCTTAGGCTGTTTTTCCTTTTGATATTTTTCTTTCTGCTCCTCAGTCTGATTCATTTCAAGTGTCTTGTTTTCAGGTTCACTGATTCTTTATTCTGCCAGCACATCAATCTGTACTTGAAACCCTCCTAGGCATTTTTTCATCTCTGTTACTGTTATTTCAATTCCAGTAGTTTGTTTAGTTTCTTCCATCTCTTTATTTAGGCTATCATATTGCCTGTTAATTGTTTTCCTGATATTCTTTAGTTCTTTGCCCAGACTTTCTTTCAGCTCCTTGAGCACTTTTAAGATGATTTTTTAAAGTCATTTAAATGTTCGGTATATTCACATTGTCATTTCCTTCATTAGTGTTTTCTATATTTTAGCCTCTCCTTTTGGCAAGTCATTTCCAATTTTTTTGTTTGTCTTTTACTTTTTTTTCTTCATTGCATGCTGCACAGTTAATACTTTAAAATGTTAACTCTAGAATTTATTCTTTGAGATTTTTGTTGCTTGGTTTTGTGACCACTGGTGATAAGACAGAGGTTTTCCTGAGCTTCATCCTTCCTGTCAGGAAGGTGTGAGAGGTGAACGCAGAGCACAGGGGCTATACCTTTCTGCGCCTCTCTCTTGTCCTGGGCTTTTGCTTATTTTTTGTGTGGAGTTCCCTTGTTTTCAGGAGTTTAGTTTTCCCCTCTGTTTTCCAGGAAACAGACCTTCTCCCAGGTGTTTGCAGTCAGCGTGGCTTTGTCCCAAGCTGTCCATATCTATAGTTTTTATACTCCTTTTGTTATTTCAAACTGCTGTTGCCTGGAGGGAAAATTCTGGGATGAGTGACACCACAGGGAGAGGACTTTTGCCAAGTCAGTCTTTCTTAGTCAGAAGAGGGCAAGGGACCTACAAAGGGGGTACAAACTGGAGTTCCAAAGTGCCCTGGGGATGTAATCAGGGACGGTGCCAAATCATCTCCCGCAGTTCCCTAAAGCTGAGCTACTCATCTACCCAGAACATGCAGCCCTTTAGTCAGCTAACTTTCCCCCATGGCCCTAAGGAAGTCTTGAATCTTTAAATCTCCACTGCCCGCTCACCTGCCTGGGAATGGTTGAAACAATGGCTGTTGCTGCCTTTGTCCAGGGTGGTTGAAACAATAGCTGACCTCAGAGCCTAGCCCCCAAAGATCCAAATTTGCTAATCAAAATCCATGATCAGTGATTGGCTATTCTCATCCCTGTTCTTGGAGATGAGTTTTATGTCCATTCTTGTCACCAGCAAGCTAGTCAAGGACTGGACCCCAAGGTGTCCTGACATGAGAGTGGGGATGGGTACTGCTTGCCACTATTCAGAGAGCAGTTTACTTTCCTTTACAGTAGTTTATCAGCCTCTTTTCCTTCTGCTTTTCCCTGGATGTTATGCAATGCTCTTCCCGCCTCCAGAGTTTCAAAATGTTGTTTCAGACAGTTCTGGCCTGTTCAATAGTTGTTTTGGTGAAAGGACTGAGACCTGGATCTCCCTAGTCCATCATCTTCCCCAGAAGTCCCCTGAGATTTCTTTTTGAATTGGTAAAAATATTCTAAAATAAACTGTGGAGATCATTGCACATACATGTGAATATACTAAAAATCTTTGGATTTGACAATGTAAATGAGTGAATTGTATGGCATGTGAATTATATCTCAATGTAACTGTTATAATTAAATTTAAAAATAATTGATATGTTGAGTAATACAAGATGGAATAAAAAATAAAAATCCAGAAAGCAATAAAAGTAAAAGGCAATGTCCAGAGTAAATAATTGCACAGAATCTGAAACATGGTAAACATATGATAGCCATGGTTTTGTACTAAGAGATGAGTGAATGAATTACAAAAAAGAAACATTGCTTCAATTTCAGTCAGTCTGACAAAGCACCATAAATATAGAAAATATTTTAAGTGAAAAACATAAGAACAATAAAATCTGAAAGTCTCTTCCAAGAACCCTCTACTTTTCTAGGCCAAAGTGTAGCTTCCTCAGAATCAGGACATTTCACTGTGAATAGAATAACTGCTTCTCTTTGAAGCATGTATAGTGCATTTCTGACACAGAATGTCTGATGGAGGTGGGTGTGCCCCTTTTAAAACAGAGTCTGGCAGAGAGAGCTGTCAAGGTCTTTAACACCTTGCAGTGTTCAGCATCATTCCTAAAAGTCCCCAGCAACTTTACCACTCAATGTTCACTTCACAGTGGATTATTTGTTTTCGAATTCAGCTCTTACCTGTCTACTTGTGATTTGTTTTAACTTTATGAATTATCCTCAGAAAGTTTTAATTTCAGAATATCTTTCCTCTTCCTACTTTTTAATCTTCAGAAACCTATTATGGGATCATAAAGCTAAATTGCTATGACCACTATGACCCTACCTCATCCTACAGAATAAAAATAAATTCAAAGTCCACAGAAGTGAGGCATTACTGTATAAATTATGACCACTAAAGGCATGTTTCTAGGGTAGGATTTGTATAGAGCAATAGTATCCAGACAGTAGAAAGTCGATTTTAGGGGGAAGAGAGTTTACCTATCAGCATATAATAGCAAAAATTTTAAACGTCTTTAAGAATGACAGAATACTTAATATGTCTGGGGACATCTAATCCTCTTTGAAATATACTTGACTGGAGGGAAGAATACAGGAGGATGTAATTCTAATGACCAAACCACATTTTATTCACACAGTGAAATAGCAGCCAACATTTATAATGAATCAACTAGAAAATGTACTAGACTAGACTAGCCAGGAGATACATCAAGTACATGCAGTTGAGTGAAGCCAAGCAAAATACAAAATAATGTAATCAGAATAATGCCATGTATACAAAAATTAAAATACACAAACTAATAGTCCATATTGTATATATATGTGCATACTTATATATTGTATATTTAATGTATATATATAAAGCATAAAAATTCATGAGAATCAGATTGGGAGAAATATTTGGAAACCACGTATCTGGTAAGTGACCTGCATACAGTTCTACAAATAACTCTTACAATCAAGAAATAAAAAGGCAAATGACCCAATTTTGAAATGGATAATGGATTTGAGTAAACTTTTTTTCAAAGCAGCATATATAAATGGCCAATAAACACATGAAAATATGTTCAAAATCATTAGACATTAGAGAAATGCAAATCAAAACAACATGAGGTACCACTTTTCACCCAGTAGAACAAAAAAAAAAAAAGCAACAATACAGGTGTTAAAGAAAATGTATAGGAATTGAAACCATTACACACTACTGATGAGAATGAAAAATGGGGTAGCTGATTTGTAAAACAGTTTGGTAATGCCTCATAATATTAATTAAATAATTACCAAATTGCACAACACTAAAAAAGCATTGAACTATACACTTTAAATGCATGGCTCAATAGATATGAGTTATTTCTCAATAAAGCTGTTAAAAATGCATAAGGAAAATATATAACAAATTTGGAGGTAAGTAAGGAATAGAAAGGGATGCAGGTGCTTTAGATTTATCTGTGCTACTTTATTTTTTAAAGTACAATGTTAAAATTTTAAAATATGAGTAATAGATTCATAGTATCTGCTTTTTGTTCTTTTCTTAGTAAAAATTCACATTAAAATTACAAACTTATATTTAAAAATCAAAGAAAACAGGTGCATTCACATGAATATTATTTTTCTTTCTAAATTTCTAAGGTATGGCTTAATATTCTCATTTTACATACAATGGAATAGAATCAGAGGTAGACTGAGTTCAGAAGAGTTACATAGGTAATAAATGGTGATTCCAAGATCTGAAACTAGATCCATCCAATTTATACAGATCCTTACACTACAACATACTGCTTATCCATCTACTCAGCCAAACATTTAAGTATTATAAGCATTAAAATATAATTAGATAGCTGTTCCACTAATCTTAAACTTTAAAAATATTTAATTTCTTCCTGATATGACTTGCAGGTATCTTCAAACTTCGAACTGACTTGGCATCAGGACACCTCTGGCTGTTTAGCCTTGCAGGATCTTAATTATTCTTTTGTTTTTTCAGGGGTAGGTGTTAAATATCCCCCTTCTCCTATTAAAGTCTGATGGCCTGTCGACATCTAGTTCTATCTCCCCATCCAAGTACTAACCAGGCCCAACTCTGCTTAGCTTCTAAGATCAGATGAGATTGCACGCATTCAGGGAGGTATGGCTACCCTGGGTCATGTATTAGCTGAAATAACCTAATAAAATGGCCCTACTTACAAAAGTTTACACCAATAGAAAAGGATTAGCTTTAAGAACATGGTATTCTGGGGTCCATATAGCTGCAAAGCATTACAATAATTTTTTAGGATTATTTTTGTTCCTTTGCTTCCCCTAACCCCTTTTGGGAACAACTATTGTCCATATGTTGGATCTTCTTTGCCTATTTTCAATCTTGCTGTGACAGTTTGAGATTATTTATGAATCCCAAAAAGAGAAAGATTATGTTTGTAAACTATTCTATTCCTCTGGGTGTGATACCCTTTCATTTTACTTAATTCACGTGAAGGGAATTTGATTAAGATTACTTGATGAAATAGATTTAGAGCTTTTGATTGGGTTACTTCAGTAAGAATTAACTCAGGTTGGGTCTCCACCCCTTTGCTGGGTCTAATATAAACAGAAACATAGAAAAAGACTGACTGAGATAGATACAGGATGAGATAGAGCTCTATCATTTTTGATTCTGGGGCCCTGGGGAGAGAAGACCATTTGCCTGATAGTTTGCAGCTGACCTTGGGAAGAGACCAGAACAGCTAGGATTGATCTAGAAGGCCTGGAAAGAAATGAACTCTACATCAGCCTGCTGCTGAGAAAGAGAAAGCCCCAAGAGGAAAGCTGAACTGTCACAGAGATCTCCCACTATCTTGCTTCAACGTGCCAACTGACATTGGTGAGAAAGTACCTATTATGGTACCTTGAGCTGGACTTTCCACAGCCTTGAGACTGAAAGCTTTTTACCACAAAATACCCTTTATAAAAGCCAACAGATTTCTGATAATTTGCTACAGTACCCCTTTGACAGACTGATACACTTGCTTTCTCTTGAATCCTTTATCTCTTCGTTTCATTTTTATTTTTAAGCAACTCCTCCTTATTACGTTCCATATCTTATAAGATATAATTTTTAGGTTATTTGTGTTCCTTCTAGTTTAGTCTTCATTTCTGAAATTATTTTTCATTTCCAATTTTTTGCTATGTTTTCAAATGGATTTCTACATTTTCATAACTTTAATTTATGTTGTTCTTTCATGTTTTGAATCATTCCCTTCAGTATATTAGCTAAATTTAAAATAATACATTCCAGTTTTGATCTGTTTTATAGGCATCTTTCTGGCATCTTTTATTGTCAGTATTGACTTAATTCTGCTTTTTGTTCCTTTTTTTTTCTGTTAAGATAGGATTTGACCTCAATAATTTTTGTTGCCTATTTTTCAAATGTGACATTGGTATTCCTGAAATTTTAGGGGGTTAATTGTTTTTCCAGTTCACAAGCTTAAGCTTCTTTTCTGCATTTCTTTTTTGCTTACAGTGCTAAAAACCATAGCATTTTACCTTCTGAGGTTCCTGGGTTTTTGTTCCACTTACAGATCTTTATATAGTCTTTTTCTTTACTCTATCTTTATTGTCTCTCTTCTCCTTAATTTTGATGTCCCTCTGGCAGTCTTTTGTTGTTTTTTTTCCCCTCAGTAAGGAAACCTGTCCTAGAAGAAATCCTTGACAGGTCAGATTTGTGTTTTTATAAGGACTCAATTGTTCCCATTCTTTAGGTCTTGTTATGGTCCCCCCTGTACTTACCCATTCTTGAAGTAAACTAAACCTTGCACTGTTTCAGCTGTTATTCCAAACTAGTTTTCTTCCCACTTCTTAGTGAATGCCTGAGACTGTATTTTAGGGTTCTGCTGTTTTCAAGCCTATTAAATGCTCTCTTGCTTCCCTTGGATCCTTCTCTCATGCGTCCTCCTGCTCTTACACTGATACCCTGCAGGTGCTATGGTTGTTGGTGATTAGTCCCAAACTTCTTGCATTTAGGGTTTCATGCAGTTATCTTGTGACTTCATTTTACGGTAAAAGCTGTCTATGTGGATTTGGTTTTGCTATTGAGAGGTTGTCCGATTTTACATTGGAATTTGGGGAGATTAAAAAACAATGCCATCATTCCTGCTGTGAGGGCATCACTGCTTCTTTTTCCAATCTTCTCCCTTCAAATTCTAATTTGTTTGGTTTGGGGTGGAGGCTGAGCATTACTATTTCTTTTTAAACCCCTCAGATGATACTAATATGTAGATAAATTGATAACTTGCATTCTAATCCAAATAAGGAGGCACATTTTTTATTGCATAATTAGAAATTCCTTCCCTTTGGATTTGTTTTGTTCTTCTGTCTTCTAATTATCTTTATTCTTAGTTCCCTATTTCAAAATTCTTATTGACATTCCAAAGGTAAGGGCAGATACCTGCAACTTTGGTTTCTACCCCAGCACTTGCTCTATTATTGTTACAAGATGTGTTTTCTGTAGAGGTCAAACTTATAATATCAATTTAGTGTAAAATCATATTTTAAGCGATTTTTTTCCTCTAAGGCCATAATTACTGGAATCATGAATAATTTTCTTCTATTATCATGTTTTCTCTAAATGCAAGAGAAAAAGAAAAAAAAAGACACATAACTACTTTCTCTCAAGCCTTTTCCCTTATCAGAAAAGGTAACATTTCACTTACTTTAATTTAGAAAATTTAGCATCTCTATGCCATCAGTTATTTAACTTCTTAGGATAAGTTGGGCATTTGTTTCTCTGAATTCATTTCTCTGCGTGTCATTGCCACAATTTCTATGTGAGATGGAAGACTGCTATGACCAGCATTTTTCCACAAACCAAACTTTCTGAATAAAAGCTAAACAAGGTTTTGAGAAGAGATTTAAACCATTTTGCCCACAAACATAAATTAGGTCTATCATTTTTTTATTTGAATATTGCACTATGAAAATAAAGTCCCTCCTTCATCACTAAAGAGCACGATTTTTATTGCCTAAAATTAAAAGTGGTTTTAGCTTCATATAACTGGGCCATGAACAGAGAAAGAAGGCTGGAGAATGCATAAAGGTAAGAGCAGGTGCAGTATCCAAGCTAGTTGCTGCATATCATGATTTCATGATCTGAATTTTGTTGCCCAACTAATCCTGCAGCTTTCTAGTAACATCCATCCCCACCAGCACTCCCAAACACAGATACCACAGCCTGATTTGCCCTTCTTTCTATAGGAGTATTTTAATTCAGAAAAAAATTACTTATAAAAATAATAGATATTTAATTTGGAACTTAAGTCTTAAACTTCACTCTGTATTTTCCCAATTTTTATAGAGTTTTTTATTTCATAAACATAGGTTGCATCTCAAAATATGTAAGAAATAATTGATGCTATTATACCATCTAAACCCATCGTAGATTTCTGTGATTTCATATTTATCTACTTAAAGCTCAGTTGTCTTGCCTTTGTACTTTCAGAAGACTTCAAAGAGAAACCTCAGACAAGTCAAAGTTCTCTCCCCTAAATCCGTCAGCAAGGTGAATGGTGGCATGACTCTCATCCAGGTTGTTTTTGGTTCAGCAAGTCCATTCCTTCTCATTTTGTGAGCAGACTGAATGCCACATGTCTTGTTTGGGAAAGATACAGCCTAGTGGTCTTGTCCTGTCTCTTTCATAGTCCCTACATCTCAAATTCTTTGACAAGTGCCTAGTTCTTGATGCACCCTACTCTGATCCTGCCAGAACATTCCAAGGGACAGACTGTGCTCTATTAGTGTATGATGGGTCCCATCATTGGCTCTGAGCCCAAGCCCTCTTGAATTTTAATAAAGATTCATAAATAGTTGTTAAGAAACAAATAGCATAATGACACCCAGAGAAGCCACAGAATTATTTTTAGGCAGATGACGTGTGTGGCCCATGCCTCAGGCCCACCAAATGATAATAATAGTAACTCTGTGCAATAAGTGAAGAGAACACTTTTTCATAAAAGTTGTGCAAAACAAATTGCTTCCTGCCATCCTTCTGCTTCCTTCCCACCTTCCTCCTCCTGCCCACCTTCTCTCCACTCCATAAGGAGTCATAGGGCTCAGTATTGACAACCTCACTGAAACAAAGCAACCACCTAAGCAATGAATTACTAATTGTTTAAGTGTTTGTTAGAAAAAAAATGAGGGATGATAATTGCACATATTCAATAAAAACATTCAAGCTCTTTATAGTTTTATAAAAATAAACCCAGATTTGCCTTTTTGTGATTTAACAGGGTCAGAAATGAATTTTCCAATATTTTATGTGCTTCTTCATATATTTATAAACTGATATATTGTGGTGACATAAGACCTGAATTAATGCACTTTAGGAAAAAGGTATCTGTAAAGTTGAAAACATTAGCGGAAAGACCCACTCGTGGAAACATAAGAAACATTAGGAGGATAAAGAAACCCTCTGGAAAGTGTGTCATGTTAAGATATTAGGTTATTGATAAACTGAGATTGCCAGCATTGCATTCAAATCTTAAAAGTCAGAGAACGTGAATTCTGGTTTCATCTAGTAGTCAACAATATAGGTTTTTCCTAAGCTCCCTATGTGCTCTTCCATGTATGGGTAAGAACTGAAAGACTGACTAAATATGGAAAATATTTAAAGACATCTTATTAAAAATCCAACTTCCTAAAATTAAACCTTAAATGAAATCCAGCATCAGAGAAAACTAGCAAAATGAGAGGAACATTTAGGGCAAGATAGATTACAAAGCAGGTTATAGCACAAAGAGTTGATAGAGATTCGTTTTGAATTTGCTCCATTTAATTTGCTACATTTTCCCAAATTTAGTGTAAAAATTGTTAAAACTCAGAGAGACCAGGCGGTATGACACATTCAGGTAGGTCCTGAGTCAAAGTCTCAGCTCAGCCCCTAATGAATGTCTCACCTTGGGTGATTCTCTAAAATCCTCTTAACCCTCAATTTTCCCAGTTATGAAAAATTGCAAGAAATGAGGAGTGAAATGTAGAATTTCTTCCTATCTGAAATCTGAGAAAAATAAGGAACTACACTATAGTAAGACTCTTTCAGCTGTAAACTGATTTTAACTTGCCTAATTCCTACTGTAACAATTCTTTTTCCAAATAAGGTCAACTTCCCAGGTACTGGGGATTAGAACTTCAGTGTAACTTTTTGAGGTATATAATTGAATCCATAGCACCATTCTTTCCATCCTTTTCATATATAGATTGTATGTAGATAGAGCTTGCTCCACTGACATTTAAAAAAATTTTTTAAATGTTTTTATTGAAGTATGTCATTCATACATGAACATGCTTAAACAATAAGTGTATAGTAAAGATTGTGAACTTACAAAATAAACATGCCTAACATCATACAGGGGTCTTATGCATCACCCCTGCACCAACACCTTGCATTGTTGTGAAACATTTGTTACAAACTATGCAAGAGCATCATCAAAATATTAGTAACTATAGTCCCTATATTTTGGTATATAGTCCCTATAAATTGGTATATTTTTTTCCCCAACCCACCCTCTTTCATAGTTTTTAGTTCTTCTGGATATATTCCTAGTAGAGGAATTGCTGGATCATATATCAGTTCTATATTTAGCTTCCTGAGTAACCACCAAACTGTCTTTCACAGAGGCTGTACCATTTTACAATACCACCAAAAGTGAAGGAGTGTTCCTATTTCTCCACCTTCTCTCCAGCACTTATTGTTTCTGTTTTTTAAATAATGACCATTCTATGTGGTGTTAGATGATATCTCACTGTTGTTTTGATTTGCATTTCTCTAATACCTAGTGATAAGGAACATTTTTTGTTTTTGTTTTTGGTCATTTGTATTTCCTCTTTGGAGAAATGTCTTTTTAAATCTTTCACCCATTTTAAAATTGGATTGCTTACTCTTTTATTGTTGAGTTGTATGATCTCTTTATATAGAACAGAAATCAAACCCTTATTGGATATATGGTTTCCAAATTTTTTCTCCCATTGAGTGGGCTGCCTTTACACCTTCTTAATGAAGTCCTTTGAATCACAGAAGGGTTTAAGTTTGAGGATGAATCATTAATCCATATTTTCTTTTGTTGCTCATGCTTTTGGTATAAGGTTTAAGAATCTACCTCCTACCACCAGGTCTTGAAGAAATTCCCTTCATTTTTGTCTAGGAGCTTTATGGCACTTGCTTTTATATTTAAGTCTTTGATCCATTTTGAGTTAATTTTTGTATAAGGTATCAGAAAAGGATCTTCTTTCTTTCATTTGGCTATGGATATCCAGTTCTCCTAGCACCATTTGTTGAAAAGACTGTTTTGCCCCAGCTCAGTGGATTTGACAGGCTTGTCAAAAATCACTTGGCCATAGATGTGAGGGTCTGTTTCTGAACCATCAGTTTAGTTCCATATTTCTATGTGTCTATCTTTATGCCAATACCATACTATTTTTTAACTACTGTCACTAGGTAATATAATGTAAAGCCTGGAAGTGAAAATCCTCCAACTTCACTTTTCCTTTTTAATATGTTTCTGGCTATTCGGGGCCGCTTACCATTCCAGATAAATGTGATAATTGTGTTTTCCATTTGTTTAAAAAACGCTGGTGGAATTTTTTATTGGGACTGCATTGAATCTGTAAATCAATATGGGTAGAATTGACATCTTAATGATATTTAGTCTTTCAATCCACGAGCATGGAATGTTCTTTCATTTATTTAGGACTTTTAAAATTCCTTTTAGCAATACATTGTAGTTTTCTGAATACAAGTGCTTTACATCCTTGGTTACGTTTATTCCTAAATATTTGATTCTTTTAGTTGCTATTGTAAATGGAATTTTTTCTGACTTCCTCCTCTGATTACACATTATAATTGCAAAGAAACACCATTGATCTTGTATCCGGACACCCTGCTGAAATTGTTTATTAGCTCTAGTATTTTGTTGTAGATTTTTGGGGACTTTCTAGACTTAGGATCATATCATCTGTGAATAGTGAAAGTTTTACTTCTTCCTTTCCAATTTTGATGCTTTGTATTTCTTTTTCTTGCCTGATTGCTCTAGCTAGAACTTTTAGCACTGTATTGAACAACAGTAGTGATAATGAGCATCCTTGTCTTGTCCCTGATCTCAGTGGGAAAGCTTTCAGGCTTTCACCATTGAGTACAGTTTAGCCGTGGGTTTTTCATATATGACCTTTATTATGTTGAAAATGTTTCCTTCAATTCCTATCTTTTGTAGTATTTTCATCAAGAAAGATTGCTGGGAAAAGGATGTGGCTCAACCAATTGGGCTCCTATCTACCGTATAGGAGGTTCAGGGTTTGATGCCCAGGGTCTCCTGGTGAGGGCAAACTGGCCCACACAGAATGTGGGCCCATGCTGGAATGCCGTCCAGCACAGGAAAGCCACCCTGCGCAGGAGTGCTGGCCAATGCTGAGAGTTGGTGCAGCAAGATGACACAACAAGAGACACAGAGGAAAGAAAATAAGAAAACATAGAAGAACAGGGAGTTGAGGTGGCACAAGAGAGAAATCGTCTCTCTCTCATTCCAGAAGGTCCCAGTATCAGTTCCCAGAGCTGCCTAATGAGAATACAAGCAAACACAGAAGAACACACAGTGAATGGACACAGAGAGCAGACAATGGGAGGGTGGGGGAGGAATGGGGGGGAGGTAATGGGGGGGCCAAAATAAATAAAATAATTCTTTAAAAAGTAAAAGATGGCTATATTTTGTCAAATGCCTTTTCTGTATCAATCAGTAAGATCATGTGATTTTTCTTCTTTGATTTATTAATGTGGTGTATTATAGTGATTGATTTTCTTGTGATGAACCACCCTGGTAGGCCTGGTATAAAACCCACTTGATCTTGATGAATAATTCTTTTTATGTGTTGTTGGATTCAATTAGCGAGTATTTGGAGGATTTTTACACCTATGATTCATTAGAGAAATAGGTCTATAATTTTCTTTTTTCATAATATCTTTATCTGGCTTTGGTATTAAGGTGATTTTTTTCTTCATTGAATGAGTTTGGTAGTGTTCCTTCTTGTTCATTTTTTTTTGAAGAGCTTAAGTAAAATTGGTATTAAATCTTCTTTGAATGCTTTGTAGAACTCACCTGTGAAACCATCCGTTCCTGTGCTTTTCATTTTGGGGAGCTGTTTGATGACTTTTTCAATCTCTTTACTGGTGATTGGTTTGCTGAGGTCTTCTATTTCTTTAGGGTGAATGTAGGAGTTTTGTACATTGCTAGGAATTTTCCCATTACAACTACATTGTCTAGTTTTTTGGCATAAAGTTGTTTATATGATTTATTTCTGTGGGGTCAATAATAATGTTCCCAGTTCATTTTTTATTTCATTTATGTTTTTTTTTTTTTGTCTTTTTTTTTTATTGACTTTGTAATAATATTACATTAAAAATATATATGTGAGGTCCCATTCAACCCCACCCCCCCACCCCCCCTCTCCCCCCCCAACAATACTCGTTCACATCATCATGACACATCCATTGGATTTGGTAAGTACATCTTTGGGCATCTCTGCACCTCATAGACAATGGTCCACATCATGGCCCATACTCTCCTCCATTCCATCCAGTGGGCCCTGTGAGGATTTACAATGTCCGGTGATTACCTCTGAAGCACCATCCATGTTGCATCTTCTCTTTCTCTTTTTCTTTGTCAGTCCAGCTAAGGGTTTGTTGATTTTGTTTATCTTCTCAAAGAACCTACTTTGTTTTGGTTTTGTTAATTCTATTTTTTTGTTGTTGTTGTTCTCAAGTTCATTTATTTCTGATCTGATCTTTGTTATTTCATTCCTTCTGCTTGTTTTTGGGTTAGTTTGCTGTTCCTTTTCTAGTCCCTCAGTTGTGTAGTTAGATAATTAATTTTAGCTCTTTCTTCTTTTTCAATGTAAGCATTGAGGGCTATAAATTTTCCTCCCAGCACTGCCTTCACTGCTTCCCATAGGTTCTGATATATAGTGTTCTCATTGTCATTCATCTTGAGATATTTATTGATTTCTCTTGAAATTTCTTCTTTGACCCACTGATTATTTGAGTGTGTTGTTTAATCTCCATATATATGTGAATTTTCCCTTTCTCTGCCACTTCTGAATTTCCAGCTTTATTTCATTATGAACGGAAAGAGTGCTTTGTATAATTTCAACCTCGTTGAATTCATTGAGATCTGCTTTGTGAGCCAGCATATGGTCTATCCTGGAGAAAGATCCATGAGCACTTGAAAAGAATATATATACTGCTGTTTTAGGGTGCAATATTCTGTATACGTCTGTTAGGTTTAGTCCATTTACCATATTAGTCAAGCTTTCTGTTTCTTTATTGGTCCTCAGCCCAGGTGTTCTGTCCGATACTTAGAGTGGTGAATTGTCGTCTCCAACTACTATTGTAGAGATGTCTATTTCTCCCTTCTGTTTTGCCAGTGTTTGCCTCGTGTATCTTGGGGCATTCTGGTTAGGTGCATATACATTTATGTTTGTTCTTTCTTCCTGGTGAAGCATCCATTTTATTAATATGCAATGTCCTTCCTTTTCTCTAATAATAGTTTTGCTTTTAAAGTCTATCTAAGTAGAGCTACTGCAGCTTTTTTTTTTTTTTTTGGTTATTGCATTGTTGAAAGATATCTTGCCAGATATAAAATTCCTGGCTGCTAGTTTTTCTCTTGCAGCATCTTAAATATATCATACCACTGCCTTCTTCCCTCCATGGTTTCTGATGAGAAATTGGCACTTAATCTTATTGGGTATCCCTCATATGTTAAGCATTGCTTTTCTCTTACTGCTCTCAGAATTCTATCTTGGTCTTTGCCATTTGACATTCTGATTTGGATGTGTCTCAGAGTTGGTCTATTCAGGTTTATTCAGATCAGAGTAGGTGTGCTTCTTGGACACAGTTATCTTTGTCCTTCAATAGGTGGGAAATTTTCTACCATTATTTCTCCAAATATTCCTTCTGCCCCTTTTCCCTTCTCTTCTCCTTCTGGGACATCCATGACACATATGTTTGCACATCTCTTGCTGTCATTTACTTCCCTGAGACCCTGTTCATTTTTTGCATTCTTTTCCTCATCTGTTCTTTTGTATGTTCACTTTCAGAGGCCATGTCTTCAAGCTCACAGATCCTTTCTTCTGTTTCCTCAAATCTGCTCTTATATGCCTCCTGTATATTTTTTATTTCATTTATTGCACTTTTCATTCCTATAAGGTCTGATATTTTTCTATGTATGCTTTCAAATTCTTCTTTATGTTCCCTCAGTGTCTTCTTTTTTTTTTTTTAAAGATTTATTTATTTCTCTCCCCTCCCCCTCCACTCTGGTTGTCTGTTCTGTGTCTATTTGCTGCGTCTTCTTCTTTGTCCACTTCTATTGTTGTCAGCAGCATGGGAATCTGTGTCTCTTTTTGTTGCGTCATCTTGTTGTGTCAGCTCTCCGCGTGTGCGGTGCCATTCTTGGGCAGGCTGCACTTTCTTTCGCGCTGGGCGGCTCTCCTTACAGGGTGCACTCCTTGCATGTGGGGCTCCCCTACGTGGGGGACACCCCTGCATGGCATGGCACTCCTTGTGTGCATCAGCACTGTGCATGGGCCAGCTCCACACAGGTCAAGGAGGCCCAGGTTTTGAACTGTGGACCTCCCATGTGGTAGACAAACACCCTCACCACTGGGCCAAGTCTGCCGCCCTCAGTGTCTTCTTTTTATTTTTTTATGATTTATTTATTTATTTCTCTCCTCTTTCCCCTCCCCCCCACCCCAGTTGTCTGTTCTCTGTGTCTGTCTGCTGTGTGTTCTTCTTTGTCTGCTTCTGTTGTTGTCAGTAGCATGGGAATCTGTATTCCTTTTTGTTGGGTCATCTTGTTGTGTCAGCTCTCTTTGTGTGCGGTGCCATTACTGGGCAGGCTAAACTTCTTTCGCGCTGGGCGGCTCTCCTTGTAGGACGCACTCCTTGCATGTGGGGCTCCCCTGTCCCCTTGCGTGGCAGGGCACTCCTTGCACGCATCAGCACTACGCGTGGGCCAGCTTCACACAGGTCAAGGAGGTCCGTGGCTTGAATCTCAGACCTCCCATGTGGTAGATGGACGCTCTAACCACTGGGCCAAGTCCGCTTCCCTTAATATCCTTATTCTCTTTAGTTATCTTATTGAATTTCTTAAGGAGATTTGTTTGAACATCTATGATTAGTTGTCTCAACTCCTTTATGTCACCTGGAGGCTTATCTTGTTCCTTTAACTTGGCCATATCTTCTGTTTCTTGGCATGGATTGTAATTTTTTTTTGGTGGCTTCACATCTGGCTTACTAATTGTATTTATTTAGGGTGCAGTTTCTCCCTTTAGTTTAAGGCTTTTTTGCCTTTTCTCCCTTGCTGGTTGGGCAGTAGGAGCCAAGGATGTTTTTGGTTCTGTAAGTTATGGAGTCTTAAGCTGTTTATGTTCCCCCTTGAATTGATGAAGCTTCTCCAAATTTTCTCCTCTGTCAGAGATAGGGACAGAGCTGTAGCATGTGTATTAATCCAAGATGTGGGGGAAAAGACTTTCTGTAGTTGCCTGGAGAGACAGATGAATCTTCACTTCCATTCTCCCCTAACTTGGGTGGAGATGGAGCTGTAGTTGAGGGCAGCAATCTATGCCATGTGGATCCAAAACAACCACAGATGCCCAGTTAAATTGATGTAGCACCAGACCCCCTCTCTGCCTGGGGAATGGACTCTCAGGAGTACCCAGTGATCTAATCTGAATTAGATTAGATTGCCCAACAATCTAATCTCAGGGCACAGTTGCCCTGAGAGGCTGAGGAAGTACTGTCCCTTCTCCCTTTTAAGGGTTGGGAACAGAACTACCAATGCCCAACAGTTCAGTCCCTGTAAGCTGAAAGTACCCTCCATTGCCCAGAGAGGTGAAGGAAACACCAGTCACCTCCTATCCTATTTGGTAGTGGGGGTGGCTCTATGGGCACCCAACAGTTCAGCCCCATTAGACCAAGAATACCTACCATTGCCTGGAGAGGCTGTCAAGACACCAGACCACTCCTATCCTATTGGGGGTGGACATGGATACATAGGCATCCAACAAACACCAGCCACCTCCTTTCCTACTGGGGGGTGGGGGTAGATACACAAGTACCCACCAGTCCAGGCTGTGTAGGCCAAAAGCACCTGCAGTTACACAGAGAGGCTGGGCAAACAGCCCATCTCTTTACCTTTTGCAGGTGAGGGTGGAGCCACAGGTGTCAAATAGTTGGGCCTGGGCAGGTCAAAAGCACCTGCAATTTCTCTGAGAGGCTGAGGGAACATCAGCCCCCTTCTGTCCTATGTGGGGGGGGCAGGGAAGCAGATGGACTCAAAGGCACTCAACAAATTAGTTCATGTGGGCTGAGAATACCTGCAGGTGCCAGGAGAGGCCAACAATCCCAGCTCCTCTATCATCCTATTGTGGTGCAGAAATGTAGCCCCAGGTGTCCGACTATGCAGTCTGTGCTGGCTGAAAGCACCTGCAGTTGCCTGGAGAGCCTGGTGCAGGTCCTGCCAGCTTCCTCTCTGCTTGAGGTGGGGCTGGAGCTGCTGTCTGATCTTGGTGGAAAGAATCCAGTCCCTCACTTCACTGTGATTTTCAGTCAGCCCGGCTTCCCCTTATGCCAGGGGTGGAGTCAAATTGCAGTCACTGGCCTCTTTCCAATTTGGACAAGTTCAAACCTAAACTGTTTCTAGGATTATACCTTAGTCAGCTGAGTTTACTAATCAGTACCTGAAGTTGGTGGCCAACCATCTCTTCCTCCCTTGTTTATGGGAAATGGAGTTTCTAACTCCAGCCACATAATAGCTACTGAGGCAGCTTGCATCACTAGAGTAGGATGGGCACAGGCCCCTACAGAGTGACTTGCAGTTTCCCAGAGAGGTGGTGCAGGTCCCCCACCAGCTTATTCCCTGCCAGAAGTGGGGCTGTGGTTTAGGCTAGAGCTGTGATCCAATATGGGTGGAAATAAACCAGTCCCTATATCACTATGATTTTCAATCAGCCCCATTTCCCTTCATGCCAGGGGCAGAGTTAAAATGGCATCTACTAGCCTCTTTCTGACTTGGACAGGTTCCAAGTTTAGCAGTTCTTAGGATTATACTTTAGCCCACCAAATTAGAAATCAATAGCTAAAGTCAGTGCCACACTGTGTCTTCCTCCCACATTTTTTGAAAATGGATTTTCCAACTCCAGCCATGGAATAGCTCCCAAGGTGGCTTGCACTACAGGCACTGGCCTCTGTGGCATGGAGGACTCTACTCTCGAATCTTCTTTGCAGACGGGCTGTCTCCTCCTTCCATATTTTCAAGGATGTTGCAGGATGTTCTTCGGGTCTCTTGTGTCCCCAAATAGGTGCTTTAGATAGCTCTGGGTGATTACTAACTGCCCTGTAGGATGAGCTGACTCTTGGAGTTCCTTACTCTGCCACCATCTTGGTTTCCCTCTCCTGCTCCACTAATTTTTAAAGGTGAAGTTCTAGAAATGAAAATTGGCATAAGCTACACAAATAACTTCTCAGTAGATCTTGCAAATTTGTTTAATTTTGCAACATTTTTGGAACTTTCTGTATCTTTTAATGGAATGTATGTAGCCCCTGACTATACAGACTGCTGAGAGTGCTGGTCCTAAGAACGAAGAAGGGTTAGTTTAGAAACTTTAGGGGTTATAATTTGTTGTTGAGGAGTGACTATGATGCCATCCCTTGAAATTACTTTCAACCCCTTATTTCTTACTAATGTAGAGTCTTTGTTTCTTAGATAACTATCATGACTATTGTCTCCCCAAGCTCTAGATGTTCTTTTTCTATAGGAGAGGAAAGAGATATGGAACAAAGGTCTAACAAGCACTTCCTTGGATGAAGATGTCCAACATGGAAATAAATGTGTATAATTGGATTAATAATATTACTTAACTCATAGAGTTGTTGTGGGAATAAAATTAGATAGTACATATAAAGCACTTAACCATCACCTTGCGTATGGCAAGAACTCTATGAAAAGAAGCTGTTGTTATGGCATAGATTCTCTATTGGTTCTATCGTGGCATTTACCGTAATAGGTATTATTTTAGTAATAAGAAAGTATTACTTTTTAAAAAGTATCAGTTACTTTTTAAGACAGTAAATGAACAAGAGTAAATTACAGGTAGCCTGAGGAGTTCCACATCCATTTAAGAAGCACAAGATGGCAAGAGTTCATAACTCCTGCCATAACAACTAAAGCAAATTTTTTAAAGTACACTAAAAATATTGTTTTTCAGACTTAAGGGAATCATGTAGAAAGTCTAAAATAACTAGTTTCCAGAGAGGAAAGAGCCGTTCCTTGTTAAGCAAATACCATTGGCCCAGTTAGCATTAGTTATATCTTGGAATAAGTGGGCAATAAATGGGCCTGCCATGGGCAGAAATGCTCTGTTGGGGTATCAAGAAATACAGCAGAGTTTCTCACAGTTGCATGAATTGGTATGGTTAGTATCCCCAAACTCAGAGCTTTTTATTCTGTCCAGCCAGTTCTACCACATGCAGTTTTGCTGATAAAGTGGCAGCAAAGAGACTGTGGGCTGGACTAGAAAGAGAAATCTCCATATTCTTGCAGTGCTTCAATTCCAATTTCAGCTAAAGAGTGTCTATAATCCCTTATGGAAAAATCTCACTCTTAAAACATTTGAAATCAAAGATGAAATAAAATACACTACAATCCAGATCTATCCCACCTGAATTCATAATTGGATTAAGATAATCTTCTCAAACTAGATGTCTGACAGAGAATGGGGTGTACATTCTCTGGGTAAATGATTTTACTCTAAATTCATTGGTTATTTTAAATATGTGGTTCTAAATACAGTGAAAAATGATGAGACATAAACTGAAATGTAAAAATAAATATACAGAAGCAGACCTATACATGATTCAGATATTGGAATTAACAGGTAAACGTCATTAAAATAACTACTTTAAATATGTTAAACATACTGAAGAAAAGACAGACAAAATGGAACTAAAATTTTATTTTTCAGTAAGAAAAATGGATTCTGCCAAAATAAAATTAACATTCTAGAACTGAAAAATAAAAATACATTAAGAATTAGCTGGATATAGGGCTTAACAGACTAAAAGAATCATGTACTTGAAAATAGATCAATAGAAATTATTCAAGTTGAAGCACATAGATGAAAGAAAACTAAAATTATATTAAAAATAGGTTTTTGTTTTGTTTTGTTTTGGAGATACCGTGGATTGAACCCATGACCTCATATGTGAGAAGCAGGTGCTCAAACCACTGAGCTACACCTGCTCCTAAAGAATAACTTTTAAGAGACACGTAGAACAATGTAACATTTGTGTACTTAGAGACCCAAAAGAAGAGAAATTATTTCAAAAATTGAATAACTCAATTATTTAAGAAACTCAATGAGCCCATGTAAGATATATCAAAATAAAACTACATTTGGTTATATCATATTCAAATGGTTGAAAACAAAATTTAAAGAAAAGTACTTTAAAAATAGACACAAACACATAAGAGAACAAAAGAAGTGAATAGCTTATCAGAAAAAATGCAAGCCAGAAGACAACCAAATAACATCTTTAAAGTGATGAAAGATAAAGAAATATATATTGCCATACATATTTATATATCTAATGAAAGTATCAGGCAGCAGACTTGGCCCAATGGTTAGGGTGTCCGTCTACCACATGGGAGGTCCATGGTTCAAACCCTGGGCCTCCTTGACCTGTGTGCAGCTGGCCCATGCGCAGTGCTGATGCGCACAAGGAGTGCCCTGCCATGCAGTGGTGTCCCCTGCGTAGGGAAGCCCCACGCGCAAGGAGTGCTCCCCGTAAGGAGAGTCACCCAGTAAGAAAGAAAGTGCAGCCAGCCCAGGAATAGTGCTGCACACACGGAGAGCTGACACAACAAGATGACGCAACAGAAGAAACACAGATTCCCGTGCCGCTGACAACAACAGAAGCGCATAAAGAAGATGCAGCAAATAGACACAGAGAAAAGATAACCAGGGTGGGGGGAAATAAATAAATAAATAAATCTTAAAAAAAAAAGAAGAAAAAAGAAAGTATCATTCAATTATTAAGATAAAAAGAAAACATTTCCACACAAGCTGAGAGAATTTGTTGCCAACACACACTACCAGAAATATAAAAAAGAAATTTTTTCAAGTTGAAAAGAAATGATCACAAATGGAAATACAAATTCTCAAATAGGAGAATGAGTACACAGGAGAATGTATATTGCCTCGGCTTTTCTTAAGCTCTTACAATTTCTATATAAAGTTAAGTATTAGCTTATCAATTTACATACACATACATCCCACATAATGTGACTTCAATGAGAAACTTAAATCTATAAATCAATTTGGGGAATATTGAGTATTCCAATTCCTGCCTAAATTATTTTCCTCTTTGCAGCAGTTAGATATAATTATGAATTCGAAAAATAGATATTTTTTATGTTTGTAAACTCTTCTGTACCTGGGTATGATTAAATTATGATTAGGGCTTTGATTTGGGCACATCAGCAGGATTTTGAGTCCCTGCCCTTTAGTGGGTAGGGGCTTACAGATAAAAGACATGGCAAAAGACAGAATTGGAGGGTTTTTGATGTTGGAGTTTTGATGTTGGAGTTTGATGCTGAAGTCTTAAGTTGGAGCCCTGGGAAGTAAGCACACAAAGGAAAGAGAAGCAAGCCCTAGGAAGAGAAGAACCCTGAATCTGGAGAAAAGCAAGCCTTGGGAATAGAGGCACCCAGGAAACCTGAATGCTGGCAGATGACAGCAGCCATCTTGCTCCAACATGTGAAAATAGACTTTGGTGAGGGAAGTAAGTTATGTTTTATGGCCTGGTAACTGTAAGTTTCTTCACCAAATAAATACACTTTATAAAAATCATGCAATTTCTGGTATTTTGCATCACCACCCCTTTGGCTGACTAACACAGAATTTAGTACCAGAAATGGAGTAGTGCTTTTGCAATTATGAAAATGCTGGAATGGTTTTAAAAATGGGTAAGGGGTATTTTTTGGAAGAAAATTGTGAAATGCCTGATGGAAGAGGCATAGGTCACTTTGAAGAGACTGTTGATAGCAATATGGATGCCAAAGAGACTTTTTTAGATGCCTTAGAAATAAATGATGAAACTATTATTGCAAACTGGAGGAAAGGTGATCCGTGCTTTAAAGTTGCAGAGGGCTTAGCAAAACTAACTCCTGTGTTTTATGGAAGTCAGAATTTGAAAGCGGTGAGCCTGGACATTTAGCTGAAGATTTTTCCAAAGTAAACCTGGAGAATGTGGCTTGGCTTCTGCTTGCAACTTACAGCAAAATGCTAGATGAGAGAGAGATGCTGAGGACTGAACTGTTGAGCATAAAGAAAATAGAAACTGATTCTAGAAACTCCAGGCCTCTGGAAATCAAGCTCCCAGATGAAAATGCCCCATTGGAGGACTTAACCAAACTTGGAATTTGTAAATCAGGGTTGAAGATGCAGTTATCTAGGAAAGATTTGTGGAAAGTCTTATTGTCTGATGGCTTATACCCTGCTTCCTGCATGCTAAACCAACAGACTTTTTCAAAAAGTTGTATGAACAAAATCACCTTCACCCTGAAATAAAAGGGACACAAAAGGAGAGATTGAAGGGAAAATGACTTCAAGAAGAAAAGCATGGAAGCTGAGATCTGGAAATAAGACATCACCTTGGGCCAAGAGAGAAACCCCATCCATCTCTAAAGAGAGAGTGAGTTTGTCCCAGCAGTTGAAGAGGGTGGATGTTCCTGCCTAATGTTCTGGGAGAGTTTTGCTACTCCAGGGTACAGAGAGGGTGAAGCACATTCCCTAAGGATTAGGGCAGTTAAGGCCAGCACCCTATACATCTGAAAGGGGTTCACTGTTCCCATGGATTAGGGAAGGTAAGGTGGTCAGCTCATTGCTCTGAGAGTCTTGAGCCTGCATGCCAAAGATGAGCTGGAATGTTGTCTTCCTGTATTAGGGGAGTTGTCTCTAATCCAAAGTTTGGGTGAAGTATGGCAATCACCCCAATGCTCTTGGAGGGTGAGATCTAGAGCTTGATCAACACCCAGATGCTTGGTTGAATGTGGAACCAAGAAAATGGCCATTGGGCAAACCTGTGGAAAGGGTGTGTCCCCATGTGGCCCCAAGGAGAAGAAACCATCATCTTAAGAATGACTTTCAGACTTTGAAATCCAACAGAGGATGCCCTGCAGGTCTACTGAACTGTAGAGAAAGCATGACTCATGTCTCCCTCCGAATTTCTCCTTATTATAATGAAAATGTTTATCCTATGTCTGTCCATTTCTGTTTTAGAAGCAGATAAATGGTTTTGTAAGTTTCAGAGATCTGCAGCAGATGGGACTTTGCCCCAAGACAAACTGTGTTTCTTTAAATTGATTGTGATATGATTTAGTACTTGCATTGTTACTGATTTAAGGGTTTTTTGAATATTGTAATGACTTTTAGAATTCAGAGCGTGGAGTATAGCAGTTTGATATAGTTATGAATTCCCAAAATAGTTATTGGATTATGTTTGTAAATTGTTCTGTACCTCGACATGATTAAATTATGACTAGGGCTTTGATTGGGCCATATCAGTAGGGTGTTAAGTCCCTGACCCTTGGTGGTTGGCAGTTACAAATAAAAGACATGGCAAAGGACAGAGTAGGAGGGTTTTTGATGTTGGAGTTTTGATGTTGGAATTTGATGCTGAAGTCTTAAGCTGGAGCTCCGGGAAGTAAGCACACAGAGGAAAGAGAAGCAAGACCCAGGAAGAGAGGAACCCAGGAAGCTTGAACTCTGGCAGATGTTGGCAGTCATCTTGCTCCAACATGTGAAAATAGGCTTTGACGAGGGAAGTAACTTATGCTTTACGGCCTGGTAACTGTAAGCTTCTACCCCAAATAAATACCCTTTATAAAATCCAACCAATTTCTGATATTCTGCATCAGCTTACTAATACACTCTTTTTTTTATGTTTTCCTTAATATATCTTAATAATATTTTGTAGTTTTTGTGCCAAGAATTGGCTTATCTTTTATTAGACACAAACCTAGATATTTCCTATTTCCTTGCAATCAAAATGTAAATAATTTTAAATTTTGTTTTAGTTATTTGTTGTTCACTTATAGAAATATAATTAATTTTAAGATATTGATCTTTGTGACAAATTAACTAAATTGACATCTAATAATTTATCTGAAAATTATTTTAAATTTTCTCCAGGCATGAACCTTATATTAGTTAGCCAAAGGGGTACTGATACAAAGTACCAGAAATCTGTTGCCTTTTATAAAAGGCATTTATTTGAAGTAGAAGCTTACAATTCACCAGGCCATAAAGTATAAGTTACTTCCCTCACCAAAGTCTGTTGCCACATGTTGGAGTAAGATGGCTGCTGATGGCTGCAAGGGTTCAGCTTTCCTCTTCCTCTTAAGGTTCAATGGTCCCAGCTTCTTCCAATATGAGCTGTAGGCTGGGATAAGTCTCATCTCTCTCCTGGGGCTTTTCCTCTCCAGGCTCAGCTGGTCTGTTCTTTCCACAAGGCCATCTGTAAATTATCAGGCAAATGGTTCATTTCTCTTCCCTGGGCTTCTGCCGTGTCTAATGGAAACTTCTCTCTTTTCTCTTCTCTCTTTCCTCCCATATCTCTGTGCATTTACTTCCCAAGGCTCCAGCATTAAAAACTCTAAACTTTGTCCTCTGCCATGTCTTCTCTGTGATCCCCCTGCCCCCCCCACCAAGGGGGCAGAGACTCAACATCTACTGACATGGCCCAGTCAAAGCCCTAATCATAAAATAATTTAATCTTGTCCAGAGGAACAGACCAGTTTACAAACATAATCAATATTTCTTTTTGGAATTCATCAATAATATCAAACACCCACACTTGTTATAATAATGATCCTTTTTTTTTGCCTTCTTGAATAAGCTATATCTTTCAACATAGAGTTGCATAGTTTGATTATAGGAATTTTTCTTTCTTAATCTCAGCAGAAAAGGAACCTTTTGTTATTAATTATAGTATTAGCTATACCTGTTTTTTAGATAAGCATTATAATATTAAGAAAATTCCTTTCTATTACTAGTTTGCTTGTTTTAATTTTTTAAAAATCACAGTGCATATTGAAATATTTTAAGTTCATTTTGTTTGTGTTGAGAAGATGATATAATTGTTCTCCATTATTCTATTACTTGGTCATTTCATAGACTGAATTAAAAGTTAAACAAAACTTGCCGTTCTATAAGAATCCCAATTTGATATATTTTTTATGTCACTAGTTTTGATTTGTTAATTTGTTCTTTTGTTCATGAGTGATACTGGCTTACTTTTCCTTCCTTTTAACAATCTGTGTCAGGGTTTGTTATAATAAAATGATATGAAAAAACTCCCCTCTTTTTTCCATTTTCTGGAATAATTTGCATTAAGATTCATGTTATTTCAACCTTTAATATTTGGTAGATTTCAGCTGTGAAGATGCTTGAGCCTGAAGTTTATTTTGTGGAAAGATTTGTATTACAGATACAATACCTTACAAAATAGAGTACTATTCAGATAGTCTTGTTAGGCATGAGTTAGTTTTGGCAAGCTTTGTTTTTCTAAATTTTCAAATTTATTTTAATAAACCTGTTCATAATATACTTTAGATCCTTTTCATGTCTGTGGATCTATAGGGATGCCACTCTTTAAGCTCCTAAAATTTGAAAATTGTGAATTTTCACAAAAGGTTTATCAATTTTAATAGTCTTTTCAAGGGAATCAAACTTTGTCTTTGTTGGTTCTCTCATATTATATGTTTGCTTCTATTTCATAAATTAATGTGTTTATCTTTTTTCTTTTATTCTTTTTTACTAATTTGTTGAGATAGATACTTAGATTATTGAGTTTTCAAGTTCTTTTCTAATATCTGTGTTTAAAACTATATGGTTTGTTGTAAGTGTACCCCTACTTGATTCCACAAGATTCAACGTAAAGGACTTTTATTATCATTCAGTACAAAATATTTTATCTCATGGATTTTTTCCTAGAGTGGAGCCCTTAGGCTCTACAGCTAAATGCTGAGTATTTTACAAGGGGTAGTTTGGTGACTGAATCTCTAGAAAGTCTGTTGAATTTACTGTTCAGCTTCTCAGTCTCTCTGTTGTTGATCTCAGAATCAGAAGAAGTTCATGAGGAAAAAGTAGCCCCAGATGGGCTTTCTTCCTTCCTGGGTATTTATCCACAATTTCTCATTGCTCTGATAATTTTCTGATGCTTACGAAGAGGTTTAAACACACACAAGCACACACATACATAGTGGTTCTAGTTGTCTTCAAAGGAGCAGTTGAATTGAATAAACTTGTTCACATTTTCTGGAGGTCATTTTAGATATTTTTCAAAAATTTTCCTAAGAAAGGTTGAAAATGATACTTAAACCATCATGATGATTAGTGGGAATCTTGACCTGCCTTAGTTTCTCACAAGGTATTTCTGACTTGTCAGCATGGAACTGAAAACCAGGAAGAAAGACAGGAGCAATGAACTGCTATGAGAGTGTGGGTTGAAACTAACACCTAGTATATATAATAAGAATAAATCAATATGTATAGAATAAAAAACAGAAGTGAGATAATGAATGGACCAGGTGTACAATTACTGGCATTATTCTCACTGACTGGAGGAGGGTCAATTCGGATTTATTGAACACCAAATGGCCTAGACTCAAGACTTCCTTCACCCTATATAAAGTTCTAGATCCCTGGGCATATACCTTAACAGCATTCATTTGGATATTTTTTAAAGCACAGAAATATATTTATATGATAATTAACAGATAATTTTCTACATCAGGAGTAAGAACTTTCTCAGTGGCATTCACATTTAATAGTACATAAGTAAAAGTAATAATATTGCTATTGAAGTCAGTTGCATTGTTTAATTTCCACATATTTATGAAATTACTGAATTTCTTTTGTTATTTATTTCTACTTTAATTGCATTGTGATCAGAGAGAATACTTTATATGATTTCAATCCTTTTAAATTTATTGAGTCTTTTTATGGCCTAGCCTGTAGTCTAATCTCCTGAAGAATGTTGCATGTGTACTTGAGATGAATAGATAGAATGTTGTTTGAATGGGCTCTTCTATAAATTTCTATTAGATTTAGTTTCTTTATAGTGTTGTTCAAGTGTTCATAGCCTTTTTAAAAATTCTTTTTCTAGTTGTTCTATTAAATTGAAATCTCTAACTATTGTTATTGAATTGTCTACTTTAAATTCTGTCAATTTTTGCTTTATGTATTATGAGATTCTGTTATTAGGTGAACATATGTTTTATAGTTGTTAAATTTTCTTGATGAAATATTTTGATTTCCTTCGATCATTATGAAATATTTCTTTTTCTATAGTGACATTTTTGTTGGCTTGTAAACAAATGTCTTATTTTGTCTTATAATATTAGTTCCTATCTAGTACTCTTCTACTTGCTGTTTTCATGGCTTATCTTTTTCTATTCTTTTCTTCCAGATTATTTTTGTCTTTGAATATAGTGTATTTCCTGTAGCCAACATAGAATTGATTCTTGTTTTTGTTTGTTTTTATTAATCCAGCCTGTCAACCTCTGTGTTTTGACTGAATTGTTTAACCCATCCACATTCAATCTTATTTTTTCTATCCTTGCATTTAAAATTATTGTATTGCTTTTTGTTTTCTATGTCTCATAACTTTTCTGTCCCTTTGTTCTTCTGTTATTGCCTTCTCAAGTGAACATTTTCTACTGCAGCATTTTAATACCTTCAATGATTTTTTAACTATGAGTTTAGAGTTGTATTCTTAATCATAGAGTTTACAATATATATTTTAATTTATTAGAATGTACTTCATATTTATATCAACTTAATTCCAGTGAGATGTAGAAATTTTACTCCTATGTAGCTCTTTCCCTCTCCCCTTCTTTTGTTATTATTATATATGTTACAAGCCTGCAATATATAATTATAATTATTATTTTATATAATGTATGCCTTTTAATGAAGCTTAGAGAAGAACAGAGAGTAAGTATATAGTTATATAGTTTGTTATATTAAACTTCTTACTTACTAGCTCTGTTTCTTTCCTTTTATTCCATGGATTCAAGTTACTATATAGTGCCATTTCCTTATCCAATATAACATTTTCCCACCCATATCCTTTATGCTGTTATTGTCAAATATACTATAATTTTATGTGTAATAAGCCCACAATAAAGCAACACAGGTTGATTGATAAGCAGATAGATACATAGATAGATAAAGTTTTATACACTTGTTTTTAAGTGAATTAATAGAAGAAAGATGACTATGCAATTAAACTATCTTTTGAAATTGCCTACTTAATTACCTTAACTGGCACTCATTGTTTTTTCATGCAGATTCAAATTACTGTCTGGGGTTACTGGCATTCAGCCTAAAGAACTTATTTTAGTATTTCTCATTAGAGCCATCTGCTAACAACAAATTCTCTCCAAGATTTTTTTTTTTAATGTTTTAATTTCACCCTTATTTTGAAAAGTTAATTTTTCTGCATATAAGAGTCTTGGTTAATAGATTTTTTAATGTTTTCACCCCTTTCCTGCACTTTGAATATATCCTTCCACTGCTTTTTTGCCTTCATTGTTTAGATGAGAAGTCAGCTATGTTCTTATTGGGCTTCTCTTGTATATTATGAATTATTTTTTCTCTTGCTGTTTTCAAGAGTTACTTTTTGTCTTTTGCACTTAATATTTTGCCTATAGATCATTTTATGTGTGGATTTATACTATTTGAAGTTTGTAAGTCTTCTTAGATGTGTACATTAATGGTTCTCATCAAATATGGGACGTTTTTGCCATCATTTCTTCAAATATTTTTTCTGCCCCTTTCTCTTTCTCCTCACTTTCTAACACTCTAATTGCATATACATTGGTACACTTAATGGTGCCACAGTTTTCTGAGTCTCTATTCATTTTGCTTAAATTTTTCCTACCTGTCTTCATATTGCATAATCTCTATAGATAATGTTCAACAATTCTTTCCTCTGGCAACTCAAATCTACCATTGAGAAACTTTCGTAATTTTTTTCATTTGTTTATTGCAATTTTGTCCCATGGCCTTCATATATATATACATAGAAACATAATTTCTATCTATTCATAAATATTCTCTATTTGGTAAGATGTTGTCATCATACCTTTAATTCTTTAAATATGATTTCCTTTATTTCACTGAGTATGTACATAATACTATTGCTATGAAGATTACTAAGTCCAAAATCTGGGCCCTCTCAAAGGCAGTGTCTATTGCCTTTTTTTTTCCTCTCTCTGTATGGATCTCACATTCCTGTTTTTTGCATGTCTTGAACATAACTTTTTAATTCCTTATTTCACATTGCTGATGCATGTCTTTGGTCACAAGGTGTGTAATGTGAGTTCAATATGGTTCAGGAAACTCATCTCTATTAAAGAGGAATAACTCAAAGTTTTATATTCATAACTTTATATACTACTATTATAAATACATAAGATAATTATGCTGCCAGAAGTTTTCACAGAAAAAAAATTCATAGAAGTCTGTATTTTAACCTCCTTGAGGTGTCTCTGCTTAGCATGAACCAATTAAAAAAAAAAGATTTTCCTATAAGCACCTGGACTGTATCCTTGTATTATTCCTTGGAATGTATCTGGAGACATTTCTCCAGGCAGTTACATTCCTGGCCTGTTCTTCATTTCCAGGCTCTTGTACTCTTTCTTTGAAAGTATGTACTACTCCAAATATTCATTTCTGACCTGATGTTTCCATCACCTGATGAGTATCTAATTTGATTATCTTCATTGACTTAGATGCAGACCTTTGGTGGTGACCACTGTTCATGGTTCACCCATGTATGTATCTATTTCAGATATTTAACCTGACCATTTTGAATTTTGGAGGCATTTCATCTTTCTGCATACAAACGTTGCTTTCCTTTACAGCACTTGTCTCATTGGCTTTTTGATTTAACAAGAAAATTTCACAGAGCTTTTTTTTTAGCAAATTCTATTTATTTAAAGATAAAATAAGATGACTGATAAAAACTACAAGTAGTAAAAATTATTTGTTTACTGTAAATGTTATGTCTTTACATAGTGTTTAACTTGGCGATCCCTTAGCAAATTTTTTCTTCTAAGAAAAAGAGGTAAACATTTTCAAGACTGAATTAGCCTTTGTGTAATTCATTCAAGAGGATTATACCACTTTTTTCATTCCTGCCTAATGAAATCCAAGAATTTCTCTAATACAAGTTTTCTGGAATGAAGAATCAATAGTTATTAATTTTCTAGGGAATATTGAGGAAGATACAATAAAAGGTGATGACCCAATATACCTAGTTTAGAAGAGTAAATAATACAAAGATATCAATTTTCCTTAGATTAATACATGAACTTAATACAATCATGAAGAAAATGTCAGGAGGCTTGTTTTTCCATATCTAACAAAATTGTTTGAAGGGTGTTCTGGGAGTTATATATGAGAAATATTTGAAAAACTAATATTAACTATATGTAATTTTTACTTTTAAAGACTCAATAAATAAAACGGTGATGCAGAAATTGATGAGTCAATGGTAAAGATGAAAATGATCAGAAACATATAAAAGTATATTTAATAATTGAGAATATAATGAATATTATAGGCCAAAACTGTCAAGACAGAATTCAATAGCATTGAGGAAATTGTTAACCATTAGGAAAAAATAAAATTAGATCTTATGTTACACCAGTCATCAAATTCTAGATGAAATAAATATCTAAATGAAAAACACAAGACTAAATTCATAAGAAGCCTATAATTTGGAAAAATTTTATGTATGATTTGACCAAAATAGAAAGTGTGTAGGGAAATATTGTTGAATTTCACTAAATAAAAATACAAAGTAAAAACCCATCGTCTTTGTAACATATCTAAGAGCAAAGAAGCAAAGCAATTAATATGCAAATATCTCTCACAAATCTAGAAAAAAATCATTGGAAAGATTTTGGACAAAGGGACAAACCAAAAATTAACAAAAGAAGAAATACAAAGGGAATAGTTCTATATTAATAACAATGAATACAAATTAAAGCAATGAAATATAACTATTGCCTTTCAAGCTGGTTTTATTTTTTTTAATGATGATATAATGAGGCTCGGGATTTTGAGAAAATAAGTTTTCACAATACCAGGGGCTATTTAAATCAATTCCTTTTTTGAAATTTATCTTAAGGAAATGCACAAATAGGAAAGGTTTAACTATGAAAAGACTTACTATTTATAATAGTGAGAAAATGCAAGAACCTTGAAAGAACTTATTAAGTAATATGTGTTATGTTGATTTAATACATAATACGATAACACCCAACTATTAAAAATGAAATTCTAGATGATCTTTACTAGCATATAATATAAAAAAAAACGTGTTAAAATATATACAATGTAATTGTACTGAAATTTGTGTGTATGTGTATGTGTACAGGACTGTAGAAAACAAAATAGCAAGGAAAAACTGCGCATGCAATTTTTATTCTTCTTTTGCCTACTCATATTTCCTAACATAACAATTAGCATATAAAATGAAGAAAATGTTATTGCTAAATTAATTATTAGCATATGTCTTCTGCATAGAAAACTGTCAGAGTTTGGAAAAAATAGATACAGTATCAATGAAATAAGATATTTATCTTGTTCATCTTCAGGCCCACATAAAACATAGTACAGTAATTTAAACAAACTAGTGTATTTCCAGGTAACATTTGTTGAATTTAATCTCTTTAAATGCATTTTACCCTTGATAAACTCAGCTTAATTCTCCCTTTCAGGGTAGAGGATTAAGGCAGCTTCTCCATGCACCGCCCTTTAGTCTCCTTTTTGTATAACTGAAGACCTAGGCAATGATTATAACCTTGAAAACTACAAGGCTTTTCTGTTATTTCAAGGGTGGTATTTTGTTCCTTAATTAGAATATAAGCTTCTTGACACTGGAACAATGCAGTGTTTTTAGATGAATTTTCTCCTCTGAGGATAACTGTGTTTTCCACAGAATGGACAAAGGAAACATGTGTGTTGGGGGAAAAAAATACGCCATTTTCTTCTGGAATACTTTCCATTTCCCTCAGGAAGAATTTAGCACTCTCTTTTATCTGTGCTACCCTGATACCTGGTATGATGTAAATCATAATTTCATAGATAAAATATTTCTTAACTCTGACAGATGTAAACTCTTTGAGGGCAGTACATTTGCATTACCCATCTCTAGATTTCCTAATACCTAAGCTTGTATAATGTTGAGTCAATAAATGAATGGATGAATGAATGAATTGACCAATATGTTGTGTTAACTGGCCGTACCACTTCTAACTCTGTAAACTTAGGATGGTCAATTATGTCTTTGAGTAAAGTATTTCATTTGTCTAATAGAAATAACACTATCTACTTCATAGGATTTTGGGGAGAATAAAGCAAGATGACTATAAAATCCTGTTATTTATTTGTAAAAATATAATTTAATTAGATGCTCAGTAATTACACATGAATGATTTCAACACAGTAGTATTCAACCCAAACAGTTTATGTGTATAAAATATTCCATTTACAAGAAGTCTTACCCAGGTTTAGGCTGCTTATTTGGTCTTTATCCTTTATCCTTATTAATCCTTATAGATTATCCTCCTTTCACACCATGCTATCACTATGGTGATCTATGTTTACATCTCTGTAAAGAGATCATATTCTCATTCTTAGTACTCACTTTTACAGAAACTTAGTGATTTCTTCCTTCTTTATTAGATTGCAATGCTCTCCAGAACAAATTGACATTCGAATTTGTGACCTCAGTATGAAATATAACCTGAGAAGATGCCTAGGTTAGTGTTTAAAACATATTAGAGCTTATACATTTTTTGAATGAAAATTTAAAATGAATTGAGGGCCAGAACTTTCAAATGCCAGTCATGACCTATCCCAAAATATGGAATAAATCTTGGCATAGTTTGTAGCATTAGAAATGATATGAAGAAAATCAATATGAGTTGTCCTACTAAAGCTGATACAATCATTTTTATTGGTTCTATCTTCCTAGTCTTTGTCCTGGAATTAAAATTGGCAGGTACGAAGTATGCTCTGGTTATTCACTTCTATCCTGAGCAAGGACGACTGTGGGATTTCAAAATTAATTTTGACAGAGATGACAAATGGGGGTTGCCATTTCACACCTAGCGCGTGAATATTTCAATGGCAAAGAATCAGGAACTGTTAATTAAAAATGGTATTGTTAATTGGGCCCAGTGTTGTGGTTTTGTCAGTAGCTTCAGACCCTTTCTGACCTATTTCAGTGGATCCTTACGGTCTGATAAGATAAATGGCTTTTCTTTCTGGTATGGAATGATAGCAATTATGACCCAGATTTTTTCCCCTCCATCATGTTAGTTCTATAGGTATATGTAATTTGGTGAAGTGGGGAATCTCACAGAAATTGAAATTTGGCTCAAGGGTTCTCCTTTTATCTGAATCCAAAATGTATATAATCATAGTAATACGATAGATATTTACTCACATTGCAATCATGTGCTACTTAGACATCTGAAGTAGGGAAGCAAACTAATGGGGCAGAGATTGAAAAATTCTTGCTCTACTAAATAAAATTAAATAGAATTAAATAAAAAGCATTTGTTTTAAATCTAGAAATATTTGAGATAAAATAAGAAAGAGCCATTTCCTTTTGTTATTATAATCTATAAATCTTTAAATTCCCTAATTTATCTTTTACCATCTAAATGTACAAATGAATCAATGTAGTATATTTTAATGTAAAGGAAAAATAATGATTAGAAGGAAATGTTTATTGAACAAGAGCAATGGGAATTCTGGAATATTTTATTATTCTGTGACAGTTGAAAGCTACATGTTATTATTGTTTCTGGCATTATTTGCACATTATTATTATCTAAATAATTATAAAAATATAAAAAGGTAGTATGAACTATGAAAGAAACTGCTATCTTGAGGGGTTTGGCCTGTATTTCAATCAAAATAGAACTAGATGCTCTGAAAATTCTTAAAGATTTTTATTTCCATACCTATTCCAAACCGAAATAAAATAAAGCACTAACACAGTGAGGACATGAAGATTCTTATATTATCAGAATCCATCTCTCTGCCAATTTGTGGTAGTAAATAGGGGCTATATTTAAAACATGGTTTGCTCTCTCTCTTTTTCACACATACACACACTCAGAAAAGCAAAGATTTTCATTTCCATTTTGTTCTTCTATAGCTAACAATGAAGCATCAAATAGAAAGAAGCAGTTCCAAACAGATAAGACTAGACACTTCTATTTAAACCTCCTGAAGCCTTCAAAATAATATTGCTAGTGTGTGACTTAAAATCCCTAGCCCTACCCGTGCGCATGTTGCTGAATGTCTACTCCATCTCTGGCCTTCAGGAGCTGGTAGCAATGGTGCTATTCAATGCCAAAGCCAAGGGACTTTTTTATCTTGAGATTTGTTTGCTAGAAAACCACCATTTCATTTTAGATCCATTGTTGACAGTTATAAAATAATAATAACTGTGGATCTATGTCAGACTGGTTTGTGTTGAACCTTTTATATCTATAAGGAAAAAATCCCATATCCTATTACCAATGCCCTGAGCCAAATGAGACCCAAAAATAGACTTGCTCATAACTGAGCCTTCATGATCAGAGATATGGCAATAAATGGTGAACTGAAAGGTATGATTTAATAAAGCTTTTGTCTATAATCCTCAAAGTAGCATAGTTGGTTCTGCTGCAGAGTTAATTAGCATACATGTGGAAGCAGTTTATGGATGTAGTTTAATCCCAAACAAATGTGAAAATAAGCTCACAGTGTTTTGCAGAATGATTTACATTCATTATCATCTACTTTAAAAAAAAACATGCACATGCTTTTAAAAAAATCATTATCCCTTCCAGAAAATCAGTGAATAAAGCATTTCCATATTTGTACTTTTGAAAATTATGTACTTCCAGACAAGGTCATATTTTCTCAAATCAAAATAAAGTGTAAGCTTTTGTTTAAAGCTTATGGTTTCCAAACAGCACTCAGATACATAATAAAGATTACTGAATAACATAGGATTCAAGAAGTAAGTCAACTGATTTAATTGACTGTGCATCATTAGAAAACCAAACGTGCTTTAATAGTTCCTTTGAAAGACATTTTGGAAACCTCTATAAAAGCTCATGATGGCAAAAGGTATAATACATTACTCTTACTAGAAAATAACAAGTCTAATATTCAAAAGCTTGTGAAAGTCTCGTCATTTGATTGTGATCATGGTGTTCAGTGGACATAATTTGACCAGAGCTATAGCTTTACATTAATAGTGATGAATCATTCTGTAATGAAACTTGACTGTACATGGGAATTTAATATCAAAGTGAATAGACCATGAACTCAGTTGACTGACTCAGAATTCTCTGATATAATCTAATTGGGGTGCTCAGAAGACAAGATGGAGTCTTCTCACTACTGGTCTTCTTAAACAGGCCAAAACTCAAGTGACCTACAGACATGGTAGATGAGGTAATATTTATGCAGGAATATACCATTTATGAAGCACTTGATAGAATTACATATGTTTTCAATACCATATTTAAGGTACTTTGTATGTGCCACACAGGCCTAAAGGCCTCCATGCAATGGTAAACAAGAAAGTTAGTGTCCCTGTTCTTCAGAAAGTCTTAGCCTTAAGGGGAAAATAGTTATGTAATAAGAAAATTGCGAACTATGGGGAAAACTTTATAATAAGTAAATAACAGGGTGATTGAAATCTACAGGTGATTGTAATCTATGGGTTGGTAGTTACATCAAGGATGATCTGTCAAATAAAGAAATTTGGACATAGAAAATGGCTAGAAAACAATGGAGAGAAGAGGAGGGGGCATGTTCTGAAGACATTCTTTCTGGGAAGGGACAGTACTCACTATGGCTGGAAATTCAAGTCTGAATGTGACAGATTGCTGGTACACAATGCTGGAGAGATACATAGGGATCAACCCTGGAGGCATAGTAAGAACTTTGAACAGTAAACTTCGTCTTAACAACTACTGGCCTAACTGGTATCTATTAAATGTTTGCAGTGTGTTGAAAACATTGCATGTTAAAATTCCACACCCTCTAAATTGGAATTTGGGATATGATGAATCTTAGGCCCCATCTCAAGGTGTTGACTATGGCAGTTTCAGAAAGAAGCACCCATCCTCCCTTAGTTTTGATGTTTATTACCACAATATACATTCACAGGAGACAAATGGAATAAATCACTGGTGTTCAAAAACACACAGTGACTGCCCAAAATTTGTCATGTTTTAATGTAGAAATACACAAGGTCATCAATACACAATTCCTTCATTTAAATTTTACATTCCCTGGCAGATTACATTTTGTTGAGAGGTGTATAGGGAGGAGGAAACTTAGAAGGCACACATCAATTTAAACCAGTTTGATTTGTGCATGGGAGTGGCAAATTGTGTTGCAATTTGTATTTGATTTTGAAAACTTGTTTTATTGGATCCAAGATCATTTATGACAGTTAGATTTGGATTTTACTTTCCAGTAATGCTTCTCCTTAAATTGGCCTTTCTTTACCGAGCATAAGCATGTTGGGAATATCATACAAATTCAGTTTGCTTAGAGAGGTGGAATGCTGCAAGAAAAATATATGCTAGCTATCCTGTGGTAGAAAATAATGCTTCAAATTGTGTTATTATAAGAGGTCAAGTTGAGACTTTCACGAATAAGTTGATCCCCTGAATCCCTTCTATATGAAGTCAGTATAAAAGAGAAAAGTCTGCTTTTATTCAAACTTCCTTGGAATTCTTAGAGTTAGATGGAACAGTTGAGTTTTGTGAAGACAGATTCCTACCAATAGATTCATGTGTAATCTTTTTCTTTCTGTGCTTCCCTTTTCAGGCAGTAGAATGAGAGTTCTCTGAGAAGGCTCATGACAGCTCTACTAGATATTTAACCTCCATATTCCTTTTAGGCGTGGAACTGGGCATTTCCAAAATCACACAGACACAAGAGCCAATATTATCTGGGTGGCCCCTACTAATAAATCAACATTTGGTTTTAGAACCAGTAGCTTCTAATTCCCTAATTATTTGACCAACCTGATCACCCAAATATTATAAACTACATATTACTTTTTTGGTTAATTTCTTTCTGATGTTCATATTCTGTTTAATAAAGAGGACTTCCTCAGAAGAAAACTTGGGAGTATAGCACTGAGAATTCTTTTTCCTGACTAATAGAACACTTTAAATCAATAACAAATCTGTAGCTGTTTTCTCGTTTCTTAACTTCCTAAATAGGAAAGGAACACCTGTATCAAATTCAAATAATTTGTATAATGAATTTTCATTTCATTTACGTTAGAGAATTAGTTGATTTCCCTTTTACCCAGTGAATGTGAAAATGCTTTGGAACTTCCAATGCACGTTATTTTTATTGGTAAAAATTGGTGAGGGAGGTGTTCCTGCCACAAGGCTATATGAAGTAACTTTTAATCCTTTTTCCTTTTCTTCATTTTGTGCCACTATGACTCAGTAAAATATGCATCTGAGATCAACAGCTCATGACACTAATGAAGCCAAAGACAGAAAATACAATTTTAATGTATATGTTTTTTCCCATTGACCTCCCTATTGCTACCAAACACAAATTTTAAACACAAATTTAATCATGTTACTCAGTTGCTGAAAATCCTTCTGTAGATAGTTTCCATTGTTTTCAGGGAAAAAAAGTTCCCAATTCAATCTAATAATATACAATAATACCAGTAATAGTAATTGATTCTTATTGTAAGCAGACACATCTCTAAGCACATAAGAGAATAAAATTATCCATTATTTTATATTCAAGAAGGGAAAAGACTGATTTTTTGGGGGTCACAGAACAAGTAACCACTAGAACCAATTTTAAACCCATCTCAATCTATCAGAAAAATTCACATCAGTAACCAATCTGTGACAGTCCCAATCAGTAGCAGCCTCACTCTGGTGACCATGCTTCTGAGAGTCAGTGAAGCATTTCTGCGGTCAACCATTTTGCAGTCACCATCCTTCCATAGCTAAAAACATTCCAAACACTCCAGCTCCTGAAAGTTCACCAATCTCCCCAACTCCATATTAATAGTTTGACGTATCTAGATTTACTATGTACTATAAGGACTATTCACCTTTGCTTGTCAAGTAATAAATTCAGCTATTTTCTTGAGATATTGATAATTAATTTATTTCATAAATAGTGCTATGAAGGACCCAATATTCTCCCTTTTTTAAGGATAAAGGAAATAAATAGACATTCAGTAATTTACACATCACTTAGCAAATAAGCAGTAAAGTGAAATTTGAATCCTGATGATATGATTCCTGAGCCAATGCTCTTCAGCATTATTACATGCAGTCTCTATTGGTTTCTTCTTTTTTATTTTTTCTAAATTTTGAGATATAATATTCTTTTATTTTTTTCCCAAACACTTCCCTTTCACACTTCCCTTATCCTCTGCTAACTTCTAATGTACTCTCCCTGCATAATTCCTATTTCTAGTCATGTCTAAGTGATATCATGCAATATTTGTCTTTATATTCTTTATTTACTTAGCTGGGAATAATTTTTCTGGTGTCCTCCATTGCTGCATGTCTTATACCTTCATTCTTTCTTACAGTTGAATAATATTCCATTGTGTTTATGTACCACATTTTATTTATCCATTCATTTGTTGGTGGACATTTGGGTTGTTTCTACCTAATGGGTATATGAATAATGATGCTGTAAATATTGCTGTACAAGTATTTGTTTGAGATCCTGTTTTCTATTTCTTTGGTATATACTTAGAAGTGGAATTGTTGGGTCATATGGAAATTCTATATTTAACTTTTTGAGGAACGACCCTATTATTTTCCACAGTAACTACACCATTTTACATTACCACCAACAATGCACTAGTGCACCAATTTTTCTACATCTTCTCCAATACATTTTTTGTTTTGTTTTGTTTTCAATAAAGGCCAACCTTGTTGGTATGAAATAGTATCCATTTGTGGTTTTTCTGTTGCATTTCTCTAATGGCTATACATGTTGAGCAACTTTTCATGTGCTTATTAGGTTTTTGTATATCTTAGGAGAAATGTCTATTTAAGTCTTTTGCCCATTTTCAAATTGGTTTGTCCTTTTGTTCTTGGATTGTAAATTTTCTTATATATTCTGGATATTAAGTGTTTGTTAAATATATGGTTTTTAACTAATTTTTCCAAATGTGTAGGTTATCTTTCCAATTTCCTGATACTTTCCTTTGATGCACAGGCATTTATACTTTGATGAAGTCAAGTGTATCTATTATTTCTTTTGTTGCTCATGCTTTTGGTGTCATTACTAAGAATCTATTGCTGAATCCCAGGTCATGAAGAATTTCCCCTTGTCTTCTAAGAGTTTTATAGTTTTAAGTCACATTTAGCCTCTTGATCCATATTTGGTATGAGTACAAAGTCTAACTTCATTCTTTTGCATGTGGATATCCAGTTTCATCAGCACCAATTGTTGAAGAGATTATTTTTCCCCAATTGCATGTACTTAGCACCCTAGTTGAAAATAAATTGTGCAAAGATGTCTGGGTCTATTTCTGGACTTTCAGCCCTGTCCCATTGGTCTACTTGTGTGTCTTTTTGCAAATACAACACTTACACACTGTTTTGATTATTGTAGCTTTGTAGTACAATCTGAAATTGGGATACATGCATCCTCCAAGTTTGTTCTTTTTCTAAATTGTTTTGGCTCTTCAGGGCCCACTTGCAGAGGCATTTGAATTTGAGGATTGGCTTTTACTGTTTTTGCAAAACAGGATGCTGAAATTTTGATAGGGCTTGCACTGAATCTGTAGATTGTTTTGGGCAATAATGACATCTTCTTGGATTGAATTATGTATCCTAGAAAAACATGTTCTTAAACTTAATCCATTCCTGTGGGTGTGAACCTATTGTAAGTAGGATCTCTTAAAGATGCTACTTCAGTTAAGGTGTAGCCCAATTGAATCATGGTAAGCTTTAATTAGATTACTGGAGTTCTCCATAGGCAGAGTGAAATTCCGACATAGAGAGAAGTCATGGAGAATAGCTAGAAACAGCTGGATATTTAGTGGAGAATAATTTCAAGGTACATGTAGAAGGTGCAGCCTGCCTTCTCCTTAGAGCTTATGATAAAATGTAAGAGGAAAGGGATAAATTGAAAATTAAACTCTGTCATAAAGGAACCAGCTACTGATCAGCCTGAAAATGCAGCCTATTCAGATAGTGCACTCTGAGACTAGGGCCAGAAGCAGGTCTATCAGAGGGATGTCCCTGAACTTTCAGGAAGTGACTTTCCAGTGAAAAGTTTCCATGTAAGGGTTTAACCGAACAGAAGTTGTGACTGAACAATGATCCAGTCAGGCATTTCAGATGAAGTCAATATTTAGAATGTAGTTATCCATGGAATGTTCTTTTGTCTGAAGGTTTGGACACCCTGGAATAGACAAAACTGACAGTTTTTCACAATTTGTTTGAGCAGAAACCCTGCCAACTGGGACTGAAAGAAACAGAGAAGGGACAGATTGAGGAAATAATGACTTCAAGGGCTTCAATAGAAGCTGAAGTTTGGACTGAAAACATCTCTTTGAACCAAGAGAGCAGGCCCACCCAAATGTGTGGAAAGGCCATATCTGCTCTGGTGCTTGAATGGTGCAAGTCACCTTCCCTGGAACTTGGAGGGACTAGGTCATGTGTCCTAGTGTTCAGGGATAGTGTGGCCACCTCATTGTTCAGAAATGGTGGGGCCTCTGCCTCAGTGTTTGTAGAAACCCTATCCACCATTCTGATGCTTGGAGAGGGTGGGGCTACACCCCAATACTTGGAGAGAGCATGACCACTGCATAAGTACTTGGAAAAGGTGGACTGCCATTCTACCAGGCTCAGACAACAGAGCATCAAGCCATGGAAGTCTCCTTGAGATCTAATGGAGTTTTCCCTGCTGGGTTTTAGACTTGTTTGGGATCATTGACCTCTGTTTTCTCCCTGTTGAAGTGGGAATTTTTATCCTATGCCTGTTCTACCATTCTATATTGAAAGCAGATAACTTGTTTTCTAGTTTTTACAAGTTTATCAGAGAGAAATTTTACCCCAACACAAACCATGCCCATAAATGATTTTGATGAGATTTTGTAATTAGTATTGTTACTGAAATAAGGTTTGTGAGATGTTGTGATAGAATGAATGTATTTTGCATGTGGGAAGAAAATGTCTTTTTGGGGTCCAGAGGTAAGACTATGGTAGGTTGAATTATGTACCACAGAATAAAATGTTCTTAATTTTAATCCTTTCCTGGGGTTTGAGCCCATGTAAATAGAATCTCTTGAAGATGTTACTTCAGTTAAGGTGTGGTCCAACTGAATCAGGATTGCCTTTAATCAGTATCACTGGACACTTAATAACAGAATGAAATTCAGACGTAGAATCCACAGACAGAAGACAGAAGCTGAAAGTCAAATGAATCCAGAAGAATAAAGAGAAGAGACCTCCATGTGCATTATCATGTGATGGAAAAGCCAAGCAACCCCAAAGATTGCTGACTAGCCAAAAGATCCCTACCGCAGGAAGGAGTAAGTCTGTTAAATTCTAAAACTGTGAGTCAATACATTCCAGTTTTTAAGACAACCCATTTTATAATATTTATTTTAGCAGAAGGAAAACTAAGACACAGCTTAATTATGTTAGCTCTTCCTGTCCATGAACATGGTATATCTCCCATTTATTTAAGTCATCTTTAATTTATTTCAGTAGTTGTTTATAGTATTCAGTATATAAATTTTCTGTCCTGGGTTACATTTAATAGCATCTTTTAGATACTATTATAAATGTAACTGTTTTCTTAATTTCCTATAGGAAAAAATGGAAATTTACATGTTGATCTCATACCATGACATTTTGCTAAACTTGTTTATTAGCTCTAATAGTTTTTCTTCTGGATTCCTTTGGATTTTCTATGTGGAAGATCATGTCATCTGCAAATACAGATCATTTTAGTTCATCCTTTCTGATTTTGATATATTTTATTATTTTCTCTGACTAACTGCTCTGGCTAGAACTTCTAGAATGTAATTTAATAGCAGTGGTGAAATCAGGCATCCTTGTTGTGTTCTTGATCTTAGGGAGAAAGTTATAAGTCTTTCAACTTTGAAGATGCTGATAGTTGTGAGTTTTTTGTAAGTGGCCTTTTTCATGGTGAGAAAGTTCCCTTATATTCTTATTTTTCTGGGTGTTTTTTTTTTTTAAATTTAGTAAAGTGTGCTAGATTTTTGTCAAATGCCTTTTCTTCATTTGTTGAGATGTCATGTGTCCCCCCCTTCTACTTATGTAGTCTATTACATTGAGTAATTTACTTATATTGAATCACTTTCTTATTCTTCAAATAAATCCCACTTGATCATTAATGTGCTGTTGGATTGAGTTTGCTAGTATTTTGTTGAGGATTATTGTATCTAATTCATAAGGGATATTGGTCTGTAATTTTTATTTCTTGTGATATACTTATCAGGCTTTGGTATCAGGGTAATTCTAATCAAATAGTATGAATTAGAAAGTCTTTCCTCCTTTTGAATTCTTTAGAAGAGTTGAAGGTTTGTTTTTTATTCTTATTTAAATGTTTGGTAGCATTTGCCAGTAAAACCATCTGTTCCTGGATGTTGTCTTTCATGGAAGATTTTTAATTATTGATTCAACCACTCTACTGCCTATAGGTTTGTTAGGATATCTATTTCTTCTTGAGTCACTTTAGGGAATTTGTGAATTTCAAGGAATTTTTCCATTTCTTCTGGATTACCAATTTGTTGTGTACAAATTACGGTATTGTCTTATAATCCTTTATATTTCTGTAAGGTCAGTAGTGATATCACCATTTTCATTTCTGATTTTAGTTGTTTGAGTCTTTTATTTATTTTTTCTATCTCAATCTAGCTAAAGGTCAATGGATTTTGTTAATTTTTTTAAAGAACCAAATCTTGTGCATTGTTTAATTCTCTCAATTGTTTTTTTATTCTCTATTTCTTTATCTCCACCCTAATTTTTATTATTTTGTTTTTTACTAATTTTAAGTTTCTTTTCCCCTCTTTCTGTAGTTCTCAAGATGAGAAATTAGATTATTAATTTGAGATATTTCTTCTTTTAAAATATTGACATTCAAAACTATAAATTTCCTTCTGAGCACTGCCTTTCCTACATCACATAAGTTTGATATGGTCTTCATTTTCATTCATCTCTCAGTATTTCAGATTTTCTTTGTAATTTTTTATTTAACTCATTGGCTGTGTAAAGGTGAGCTGTTTCATTTACACATATTTGTGAATTTTCCATTTTTCCTTCTGAAAATGATTTCTTACTTCATTCAATAGTGATGGGAGAAGTTACTTTGTATGACTATAATATTTTAAAATTTATTGAAATTTCTCTGGTGCCCTAATATATGGTCTATCCTAGATAATTATACATGTGTACTTGAAAAGAATGTATATTCTGCTGTTATTGTTTTAAATGTTCTTTATTTGCCTGTTATACCTAGTTGACTTATAGTGTGGTTTAGGTTCTCTATTTCCTTGTTCTTATGTTCAGACATTCTATCCAGTATTGAAAGTGATGTATTGGAATCACCAAACAATATTTGTATTTTTGTTGAACTATTTCTGCCTTCAATTTTGTCAAAATTTGCTTCATATATTTTAGGACCCTCTTGTTAGGTGCACATAGTTTTATAAGTACTATATCTTCTTCCCTTTAATCAATAGATAAAATAACCTTCTTCGTTACTTGTAACCATTTTATGATTAAATTCTATTTTGTCTAATATCAATATAGCCACTCCAGGTCTTGCATGAAATGTATATATTTTTTCTATTCTTTCACTTTCAATTTTTTGATCTTTGGATATAAATGGATCCCTTATAAAAACCATATAGTTGGGTCATGTCTTCTTATTCATTCTGCTGTGCTCTGCATTTTGATTGGAGAATTTAATATATTTACCTTTAAGGTAATTATTGATAAGGCATGACTTAGCCATTTTGGTACATGATTTTATATCTCTTATTCCTTATTATTTTGCTCCTTTCCTCCATTACTATCCTCCTCTTTGTTTAGATTACCTTTTATAATGAGCCACTTTGAATTGCTTCTAATTTTGTTTTATATAGAGTATTTTAGATATTTTCTTTATGGTTACCGTGGGGATTATGTTTAAAATCATGAATCTATTAGTATTTAGTTTATATTGATACCAACTTGACTTCAATCACCTAAACAGTCTGGGATCCTATATCGCTCTGTCCCTCTCTTTTATGTTCTTGTCACAAATTACATCTTTATGTATTGTATACCCAATAACAAAGGTTTATGTTTATTTTTGTGCACTTGATTAAACATGGATTAAACATGGGCCATCAGGCATGGGAAGCAGGCTCTCAGTCACTGAGCTATCCCACTCCACGTGCATTTGAAGTAAAAAACAGCATTGCAAGTGAAAATGCATTAACACTGGCATTTATATTTCCTGTATGTTTACCTATATCAGCAGTATTTATTTATTCATTCAGCTTTGAGTTCCTGTCTAGTGCCCTTTCATTTTACATGAAAGACTCATTTAGAATTTCCTGTTAGTGATAATTAACTTCCCCAGCTCTTTTTGTTCCAAAATGTCTCAATTTCTCCCTCACTTTGTAAGGACAGTTTGCTGGGTATATTGCTCTTGGATAATAACCTTTTTTTCCCCTTCAGCACTTTAAATATGTCCTCCCACTGCCTTCTGGCCTCCATAGTTTCTATTGAAAATTCAGACATTAATCATATTAAGGATCCCTTGTATGTGACACATCACTTCTCTCTCGCTATTTTTTAGGGTTCTGTCTTTATCCTTGACATTTGATAATATAATCATTATGTATCTCAGTGTAGATATTTTTGGGTTCATCCTCTTTGACATTCATTTACTTTCTTGGATTTGTATAGTTATACTTTCACCAGAATTGGGGAAGTTTTCAGTCATTATTTCTTCAAATTTGTTTTCTGCCCCTTTATCTCTCTCTTCTCCTTCTGCTACTCCTAGTATGCATAATTGGAACACTTGATACTGTGCCACAGGTTCCTCATACTGAGCTCATTTTTTAATTCATTTTTTCTTTCTCCTCCTCAAATTAGGCAATTTCTTTTTTTTTAAATATGCTTTTTTTTTTAAAGATTTTTTATTTATTTTTATTTCTTTCCCCTTCCCGCCCACCCCGGTTGTATGTTCTCTGTGTCTATTTGCTGCGTGTTCTTTGTCTGCTTCTGTTGTTGTCAGTGGAACAGGGAATCTGTGCTTCTTTTTGTTGTGTCAGCTCTCCGTGTGTGTGGCACAATTTCTGGGCAGGCTGCACTTTGTTTTGCACTGGGCAGCTCTCCTTACGGGGTGCACTCCTTGCGTATGGGGCTTCCCTACACGGGGGACACCACTGCGTGGCACGGCACCCCTTGCGTGCATCAGCACTGCGCATGGACCAGCTCCACACGGGTCAAGGAGGCCCTGGGTTTGAACCGCGGACCTCCCATGTGGTAGACGGACGCCCTAGCCACTGGGCCAAGTCCACTGCCAAATAAGGCAATTTCAATTGCCTTATCTTCAAGCTTTGTTGATCCTTACTTCTGAACCCCTCTTTTGAATTTTTCATTTTATTTATTGTACCTTCCAACTCCAATTTTTTGTGTTTCATTCTTTGTAATTTCTACCTCATTAGTGAAGTTCACATTTTGTTCATATATTGTTTTCTGATTTCCTTTAGTTGTTTTCCATGTTTTTCTTTAGTTCACATATCTTATTTAAGAAAGTGTGTATGAGATACTTGATTAGTAGTTCCAGGGACTAAGTTTCCTCTCTAATAGTTTCTGTCAAATTCTTTTTGTTTTCCCTGTGACTGAGATATACTTTCCTTTCTCCGTGTATATTTTATAATTTTTTTTTTCCTGAGGATTAGATATTCTGAATTTTGGGTTGTGGTCACTTAAAATCTAGTTCTCCTACTTTTCAATCCATCAGAACAAGAAAAAAATAAAAATAAGTAAACAAAAAAGACAAAAAAAAAGAAGGAAAGAGAGGGAAGAAAAAGAACAGGAGAAAATATATACTAACAAATAGATAAAACACCATCTTACACCATATACACACTAAAAAAGAAAGTTTTTTTTACAAAGGAAGTATTATACCTCTCCAAAATTTTTGATACATGTGATGGGAAGTTGGAAGCTACTATTGTTGAGGCCAAAACATAGACCAGCTTCCATGCTCACTCCTTGTGGATCCTCCTGACCAAAAAAAATGCAAAAAAAAAAAAAGAGAAAGAAAAAATATAACCAACAAACTGAAATAAATAAATAAGTAAATAAGATGCACACTGTCTCTTTAAATTCTGGTTGATTAGTAGATACTGAGGTAAGACCAGAAGACACTGTTGCTGAGAGGATCACAACCAAGGCTAAGGTCTGCGCTGGACCCGCAGGTACCTGGCAGTCCAAATAACACAAGAAAAAGAGAAGAAACCCAACCAAAAACGAAAAGGTGCACTGGCTTTTTACATCCAGGCCAATGCTAATATAAAACCTGAAGCCAGTCTTGACTCTTGGACGGAAACCTAGGTTAGCATCTGCCCTGAAGTCTTAGGGATCTGCAAGACCAAGAAACCCACCCACAAAAGAAAGAAAACCAACCCAAAAAAAGGTTCATTGGCTCTTTACTTACTGTGGGATGCTGGTGAGAGTCCAGAATCTGCTGCTGGACAGTGGGCCCAAACTGAAGCCAGCCTCTCTATTGATCCCTCAGATTTCCCCTCAACCTCAACTTTTGGAGGACAAGGTTTTCTCTGCCTACCCCAGCCCCAGCTAGTCACTTAGGGAATCCTGGTCATGTTTTCACAGCCACTGCCCTTTCCACAGCCACAGCCCTTTCCAAAGCTGCTGCCGTGAGTCTGAGGAATAGGGACTAGTCACTGCTTAACACATTCACAAAAGCTAAATGTTTGGCATCCTCTTGATTTTTCTGGTACTCCTGTAATTGTTCTAGATGTCTAGTCTCAGGGTTACCACCTAGTTCATTCAAATCTCTTTTTCTATATATTTATTTTTCTAGTGGAGGTAACAATCTGTAAAACTTCCTCCTCCAGCATTTTGCACCTTTGCTGTACCTATTATTGATTTTTCTGTAATTATTAATTCTACAGGCTCAGTTCTCAAAACTCCCCAACATTCACCAATCACTCCTTCCCTAACAGGTTATGAACTTGAAGTTCCCTGAATGCTCCATGCCTGCCCTTTCCACATCTCACTGATGTTTTTGTGCAGAATTTTCACTTAGGAAAAAAAAAATCCTTCTCACCTCAGTTAAGCCTGGGGTAATATGCATCCTTCATTAGCTTTTACATTTACATTTATTCAAAGGAACCTCTAACTAATTCCTTTGTTTAATAGATGCAGAAATTGAGATCCAAAAAGATATATAATTTGCCCCAAAGTTACACAGCCAACAAGATATAAAAGCACTAAAGCATGTTAATTCAGATTCACAGTCTTGCCACTTCTCACAGGAAATATTTTCTGACATCTTAAAAACTTGGTTCTTCCTTTCAATCACTCTCCAGTTTCTCAATATTCTGCTTCTCTTTTGTCATCAAAATGGCAACACCGTGTGGAAGCTTCCTATTTAGATATTGCACATCCTAATATTTAATGTTTTATTTGTCTATTTCCCCTGAAAAATAGCCCTATTGTGCTGATTCATGGTAAATTTAAGATATGATGAGGGTGTTCCATGTTTAACTAAACAATGCAGTGATAATATCTGTAATTCAGCCAACATATTAGTCACAGTTAGCATTCAGTAAATCACAGGTTCTATTATTATGCATTGGCCTTACATTTGTATTATTTTTCTTGCATTAATTATTTCACTAGTTGAGCTTATTGAATGTATTCTTATGGATTTCCATCAATTTGGGACTTTGAGATAGATATTACAGTTGTACATATGTCTCTCACTTTCCTTCTCAATGCCTTGATTTCCATATTCACAAAATATGAATTGTAACATGCTTGTTTCATGTGGTAGTTTTGAAGATTAAATATGGTAACTCAGACAATAAGCTTAGGACAAATGTTAACAACTAGAAAGTCCCAAAAAATGATGGGTTCAGTATTCCATTTTTAATCATGTCTCTTTATCTCTTACTAAATACATTAAAGTAGTAAAAGTAACATTTTAGAGAAGGGGTTGTTTTCTTATTAGTTGTTCTTTGTACTAGAAGACAATCTTCCAAAGGTGGGGGAGTAGTAACTTTTTAACAGCAATAAAAATTTGTTTGGGTATGATTATTTGGTTGCTTCTTGACTATCTGGAATTTCTTAAAAATGGGTTATACCAAAAAATTGGGTGGAATCTGTGACACCAGCTGTGCAACTAGAATTCCTGCTCATGTGAATAAATAAACCATCTCTTTCTGATATCCTATTTGCCACTGTCAAATTAGTCTTTCTAAAGGTTAGTTTAACATTGAGTGCCCTGCTCATGAACTTGCATAGACACCCCATTTCCTTTTGTATATGATACCTATTCCTCAGCTGTGCATTCATGTTTTGACCCACCTTTTTCAAGTTTTCTTCCATTACTTCCTATCAAGGCTTTCTCCACACAGTTTTGGCCACTTTTAATATCTGCTTTATTACATTTCTCACAACCACATTATCTCCGTCAGGGCCTATCCCAGCTCTATTAAGTCTTCACAAGAACTGGACATAATCTCCCTTGCGTAAGGTACTGATCTCCTAGCTCTCTTGAAGTGTTTCTTACTTCCTACCTGTTTTAGGCTCCTAGCTACTAAAGCAAATACCATGCAAGGGGTTGGCTTAAACAATGGTAATTTATTGGCTTGCAATTTTGAGTCTAGGAGAAGTCCAAAATCAAGGCATCAAAGAGATGATTTCTCCCAAAAACATTCTGGGACTGACTGCCAGCAATCCTTTTTCCTTGGTTTTTCTGTCATATGGCAGTGTACATGGTGGCTTCTCCTGGATTTTCCCTTCTAATTCAAGTTCCATCAGATGATGGCCTCTCCCTGTGGCTTTGCTCTTGTGGTCTTCCCTGTAAGACCTTCAGCAACAGAATTAAGACCCAATCTGATTCAATTGGTCCACACCCTAATTGATGTAACCTCATCAAACAATCCTATTTATAAGAGTTCACATCCACAGGCATGCATTAAGTTTAAGAGAATGTTTTTCTGTTACCTAGCTCCAAACCACCACATTACCTACATCACCTACTTAAAAGTGTGATCTTTTTCTACTGAACTATTACGTTTGAAGGGCTTGTTTTCTTTAAAGTTGCATCACATCTAATGCTAGTAGGGTAATTTGAACAATGCAGGTGCTCAATGTATTTTTGTATTCAATTAATTTAAATTTGAACATCTAAAATTAAAAGCCCAGAGTTTCCTTCAATATTTCTTCTAGTTTCAAGACCATTTTAAGAGATGATTGAAGTATTAGTTGGGGTTCTCTAGGGAAACAGAACCTACAGGAGGTATCTGTCAATATGAGATTTTATAAAATTGTCTCATGTGACCATGGGTTGCATGAATCTAAATTCCATAAGGCAGGTCACAAAGCAGGAACTCCCAGGAAGGTCCTTGATGACTTCCCCAGGAGAAGTTGGCTGTCTGAAGTAGAGATGGGAATTCTCTCTCTCATTGCTGAAATCACTTCTCCTTTTAAGGTCTCAACTGGTTGGAGGAGATGTCTCTCTTTGCTGAAGGCAATTCCCTCAGTTGATTGTAGATATAATCAGCCATAGATGCAATCAACTCACTGATAGTTTAAGCCCATGAATATCCTCAGAGTACAATTAGGCAGTGGTTGCTTGACCAAAGAGCTGGACACTGTTACCTGGACAAGTTGACATATGAATCTAACAATCACAATGAACTATATTTTTAACTGCACAATCACAGCATTCAACATAATTGCAGATAAGCATTGTAGAGCATAAATCCCACCCAAATCAACATTTAAAAGTTTAAGACTTGATTGACATCATTGATACATTTTTAAATAAAATATGTGGGAGACTGAACCAAAATTTCAGCACATTTGGGCTTAATTATAAGTTTTTAAAGGGGATAATTAAAACATGGTCAAAATACAAAAATTCAAATTTTGGGTAATCCAGGTCTATAATCAGGACTACCTACTATGTGTCTAGAATAATGTTTTGTCACAGGAGGTTCTCAATAAATGTTTATTAAATAAATTAATCAAAGATGTTTGAAAATCTTATGGATATATGCTTAGTGACATCTCATAATATATTCAAGGATTACCTTCCATTTAAATATTAGTTTCCCCATTTGTTTTTTCTGGTTTATTATTTTTTAAAATCTATGTTGAATAATATTCTAAATATGCTTATTTTAACACCTTAGTACAATCTAAACTGTTCTGTGAAGCAGAGAGCAATCACTCAGGCTAAGAACTACCATTACAATTGGTCCTCAAAACCAACATTAAAAATTAACTAATATTACTAACATTTCCATGATCATAAATTTTGCCACCCTATTTGGTGTTGTACTTACACTGAACTTAATGGAATACTGACAAAGGTCACAGAAAGTATAATGGAACAAAATAGAATAAAACACACTGATTAAAAACTTTTCTCCAAAATAAAGTAAAGAAAGTATGTTGAAAATAAATTTCTTCTGGTTCAATGGGCCCCTTCTCAGAAGGAGTCTATTTAGTGGGATTAAAAAGGAAATTATTGCCTCATTTTTTAAAAAGTCAAACCTTGAGAATCTGGTCCAGGTTTAATGAACTGAGCTTAATTCTCTACTCAGCATGAATGCAGTCTGCTTTCTTGGACATCGAGAAGAAATGCCATTAACCTTTATCCACCACAAACCACAGAACACCATCATCTTCCTTGATTCCAGTCTTAGGAAGGAAAAATGGACCAGGACACTCCAGAAATTTTGACCCATGAAGATTTTGTTTTTATTGTGGATGCAAGGACATTCCTAAGCAAGCAGATGATGCTGGCACAGAGCAGAGAGTGTTGATGATATCTGTCACCCGAGCAGCAACTCAACCATTCCCAGCCCTTGGATATTTCTCTGTCTTGCCAGGATTTCCTTTCCAAAGCTCCTTCTGACTGAAGTTCTTGCTTGCCCAATATTCTTTAAGATACTATCTGTTGCCTCTATGGATGTTTCCTTCTCTTTGCTCCATGCCAATTCGTTCAAGGAACATTTTTCCCTTTATTTTCCATAGGAGACCATGCATGCAAGGTATTTTGTGTGTACATAGCAGACTTTACTGAACCTTTTAAATAAGAAGGCTTTACATTTTAATCATCCAAAAGACGTTTAAAATACATAATAGGCAACTTTCTGATTAAACAAAGACTTTTGTACCATTATATTTTAACCCATCCTCAATCCCCTCTCTTTCCTCTACTCCCTTCTATTTCCAGCCCTTCACATTTTTATTCATTTATTATGTAAAATAGTTAACCCATCTTTTTATATCTCATCTCCTGCCTTCACAATCCCTTAATATTTGATTCATCATTCCATCCCACTCTATCACTAAGATTTATCAAGTATTATCTAAACCAAGATAATTCTTTCCCCATGAAGAATCTTAGTGCCTACCCTCAATATTGTTTTAAAGCCTGCTACAGGTGTAATCTCTGAAGCTACCTCAGCCACACCACTGAACACATGACATGTTAGTTACAGACGGAATGCTGGAATCTGTAAGTTGAACTGTAACCGAGCACAACCTTGCAGTGCCAACCACCGCAATCCTGTCAGGTCAATGTTTGTTTACTCTTGTCTATTCCTTCTCTTCAAAAGAGGCAAAATCTGTTCCTTTCACCTAGTTCTCACCTTGGCAATTTATGTTGCACCTACTCTTACTTTGGTGCAGATATCTATTTTCTTTCTATTAATGGGTGTATCACCTTACTCTTAACTTTAAAAAAAATCCCTACTTTGAAGCTCTTCCAGGGTAGAAGAGAATCATTTGATTGGAGTGAGACAAACGACTTACTTTAAGAAAACAAAAAGCTGACTGTTCCCTTCACTTGCTTTCTCTTATCAAGAATAGGAAATTATGATTTTTTAAAAAATCAGCAAGAGCTTGTTCTTACTGCATTTCATGCTATTTCTGCGTTTGTGAGCTCTCAGCAGCCTTCCGTGGTGTCAACCCATTATATACCTTTAAAAAAAAAAACTGCCTCCATTAAACTTTAAGCTGTCAAGGATTACAACGAAAAGATGCAATTTTTTTCACTGCAGGAAAGGTCTGATTTAGTAACAAGCTATAAGCTAACAGAGCAGCAGAATCCGCATAAAATGTTTCATTGAAAGGGGGAAAAACATGCTGCTTTTTTGTATGTTCCAACCTTGTTTTTCATTTTTTATCTTTCTTAATTTATATATATATATACCACTTAGCTTTCAAATAGAATAAAAACTAGGAAGTATGTTCTTCTTACATGTGCAGCTACAAACCTTGCTATTCAAATAGCACATACAGGCACACAATTGGGTTATATGGCTTTCATATTGGAAGGGGCACAATTGAGAAATAAATGTTAGTCCTTGTTGCTGTCTAGCTTACATGTTTAATATTGATTTAATTAGTCATTTAATTCCAAACACCCTTATTATCGACTTGTTTGAAAAGGCTATTTACTTTCACCACAATGCATACATTAAAATAAGTGACTGAATAGAAAACCAGGCTTGTGGCCTGGTGCTTTCTTCCTACAGAAATGATATCTCCCCCATTTTAGCTCCAGCATCACAATGTCAAACATTCCGCACACATTCCCTAAGGAATCTGCAAGGCTAATTAGGGTGAGCTTCACCATAAAGAATACAGTTGTTAAAACAGCTTCTGTACACACTAGAGTAATGAGCATTCTTCACACACGCTGTGATTTGTTACTGCAATTTGCAGTCCTATATCTCTTAGGAAATAACTCATGTGTTGTTATTTATTGCATGTATGATTATTAATGATATATTAACAACTGTTGAAAGCAACTTATTTCACCTCAATAACTCATGTACTTAGTTCAATGTTTAAAGACCCAGAGAAGCATCAATTTTCTAGAAGACTATGCCTTTTCTTTTCTTTTCTTTGTTTTTCTTTTCACAAGAAAGCAAAGAAAATGTCCAAAATTATATGAGTAATAGAAATATTCTTTAACTTTTCTTAAGGAAAATTTTATTACCATGGTTAGACAGAGCAGATAGTTTGGGTGGATAGATAACAGGTTTTTGAACTTTCATAAATTAAGGCCACCCCTATAAAACAATGTCTTTATCAAAAGGCAACTGAAATATCCTGTGGCAATTCTTATTTAGTAATTTGAGTAGGGACAACATCATGTACAAAACAAATTTTTATTAATGTTACTAGCAGAAATACATTGCTGCTGGACGAACAGTTCAAATATGGAGTTAACCAAATACTACAAAATACTGTGTTGGTACTTTATCTTACATTAAATATACAAGTGAGGTTAAGCTACTGACTTAAATATTATGTGTGAGACATCACACCGTTTTGCATTGATAAAAACTGAGCTCCTTACTGCTTCACCTTCAGCACTGACAGATTTTTACCAATTAACTGCTACCCAAATGTCTTCTGATAATTGGAACAGAGAACAAGAAAGCTTTTGTTTCAGAAATTAGAACTATGGCATTAGTTCTTAACTTTCATGAATCTTGGAGCCACAACACGGGATGATTCCAGGGTCTAAAGACCTGTTTTAGTGCACCTGAGATCATGAGTGTTTTGTGTTTGGATTCATGCAGGAACCTTTTCCAAAAATATATATTGCATTAAGAGTGTGGCATATTTCCAGAAAGACAAAAGATTCTTCCTTTTGAAATCTTCAGCAATTTAAAGAGCACTGCTCTATATTGGGAGTTTTTTATGAAGCACTACAGTAATGTAGTAGATCTACATGATATATAGAGGCAAATAAGCAATTAATTCAGCTTTGATCATCAGAAAGAACGATTATTGACACAAAGAAATACCATGTGATGAGACAGCAACTTAGGTTGCTAATTACTTAAGTTTATAAAATAAATTCTGACAAATGTTCATTTCATGAGGCTTTCCACACTCTCCCGTGAAATACTGTTTTGCAATAAATATAGTCAGAGCAGTTGGGAAAGCTGATATTAAATACTGACTTCTTTGAAATCATTTCTATTGCAAGGCTTTTTCTTTTTTAAGCAGAGTGTACTAAAAAATCAGTTGAAGGAATCTGGTTCTCAAAGGAAGAATAAGATGCCATTTTGCAAAATGCTAGAGGTCTGAGGCAGAAAATACTATAACAGTATAAAGCAAGCAAACAAATAAACAAGAAATGAGAATGAGTCTCCAGAACAGTCTTTCTAGCATGAGTGAAGGGACAGGACTTGAAGGAAAGCAACACATCTGCATATCTAAGGAAAATGATAACAACATCAGATGAAACAAGTGAATATCAGGATTGAAAAGGCTGCAGGAGTTTGCAAGCAGATGTCAAAAAGCATACAAGAAAATGTCAAGAAAAGTATAACAAGCAGCTAAAACTGGTTGCAGAGATTAGGGTGCTAAATATATGCATGATGAGCACACCACTCTATGGCTTACAGACCTAAGAGATGCTTTGCAAGCAAGAAGGGGGAAAACAGAGTCTCATGAATAATTTCTGCAGATAAAACTGGGGTCAGAATGTAAACCGAGGTAGAAAGCAAAAAAATGCTCTGCCTCGAACTTTCTTCCAGAATCCCTGTGCCAGGCTAATTTGCCAGATGATGAGAGAATGACCTTTTATTAAATAGAATATTTAATAAAACAAGTAAAATATGCTAGGTCTAGAGGGGAAATATAAAAGAAAGCCTTGAGGTAATTATTATAATCTTTAACTTTCAGAAACCTACTTTTTGAAAGCTTACAAATAAGCAGCAGAATTGCAAATCACAGAATTGTGAAATGTCTTCATAGCAACAACTTTATAGTAAAATTAAGTTTCCTGAACCCAAAGTAAGGCTCCATTATGACATGACTCAATTCTAACTCCAAAAGTTCCACGAGTTTACTCTAACGTGAGTAATTTACTACGATCCTGATCTACCATGAAAAATCAATGAAATTTATTAGTAGACTACAATAGGGATATAAAACATTAGGTTAATTTTTAGCTTAAACTCTGTCCTTACAGGAAACAAAAGGCAGGAAAACATCTTTCCTTCTTTATACCATGACTAAAGGAGTTATTAATTACAGAAGAATCAGTACTACCGTACCAAGATTTATGTTTACCTCACTGAGACTAGCAAAGCATAATTTATGAAAAAAATTCTACAAGGTGATAGCAACACTAATATTGTATTTTGGCTTCTCTTACAAGGACAAACTATGTCAGAAGACACCAGAAACCCCTTAACAGAATCGTTGTGAAGAGTTTGCTTCGAAGACTCTCCTATGCTGGTTTCTCTTAAAGGCATATCAGTCTTACTTACCAAGACTTCCTGGAACAAAACCTGTGTTCAATAAATATTTGTTGAACTAGATTTGGTATACATAACTTCAGGTCTTTCAATTTCAAGTGCTGTGCTTGCTGCTGGTCTTCTCGGTCCCATGGCTAGTTAGTAATGTAATCAGACATTTCCAAAAGAGCCCTTTCTCAATTGCCTATATTAATTTTAGAAAGATGTTACCTTCGTGCCTTGGAAGACTCATCTGTGTAGTCAACAAGGCAGTGGCCATCTGGTAGTATGCTCACCTTTCCTCTGAATCTGTCTTATCTATACCATTGCCTTCTCTATTTTCCTTATGCAGGCAAGAACCACATGAGAATTTTAATTTTTATAAGACAAGAAAGAGACTTTCCTGAAGCTAGTAACTCCTGTCACTTGGTGATTTCAGCTTAAGTGAAAACATGACAAAAGCAGTGACAAATCTAGATGGAAAGCTAGATATAAAGATTAGATTGCTCGATCGATCAATAGATAAATTAGATAGATATTCATACACAGAGTTTTATCAGTGGACAAACTAAGCTGATCTAAGCATTATGATACATTGTAGCTCTTGGGATGTGAGAGAAAACTGACCCAAAATGAAATTGTAACCCACTGTAACCAAAGTAAGAACATGCCAGGGAACTCCATTCCACTACTGCTGAATTTACCAAGGGTATTCTTTGGAGGAAGATTTGGGAAAGAAAAAGTTTCCAGAGGCATATGGAGGAAAGGGAGATTAAAGGAAACTGATTCTATAGAGCCACAGTCTCTCAGCCTCAGAAGTCTGGTTACTGCAAGAAAACAGATAAAAAGGCCATTGCTTTGAGCATCAAAAATACTTCCTGTGGCAGTACCCATGGCTATATAATCATCACTGCCTTCTATATATTTTTGTTTCATTCATTTCCAGTCAAAAATAATAGACCTACATAACGTAAAAAGTAACTTTGATCCAAACATTGAAAATAAAAATAAAAGTCTTTCCTATTCCTACCACTGACCTAGAACCAAGCCTACTTATCCTGGCTACAGGAAAAAAGAAAGGAAGGTGAAAGGTCTAAACATTAGATTTTACTTCAGGATGATTTTCTTCCAGAAGAACAATGTTTTATAGTTGCAAACATCTTTGATCATTATCATCTTAAATCTTGTCTTTCTTAGCATTATTTTGCTTTCTGTTCCTATCACTATACATTATATTTCCTATCAAGGTGTTCCTATTTCACAGCTATAATAAACAGCTTTGTGTTGATAACTCTTGAATCTATACCTCCAGCTCTGAACTTAATTCTAAACTACAGGTCTGTCTCTCCAAACTGGATATTTCATCAGCACGTAAATCCAACAGACCAATTCGCAATACTTCCCATTGTCCCAAAGACAGACTATTAAAAATAAGTATTTTAAATTAGAAAATGATAAGTCATACAGAGAAAAATTAAGTAAAGTGTCAAGGTAATGTTGGGGGACAAGGATAATAATTGCCATCAAAGAATTTCTTTAAATATCTCCTATTTTTGTTTATCTACTGTTTCCTTCATCTCTGATTCCACACTTCCTCAAATCTGAACTGCTGAAATATTCCCCCATGGTCCTCTGCTCTGCAGATATTTTCATCATGTCATTCCTCTGAAATTCTCCAGTGCCTCCAATGTTTGTAATAAAGTCCAACTTGTTCTTGGCACTCAAAAATTTTCTGAACACATTCTCTAATCCAGCCACACTATCAATTCTGAAGTGTAATCCACTGAGCACCTATTAGGTACAGGGGCTCGGTTATAAACTGGAGATACAGAAATAATTAGGTTATAGTCTCTACTTTCAAAGAGTTCAGAGTCTAGTGAGGAAAGATCAAGAGCAAACAAATAAATATTCCAAACCTACAACCCTTGATCTTTAATTCTATACTTGATTCATGGTGTTTCCCTGCTCTGAAATGCTATTCTATGCCTAAATCCAGGAAAATCTTCCCTAGTTCTCATTTCCCATTTATAGATATACCCGTCTTCCTTTGTTTGAGTTCATTTCAATTATTAGGTTCTTTTCAGAATTTCTAAAGAACTGGTTATGGTAGAATTAATGCCCAAACTCATGTCTATACTGTAATTTGCCAGCAGAATACCTATTTCCCACCTTTTGCACTAACAGTTTCCAAATTTTATTCCAAGAAGTAGTATTCCCACTCTCTTGAAAGGATTATATTTTCCAGCCTAACTTGCAGCTAGTGGTGGCCAATGAGAAATAAGTATTAGAACTAGAGTGGGGCTTTCAGGAAAGTTCTGTAAATGGGCTTGACTCAGATGGGAATTGTCTATATTGCCTTCTCCCCTCTTACTCTTTCTTCTTGTCTAAAATGCACACATAAAGACTGGAAATCCAACAGCCATTCTGGATCATGAAATGATCTGAGTGTGAAAACCATTTGCTAATCATGGAGGAGAAAGACTGAGGATGCTAGACAACTGATAATCGAGAGAAGATAATTGTGGCGCTGACACACCAACTCTTGATGTATACCTATTAAAAACTTTTACATGAAAGAGGTAAAACACTCATTAGTCTAATCACTGGGGTTTCTTGGTGTGGGTATGGGAGAGGAGGAAATTTTATTTCCCTTAACCAATTCCCAACTGATTTTGCACTTAGTTTTGATTCCAGCCATTAATAAAACGTTTGTTTTGCACCAGACATTTGTTAGGTCCCAGGCACTTTATTCAACACTGGTTGTGCAAAGAAAACTGAGAAATGGCCATCACCTTCCAGGAGCTCCCAAATGCAATGGGAAAAATAAACAAGAAAAAAATTAGCAGAATACAATGGACCAAAGCACTGTGGCGGAGGCACCTCTCAGGTGCTATGGCAGCATACTGAAAGAAAAGCTGAGGGAACTTCCCAGAGGATACCATGCCTGAGCCAATTTCCAAAGGCATTCAGAATTAGCCTGCAAAGGGGAAAAAGGAGCAAGAATATATGGCTAGTTAGGTGGGCACGGGGCAGATTATAAAATGCTTTTTATTCCATGCTTAAGAGTTAGGACATTATCTGAAGGTGGTTAAAGGTAATTGAAAGATTTCCAAAAGGAAGGATATGATCAGACATATTTGGAATAGATACGAATTATTAGGAGGGAATATTGAAAAGAGGGAAGACTACTTAAAAGGATGTTGGAGAAATCAGGCTAGAATATAAGAGGGCTGATCAAGAAAAAAGGATCAATTGAACAGCAGTTTATAAGTTTATTATTGGCAGTGTTTTGTGAGGATTGATTGGGGCTTCTGGTTTCTGAGAGAATGGAGATGTCATCAGCTACCAGAGGGAAGATGAAAAGAGGAGCAGGTTTGTGGAAGGTTGTGAGAAAACAACAAATTCAATTTTGGGCATGGTGTTCTGGAAGTGTTATGAGATAACCAACTGGGTACTTATTGTAGGCAGCTATGCATAAATGCCTGAGTGACAAGGTAGAGGGCTGGGCTGGGTTTCAGAAACATCAATGTATATTTATAAATACATATACCCAGAAGGTAAATTATAAGCTTCTGGAAGGCAGTTTTTAATACTTCTTTTATATCAAATCTATGATCCATTTTATATATGTACATATATATATTTATGTGTATCTATACATTGGCATATACATGAACCAATTGTGTATACATAGATGTATGTATATGTATATACATGTATATATATACATGTACATATGCATGAAATATGTGCATATATCTTGGTTTATCCTATACAAATAACAGTGGCAAAAGTACTGAGACTAAGGTAGACCTGATGGATACATAAATCAAGTTCCCTGGGCCTTCAAGACCACTTTGGCATCAGCACACTTTTAATTGTATTTCTTCATTTTATAACCACATCTCTTAAGCAATATCCAACCTGTTCTCCCCAAAGTCTTTTGTGTAAACCAAATGTGCAACCTGATGTTTCTCTTTGTCTGCTCCCAAACATTTATTTTCCTCTTTCATATCTACATTTTCTTTCCTCCCCAGCCCAGATCATGAACAGCCTGCCTTCAACAGCTGGCATTTATAGAACTGTAAGTTTCCATAACTTCTACAGGAGCTCTGCAAGCATGTGCATGCCAAATCAAGCCCTTAAGCTATTCTGCAAATAATTTAAACAGTAAATTTCATTTGTAATGACCTAAAGTTGAGTTTGTATCCTTTAGGAGAAGCCATATCTTCTCACAGAGCTCGCAAGCTCTCTCTTTTCTATGTTAAACCCAAATTTTGCTAGTCTAATTAGTACACATATGGAATTTATGGCACAAGAAGTGTAACTGATTAAAACAAACTGAATCATTTTAAGCAGCACTGAAGCACAAACATACTTTTGTTTTGAAAACCCCTTATTTTCCTTACCGTCTTTGGGCTTAGGGTTTCCCTCTAACCACAATATGGTATGTTTGGGCTCCTATTATCTGTTTTGGCATTTCACACATGGAACACCTGCATGAGATAGGTTCCTTGACTCTACAAACAGCTTGCAGGATAAGAATTTATTACTAAATGTGGTTTATTCATGCTGTTTAAATGAAAGAAGGAGTGCCACTAATGGTTTCTTCAGTTTAGTAACTGGAATATTTTATAGTTTCATCTAACTTTTATTTTCCCCCATCTGCTTACGTTGCTTTATTCTTCTCATGTAGAAAATTTCAAGGCTCTTTAGTAATACTATCAAAGGATCTTGGTGTACTTTTTCTCTGCCACCTTTTTTCCCATAAGTCTGCTTCTGTTCTTGTCATGGGCCTTTAATAAACTCTAATCTCTTGATAGTCTCGAACCTGAAACCACTCCAAAAACCATGAAGAAAGAGGAAGAGTTGGAAGAGCTGGGAATTAAAGAGGAGAATAGAGAATTAACCGTTTTGCAATTCTTGAAAAAAAAAGACTAAGTGGTGACTCATTCACCACTGTTTTATAAGCCACTGAAATAACTCCTCAAAGTTTTAATCTTCTAAATCCCTCCCTATCTGTTTACCATAATAGCACCAATCATTCTTGTTCTGTTCTCTGTATTGTAATTTTCCACTTGTGTGAAAACCACAGGCTCCATTTGTTCTTAGAAAAGCAGAATACTGAAAATATCAAGCCAGGTTATTTGGTTTCCTTATATGATTCTAAGGAATGACAGGGCAGGAGTCTGCTCTTTCTACATTATCGTGGAGCAACTCTCCTTCCTCTTCCCACTAATCCATTCAAGAGGAATTGTCGCTCCTCTCAGCCATGGTGTGCTAAGTCCCATGTTTTGAAACTTCCCTTCCTTAACTTTCAATCCACCATGGAAGGGAAAGTAAGGTAGGAGGGACTGGTTTGTAACATTTGCCAGTGTCCATGGTGTAAATATTTCCACCACAGCCAACTTAAATCTGCACAGAGTTTACTATCTGGCTTCCAAAAATGTCTGAAAAATTAATGGTTGGGTGTCACAAGCTGGTACAAGCTTATCACAATCTGGTATGAGCTCCTGTACACCACTAAAAAAGTAGCCCACATGCAAACTTTGTAGGAGGACCAATAGACTTCTTTCAGTTCCCATCCTACTGAATATTTGTGCTATGAAAGATCTGCCCTTGTAGCTTTCTCAGGGCCAGATTTTGGCAAAATTGTAGTGTGGGTGGGACACACACTCAGGGCCTTCTACTCTGCCTTTTAATTTCACTATGTTTTCATCACTTTGACATCCCCAACCCCCACCCTCAGCTAGTGTCTTGTGATTTAGAAATCCTGAAATATATGCTCTCACTTCCATTAAAGTCATTTGCCCTGCTTTGCATTCTGTCACTGATCTAGTAATTTCAGTGAACCATTAAATTCACTAAGTGTTAATGGACATGGCAGCTTGATTCTATTTTCTTTCTTATATTATCTGCAATATCAATATTACGTGCAATATTAAGAGTGATGACCAGAGAAGCCTGCCTGAGGTGTGCTCTGTCCCATGTACCCCCCTAATCCAACACTCTACACCACTAACCCTCCTTGCAAGAGAACGTCCTAACTCAGAATAGTAACTCTGTAGCACTATGAGATACTAGAAAAAACAAAGCACTTTCAGGTGAATCATGTCAATTCTCAATTGTTACAGGGGGATTCCCCCCAAGTTTCCCCAAAACAGGTAGAGAAAACGTTAGAGGGGAGAGGATGTTGTCTTACGTGGATTATCTTCCTCAGCGTTTCTCTCTGACTTTCCAAGGGCATTTCATTTATGATTCCACTAGACTGTGGCCAAATCTTTTCTTCCTTTGCTCCTCAACTTTTTCACTCCTCTTCCTTCCTGTGCTTCCTCACTATTGTCTCCCCAGCTTCCTCCCCCAAATGTGCTTAGCTTACTCCTTTGAGATTTTGCTCACAGTTTGGCTCTTTCACAGAGATTTTTCTAATTCCTGTGCCACTATATCTCATCTTCACTCTGATTTCATTAAAACTAGAAATACAGTTTGTTTTAACAGCTGGATGACCTAGAGCAAGACACTTCACCAGTCTCAGTCTGTGCCATATTTCCTCATCTGTAAAATGGGAATGAAAGTATTATGTACCCCCATAAAGCTAATGTGACACTACATGAGTAAATATGTGAAATGCATGTAAAAGAGTAACTGCACCTACAGTACCTTTGCAATAAACATCATCTTTTATTATTGCTATGAGCAGTAGTAGCAGCAATAATAGTAGCAGTACTGCTTGATTGTTTTCCTGCTTGTAAATGTTAGCTCTTTAAAAGCAGCAAGACCCTGGTCTTGACCGTCTTTGTATCCTGGTCTCTCTCTTCAGAGGCATTTAGTAGAGGCTCAATATATACTTTGTGACTAACACATGATGTTTGGTAATTGTTGCCTAGTCATATTGTATGCATATGGTTGGTCTTCCAAACTATAGTGTAAATTTTTCCACAAAAGGAATTATGCCATTTACTTAAAAAAAAATATTCCTCAAAGAACTTATTACCTTACCAGAGAAGTACTCAGAAATAACATTAATGGATGAATCAATCATGAAATGGTGCTGACCTTGGATGACCTAAATTCAATGCACTCTCCCATTATTTTTTTGAATTTTTCTTTAGTATCAGTTGTATCATCTAGGGCAGGAGATGCCTGGGCAGAAGCTACATTTGATTTATATATTAAAAGTGTCGGATAGGTTTTCAGTAATGACAACAATAATTAGGAAAATAACTGCAAGACTTACACAAGAATTACAGAGACTGACCATTCTGCAGCTGGGAAAATGAAGCATGAATTCACTGTTTGGAAATGGAAAGTCACTTTTCTATTAAGCCAAGTATACACTGGTGGCTACAAACAAATAAAGATGAGTCAGATAAATTAAGTGGAAAATCTGAAACTTCAAGTTCTCCATATTGAGCTAATGTCTTAACTAGACATTATGAGGCATCTAGCCCAAGATGGGCTGTAATTAAGGCAATTCTTAACAGCTTGCTCCTAGGGGAAATAATAATAATTTTATATTGGATTTCAAAGGGCTTCAAATCCCCATCAATCCATGTAAATTTCCTGTATATAACTGGTACCAATAAAGCAGAATTAGAAAGAAAAATTATGGTGACTGAAGACAAAGAAAAGGTACTTGAGTCAACGTCATCAAATAGAGCTTAAAAATGTCAATTCAATATTCTTTTCATGGATTTTTTGGATTTTGTTAAAAAACAAAAGCCTTGGCATTAATGTCACAACCCTCCTCCTATCAATATGTATATTTATTCTACAAACATTTACTAAATAACTTCTGTGCTTAATACTGGGTTAAATGCTCACAATCATAAAGACCTGGGTACCCATATGTTTAGGCAATATTTAATGATGTTCATGAGTAGATCGATTAAAATTTACTTCAGGTTCTATGCCATATTAAGACTTTCTGTGAGTCAAATTGCTATGATTAACTATGAAACTAAAGAGACCCTACTGTATGGCAGATACTCTTCTAAATCTTCCCTCAAACACTGTGAAGGAGGTATTAACATTACGCCTTTCTTGCAGATAAGAAAACCAAGGCCCAGAGAAGTTCAGTAAATCGTATAACATCATCTTGCTACCAGTGGCTGAGCTGAGGTTTGAACTCAGACAGTTTGCCTCAAGGGCCTATGATCCTTGTCACTCAGCCCACTGTCTCAAAATAATAGTTTCAGTTAAACATACGATGAGTGGGTATTATTTACCAAGTGTTGTGAAAGTCCATTATGTTTAACTTATGGATATTCACAACAGGTCTGTGAAGTAGTTACAGATGAATTCAGAGAGGAAAGTCACTCCTTCAAAAGTATGTAGTTAGTAAGTGATGAAGTTAAGGTTTAAATCCAGGAGAGCTGTCTAGTTTTGCAACCATTATACCTTGCTGTCTCCACCTGAGATCATTTCCATTCTTGCATGAACAAGACACGTGCTGCATCACACGAGACTTCACCGGCCATCACGCAGCTATTCATCCAAAATAAAACAGAAGATGTGACAATGGGGCAGAAAGCACAGTAGAACTTATAGGAAAATACCAAAATTTAAGAATCTTAAAGCATTTAAAGGAAATTAATTTAGAGAAATCCCCTGCTTACAAAACAATTAGAATTTAGATGTAATTGCTTGAAGATTTAGAAATCCTCTGTTAAGCAACTCATGAGTTAAAAAGAAAGCCAAATTCAAAGTCTAGAATATCTAGAAAATAAAGATAGCGATTATCATAAGTCTGAATCTATGAAACTTGACTGAAGTTGTGCTCAGAAGAAAATTGATAGGCTTTAACAATTAACTTTTTAAACAAAAATGGATGAAAATAAATGAATTAAATGTTCCACTAAGGAATTACAAAATAACAATAACGAAACCTAAGGAAAGCAAAAGGAAGTGCTAGTGATAAAAACAAAAATTAATAAATTGGAAAATAGAAAAACTCAGTAAAAAAATCAATTCACTAGCTGGTGGATGCATAGGTGCTCATAAATAAATATGTAGCATATATAATTAAACATATATTTTGTTTATATATATGCTAATACACATACAGCTAATATATATATTAATGTATATATAATCCAATTAAAAACAATATTATTGAGAAAACATTAAAAAAGAACAATACTTAAAAGGTTAGTAACTATATGTATAATTATATCTATACTATGTATTAACTATATATATTATATATAACTACATGCATATAAAACTAAATATATCTGTGTGTTTGTGTATGTATATGTATGTATTAATATGTGTGTGTGTATAAACTGATCTTGGAAAAATATGATAAAGGAGGAAATGCATATAATAAATAAAGTAGGAATAATGAGTGTATGTTAGTAACGACAGATGCAGGGGAAATGAAACCAATTATGAGAAAATACTCAGCTCACACTCTGCAGATACATTTGGATGTCTGAATAAAATGTTAATTTGCTATGATAACAGAAATGACAATATTGGTCACAGATGAGAACAGAAATCAAATCAGATGAGGGAGAAATTTCTCATTTTCATGGAGGAAAATTAGGAAAAATGTTTTACCTCTTGGCCAGAATAAGTACCAGGACCAGAGTTTCAGTGGTAAATTTTATCAAACCTCCAAGGAACAGATAGTTCCAAAGCTATTTGAATATTCTAGACCCAATAGAGAGAAACATAAAGCCTCCAAATCCATTTTTATGAAACCAACATAAAATTACTCTCCAAAATCTGGAAAATTATAGCTGTTAAAAAGGGGGAAAAATCACAGCCCCATACCATTTTTGTATACGAAACAAACAACAAAACAAAGGAAGGATTTGAGCAGAATATTAAAAGAATATTAACCAGTTAAGAAGGTTTATTCTAAGAAATTGGGGAAGAATATACATAAAATCTGCTAATACAGTTTACAATATTAGAAAGTAAAATAATTGAAACATGATTATGTACATAGATGGCAAAATGTTATCTGGTAAAAATTATAATATAATATTGATTTTTTCAATACTTAATAAAATGATCATTAGTACTTCATGTACCTTATTAATTTGTTTAAAAAACATGTATGTCTCAAAGCAAAGTCCAGTCTTAGAAGTTTCTCTATTAAGTGCAGTAACAATGAAAAGGGTGCCTATTATCACTATTATTCAAGTATTTAATCTTGTTGTGGAAGCATCAAATAAAGTGCTTAAACATTTTTATTAAAAGCCTTAATGTACTTTAAAAAACAAGAAGTATAAATATTGGAACGATTTTTCAGATGATTGTACACCTGGAAAATTCAAAATAGTTAAAATAAAAAGCTATAGAAATACTAAGAAAGTCAAGCAAAAATAAAGAAATATATGAAAATCAATTGCTTTTCTGGACTCAAAGAGAAGACAACTATAAAATTTAGAGAAATAAGAATCCTATTTAAACCAAAAAAGAAGAAGAAATATCTAGGTATAAGCTTATTCACAAATGTGAAATATCTCCATTATAAATATCTTTAAACCTCTACTTAAGGATATATATTTTTTAAAGGCTTTAAAAGAAGAAAAGGCATAAATTTGTTCTTTTGCACAGAAAAATTCAGTATTTGTAAAAATGTAAGTTCAACCTAAATTAATATACATATTTCACATAGTCAAAATAAATACTAGCAGCCTTATTTTTGGAACTTGAACAAACTGATTCTAAATTTCTTATGTAAAAATAAATATGAAAAAATTGGCAGTAATTTTCTGAAAAAATAAGAAGTAGTAATAGAGAATAATACCTCAATAAGATAGTAAGGTATATTTATGTTTTAATATGATAGTAATTGTTTGGTGCCAGTGTCTAAGAGTCAGACTAATAAATTAGATGGAAGAAAAACTGAAGAAAGATCCAGAAATACACATGAAAATTTACTGTATGATAATGTTGACATTTCAATTCAATGGATCAAAATAGTTTTCTCAATAAAAGAGTTGGGAAAACTAGCTAGTTTTAAGCTGGTTATTGCTTCAAGAGTAGACAACAGTGAATTCCAGATTTATCAAAGACAATGTAAAAATAAATCTTTCTATGTAATAAAAAAATGACATATTAAAAAAATAGTTTATGTATGAGAATTCTCTTGCTGAATAAGAGGAAACATCCAAGAGCTGCATTAGAAAATATTGGTAAATTTGACAATTAAAAATTAAAATATTCAGTGTCCCAAACTTCAGAAAATAAAAGAAAATGTATTAAAATATTTTAAAGCTTATGAAATAAGGTACTTTCCTTTGTATATAATAAACACTCCTTTGAATTTTAAAAATAACAACTGAATTGGAAAATAAGCAAAAACAACAAATTTAGCCTAACATATCTAATTGTAAACATAACTTAGCCTTTGACCTATTAAAGCCAATTCAAGATGTTTTTTTTCAGCACTTACATATGCATTTGTAATCAAAGAAACAGGAAAACGAATACTTATTGCAGCATACTTTGAAAGAACAAAAATCTGCAAAATCTCTCAATGTCTATCAGTAATAAATGGATTAAATCAATTTCAGGCCACCTGTAAATGAAATAAACTGCATTTGTGTAACACAAGGGATGCTAGAGAGCTGGTAATGAAAATATCACCAAAATATAATGTTAAGTTAAAAAAAGAAAGAAAGATAGAAATATTTTACATGTGTGTCTGTATAAAAAATTTGGTGAAAATTCATCAGAGATTTAACCTTAAAATTTGGGCTGGAGGGCAAGAATGGAAGGAAGAGTTGCTATTCATATTATCCTTCTTTTCTGTTTGGAATTTTTTTTTGAACATACATGCATTAAATTTTCTTAACGTGAGTCTTACTTTATCTTTTTATAACTTCATTTTTTCATGATTTGACTATAACCAATAATTTTTACAAAAGTATTAAAATGGTTTGATAACAAAATTTCACGTCATAATTTCTCACTTTAGTATTTATCACCTCAAGGCAAAAATAATCCTGGGGGTGGGCTGAAAGCAAAAGAGATGTTCTTTGATTAATGCAAGCTTTTTAAATCAGGATGATACAACTGCAAGATGATGTATTAAAGGAAGCTACAAAAACTTAACACGTGTGGATTTTGAAGAAAGAGTACTGGAATTGTATTCAGTATATCTGGGTTTGAATGCTAAATGCACCACTTGCATGGGCAAGTTATTTACTTTCCAAATACCCCAATTTATTAAATGACAAAACAGAGACATGGCTAACGACAATGTAGTTGTGAGAAGTGAGTAATAAACTATGCCATATTAACGTTGAATTAAGATTCCAGAACATCCTGAATGATGGATTGGCTATCCAACAGGGATTATCTTTGTGGCATTGTGTACAACAGCATCTTCAGGCTAGAAAATGGTTAGAGGCTCCTACAGATCCAAAGTAAATTCCAAAAAGCTATTAAAAACTAGAGAATGGAAACCACATATAACTTAATAGTGTTTCAATTCGCAAAGTAATGCCTACCAACATAGAAAGCTAACAGAGAGGCATGTGGGTTATACTCAGCTGAATGCATTTTGAATGCTTTGTAATTACTCTTTAATTTGTTGTTTTTAATGACTTGATTGACAATTTTTAGCTTCTATTAGAGAAGCATTTCATTTGTTCTGTAGCACTGTCTCTTTTCTTCTAATTTACTTTTCTCCCTGTTATCTGCCTCTTCTTCCATTACATTCATAGATACATAAATGCTTTATGTATGTCTACAATTTTCCTCTTGCAGAATGAAAGTTGTTTTAAATGGACTGTACAAATGAAATGAGAGGTGCTAAATAGATCAAACAGTTAATTCCTAAAACTTGACGGCTTTCTGTGACATTTGTTTGTGTTGGCTTTTCATTTAGTTTCTAGGAAAATTTTATCACTGTGACAATTCAAATCCCAGCAAGAACTGGTGAGCAGATAACTTGCCAAGTTATAACTAGAAGTATTCTTTAGCCTTTACCAAAAGAAGGACCAATTTGAGGTGTATTTCTATAATGGATGAGCCTTCTGTCTGAGTATTCCATTACCTCATTCATTTTAAAGTCAATTTAGAACTCATGGACAGTGCCAAATTTACAGCCCACAGTCCAGACTCCCTTTTTTTAGTCTACAGAGTAGGCATTGCATAAGTTGTCATGCTGCAATCCTTCTGAGCCAGCCCTACTCCATACGTCCTTATTCCTGAGGGAACACTTGAGTTTCATACCCTTAGGCTATCCAATAATATAAGTACTATTAAAGATCAGCAAATCAAGCTGAAACTTTGAATACCTTTTTATGGGACAGCATCCTATCACTAACAGAAGGGACTGGTAAAGTCAACCAAACTCTAAAATATCCAAGATTAACCCCACTGAATACCTTTTTGTTAACTCTATGATTACAAATTAATAAAATATTTAATTTTTCCAAAGGTTTTGAAGAGCTGTCCCTTGGGTAACATGACCCCCTAAATATTCAGAGCTTAAGTTCAAGGAATGACAGATAAAACCAATTTCTCTAAGAAGAAATGATGTCATGGTTGTTTAGGGAGTTAAGGCTGTTTGTGTGCATACCCCACCTATAATTAGCATTTTCTGAGGGATGGGCCAAAGCATTTCTGGAGTAGGATTACCTTTGTTATTTCACAGCATCATTGCTATTGCTGGCTGGTTACATCATTCTGCATGAGGGAAAAAAGAACTTTTTCCCTACCAAACACCAAACAATTGTCTCTTGTAACATGCTGTCCTGGTCTTCCCTGTCTATGTCTTTTACCTGCTCAGGGTAGCCAGTGTGAACTTTGCAGGGACATCAGGCATGTGACCTCTATACCTAGGGCTTCAGTGAATAGGATGAAATCTAACTGTGTCTTTCTTGTGTGAGTAAAAGGAGAAAGTGAAGCTTAGAATTAGGGTAAATACATCTGTTTCCAATAGTCAGGGGCAAACAACAGAGGACAGGCTTGAGGGAGTTGAGAGGAGAATGAAATCCCAGAGTCTTAGAGGAAAATTTTCAAAATTAGGAAGGGTGTCCAAGACTTCTTTTCAATAACAGAGGCTGTGTAGTTCATGGTGGTACCTGTGCGCTTCAAAGTGCAATCAGAACAGCCAAGTACATCTTCCACTCTTTGCCACGTAGGTGTGTTTTCATCCTTTACAGCATAATTCACGTGTCATCCATCTGAACTCCTCTGAAACTCTCTTTCCTGATTCTCAACGGAATGAATCACTCCCTCCTCTGAGCTCTCTCAGTGCTTCCTCAAATTGCCCTAGTTTGGAACTTATCATTTGTAATATAGTTAATTATAGATTTATCTTTCTTCTTGAGTTGAGGGCAGGTATGGTATTTTATTCTTTTCTATATCACAAACCTAACCAATTCATACAGTAGATGCATAATTTAGATGAGACAAATTGAATTCAAATATTACTTGTATCCTTCACAAAACCAGATTATGCATATAACAGGTCACAGGAGCTCTAATCAACGAGAGTTTATTATCTACTTGATTAATTCCTCAGACATCATAAAAGATGTCTTAGCAAACCCTTGGATTATGTAGGGAATTCGGGAGCATACTGAATGCAATTTTTTTTAAAAACTAAAAAATATTATTGGCAATACCACACATATATAGATCAAGTGAAGTGAATTTCAGATAGAAGATTAACTTGCCTTCTGTAGCTGACTTGAGGTAAATCTAGTAGAATGATGGAAGAAGAAATAATTCCATGGAGCCACCTACTGTGGAAAAATATTAAATATCTATGATAATTGTGATACCAATAACCAGTTCAAAAGCAAGGAATGATATTTATATTACTGCAGTGGCATCCGTGAAACATTTGGATAATTTTAATTCAAGGTTTTAATCTTTCTGATTTTCTGAGCTTTCACAGTTGCAGTGCCCTGTCATGTTCGGGAAAGAGTGCTTATTCATAAGGCACTGTATCTTCATTCTTTAGTCATTAGTAAAAATGGGTCATAGATCATGTCATGTTGTCTGTAACCTAGTTATAATTCTGGCAGAAGGAAAGTTTCAAAATCATGATTTCATATAGAAACCTTTAAAAACTCATTAGCTTCTGATAATTATACTAATATCTAAAGCATTAAAATCATGGAACTAATTTCTGCAAAAGATCAGACAGTGAACGTGTTCTGGGGAAGTTTTCTCTTTTAACTTCCAGGGAACAAAAGAGATGGCAGTTCAGGGCTCTACCGTGACATCCTATTTCAGATGCAGAAAAAACAGAATTTCACAGAAGCATTACATCGTGAGTTAGCTCATTCTAAAATGAAAAGCAAGAATATTAGAGCAACATCTCAAAATGTGACTTGGGCACTGGAGAAGCCTCTCCACTTGTGATTGATTTGCATTTCTGCCTATGTCTGAATTCATATTCCATAAGCACAGATGGAGGTGTGATAGATTTTTTTTGAGCACATCTATTTATTCAGATACCGGATTCAGTCTCTGTGTAGGGAGATGGTAAAGGCTGCTGTGAGCAGATGGCACATAGGCATTATGACTTTAGAAACAACATTCTTTAAAGATAAGTGGCAAAGTAATAATAATAATACTTAGCACATATATTGCATCTTGGGCCTGCCAACATTAACTAATTAATCTTCGGTAGACCCCTGTGAGATAAGTAAGTGCTTGTAATTATATCTATTATGCAGTCAAGACTACGAAGAATATGTCTGCACATACTCTGGCAGAATTGGCCCAAGTTAAAGACCGGGTGGATCCAATTTGCATGGCTCTTTAAGATTTCTGCTCTAGCAGCCGAGACTGGTATTCTAGACATGCTGCTGTTTTGAGGGACCGAATAGATTTGAAACAAGAAATCAACCCCAAGACATATTTCATTTAGAAGGGTCCTGCTGCATGGATCCAAAACAGACCTGACAAAAATTGAGTCATTTTTCTAAAGCCTGAGAGGCCATGAATGGCAAGAAGCAGGTGTGTAATTACAGAGCCCCTGCCTGTTTCTTCTATTCAAAACAGGCAATTTTACTCCACATATCTTTGAAGGAGATTCTTTAAATTATTGAGCAAAATTAAAAGATCAGAGAAGTCTGGAGTTTTCCCATAGTACTTGCTGCACCTAAACTTTTGCATTTTAAATTGCTTGAGTGTGTTCAATGGCTTTGACCAAAGGTGTTAAAAATCCCTCAACAGAATGAAGGGCTGGTGAGTTTCCTGGAACATAGCATGGCTTTGATCCTAAGGCTTTGATACCGCTGGCATGGAGGATCAAAATTGCAGTCATGAGGGTCTAAAATTTGGGCTCACTCGTGTTTGACATGATATCAAGGGGTCCCAGCCTCAATCTGGAAATATGTAATAGTTAAAATACTTTTTAAAATTGGGAAGCATAGTCCCCAACAAAGTTTATGTCTTTCCATCTTTCCATGCCTAACACATAGCTAATAAACAAGTGATGTTCTAACCCCAAAGCCACCTTTTATTAGGGGTGTAGCCTGGAGTAAACCACAACCTCTGAGACTCTGTTTACACACTTATAACATTGGGGCCAATTCCCCCACCTGCAAATAGCTACCAGTTTTTATTACTTTCAAAAGGGTCAAGGGGGTCTACACTACTATTTACAAATCCTTTTGTGTTTCTCTTTTAATATTTATTACAACGCTCTTCATATCTGAAGCCACCAGCCCCTTGACCTTTCAACTTTGGGAAGTAATGGCTTTCAATCTTCTGCTTTCTTATTTTCCATTTTAAACTGCACTTTTTGTACACAAAGAGTCTTATATTCCAATGTCTTCAAGATTAAGGGAGGTAGTATTAACATGAGGAGCTGCCAAATATCAAACAATAGTCAGTGATGATGCCTGGAGGCAAACTTGTGCCTACATGCCCTGCCTGCAGGTGTACAAATTGAAAAGTTATTTTTAACACAAATCACATCAGTGATACAAATAAATTCCTTTGGCTATGAGAAAGATTTCGTCTCTTGCCTTCCATGCTCTTCTAATCCCTTCCATTCAAATGCTCTCTTTCTTCCACTCAACTATCAAAGCTCTGCTGCTCTTTAAATGTCCATCTGTGGGAGACACTGAGAATTCATATGTTTATCTTCTGAACAATCTCATTTGACTTTGAGGAATGGCCTGCGGTACTTCTCTTTTTAACCTACTATAAACATTTGTTTGTTTGTTTTTTAATCTTTTTTGGTCATAAATACCAACAACCCAAGGGTATTATGATAATTAAATGAGGTAATGAACCTTGCACTGACCAGTATATCAAACAAATAGGAAACCCTTAATATATAGTAGTCATTAGAATTATCTTTATCATTATGATATCTTGAGCTTCAAACAGATTTTTCCCAACTCTTCCTGTGGCATAGAAACTATCATAAAGTTATCTATCACATTTATAACAATTTATTATTTACCAAGCAATGGATAAATCACTTAATCCCAATAAGACATTTAAAGGTAGTTAGCATTAGCTGCCTCTGATGGAGGAAGGAATTAAGGTTCAGAGGTTAGCAATTTAAAGAGGGCACTCAGCTATAATGTAAACAAACTTGAAATTCAGGTCTCTTGACTCCAAGGCCAGTCCAGAGGAAGAAGTGTTTGCAAATATTTTGATGCAGCAGCCTCCTGTAATGTAATCCTTAAACTGGTCCTTTTCCTTCTCTGAATCTCATGGGCTTTACTATATCTGAACTGATCTGTAAACTGTTTACAGGCATATTTCTTCTATTTTGATTGTAACCCTAGGTCCTCGTTGTGATGCTTAGTATGCTATGAATATTCAATAAATATTTTTAAAACTGATAACACATTGGACTCCAATCTCAGTTTGAATACTGATTTATCACATGATCACTAAGGTAATCTACAAATACTTATTATGAACATATTCCTGGATGAAGGGGGGAAAGATAATTGACAATGAAATAACAAAGTAAAATACATAGTGTCTTAGGCTTTTTCTCATGTGAAAAATCATTAAAAATTTAGATGAAGCACCTTTAGATGGTACTTTTCAGACTTCTGACAGCACAACCCTTGGAAATCATGGTGTCCTTTGTGCATTCCACATAATACTAATCAGTTCCATCCCATTAGTAGTGAAGCACTGTAAGTTTTTTGTTGTTGTTATTGTTGCTCGGAGGTACCAGAGACTGAGCCCAGGACCTGATATGTGTGAAGCAGGTACTCAGCCACTGAGCTACACCTGCCCCTCAGCATTATAAGTTTTTGTTTGTAGTATTTAAATTTTATTTTGTTTATTAATGTTAAATTTAAAATAAATGCATAAAATATAAAGTAACAACCAGGAGTATTGGCGTCCATTCACCAAAAGTTTTATGAACATTATGTACAGCACGCATTGGTGTGTTTATCCTTTAATGTCCCGCTCTTGCTTGCTCATTCATCTTGCTCACTATAATATTAATAATTCTAGCCATCAAACCTTAAAAAAAAATAAGGAATTAACACTAAAAGTGATGGAATTTCTAGACATTGATTTAATTATTTTCCTGCAAATTGGTAGAAAATTTCTACTACTTGATTTGGATAATGAAGTACAATGCACAGTGTACAGAATACTACTTTGGGGGGGTGAAGGTTGGAATGAAAATTCCTACACTCAAAATTAAGGTAAGTCTGTCCTGTCCATCTAGCTTGTATTTCATGGGAAAATAATCAGTATATCGACTTTTTTATTTTTTCATTTACTTAACTATTTCTGTCTTTCTTTAAGAATGCAAATGATGCACATTCTATGGCAACATAATTCTTTAAGAACAGTTCCTCTCCTAACAAAGGAAATCAAGGTCTGGGGATTACAAGGAAATAATAGGCTACAGCAGTCTTATGAAGACCATGACCCATCCAACACCTGCTTGCCAGGTGCTAAAAACAGAAATATATAAAAGCACCAAAGGGGAAGGAACCTATATAGTCTATCGCCATCTAGTATTTTGCTTCCCGACATCAATCCCATCAGTCCATAGTCTGAGTCAGTAGAAGATAATAACTGCAAAGTTAAAGGTTCAAAGTTAAAAATGAGTATCAGTGATAGTGGAGAACAGAGATGAAAGATAAACCAAGAAGAATATTTTTCTTGTCAGCAGTAAAAGTTATTGTCTAATTGAGAAGAAGGAAGATTGGAGAACTAGTAGTAATGAATCAAATAAGGGAAAAACTTGGGTTTTCCACATTTTAGCAAATATCCCTTGTTCATTTTATCCATCAGTTCTAGGAAAACTTCCTTTTCAGAGCATTTGTTCTCAGCTCAGTGAAGTTGCACAGGTGGTGCTGCCTCAGCAGGAAACTTTCTTCTTGCTGAGGGACCGCCAATTATTTGTAGTGAAACTAAAACAGAGTAATAAATATTGCATGTTGATGGATGCTTGTCAGGCAAGGGAGTGAGGTACTTTCGATGGGGCTTGTCAGACACAAAAACCTTCAGCAAATCTTCATTTTCCATGGCAAAGTGGCTAGAATTCTACAGCTGCTCCACTGGTGAACCTCAAGATTTATCTCATAAATTTAAATTATAGATGACATAACACTGGAATGGAAATAGATGACACCTTTAAAAATAAATCTAGTGCAACATTTGGGAAAAGGAATCACACATTTAAAAGGGAAGAAAGAAAGTTCCAATGTGCCAAAACAGAGCTTTCATTTGTTGTCCTATTTACTATTCTCTATCTAAAATTAGCACTCTGTTATTTTTCCTCTTAGACACCTTAGCAAGACATGCCATGGAGAAACTTTGGAAGTTTTGTGCAACTCAAGGAGTATGCTGGGTAGCAACAATAACAAAAAGCTTGCCAAGGTTGAGAGCCAAACTGGCAAGGTTTTCTGTTGTGTCAGCATTTAAGTATTGTTGCAATGTTTTATCACTGAAGAAAGGGGAGCATCAAAATAACAGAACCAACTGTTGGGGAAGGGACAAAGAGTTTGATGTTGGATATGTGGGTGTACCATATATTGTATATGTGAATTACTATGACCTAAAACTTATGTCAAGAGAAACTTAATAATCAGGGGAAAAAAAGAAAGAAAGGAGGTAGACACTGAGGATGAAATGGAAGAAATTGCCTTGCTACTGTACATACAGGGCAACACCTGTAGCAGTGATGAAAGGCAAAAATGTCAAAAACAAAGCTTTTTCATTTTTTCATCTTTGCTACCCCAATTTATTTTTCCTTTATTTAATTTTTCTAAATTTCTATGTATTCTTTATCTAAACTTTAAACCCATCACTATATTCCATTTTTCTATTAAGGGAACCTGGCAATATATTGGGCTTCCTTTTTGAAGAAGTTTTGGACTACAGAGATGTTCAACTACGGTGGGGGAGGAGTACTTGTGTGGGGTGTCACTGGTGGGATGCACACAGTTGGGAGGGAGTTCTCCAGGGCATGTATACAGGGTACATAGAAAGGTTTGGGTATTTTCATAGTGGTTTCAGTTGGAAACGACAGATGAGAGAGTGCTGAATTCCTGACCAGGGGAGCTCTATCACATTCCCCAATGGAACAACAACAATCCCTCAAGTGCAATGGCAAAGACCAAAAAAGATGGATGGTCCAACAATGAGTCCTTGATACTGATGGCTCCTGTGTGCCTGAAATATGAACAAAGCCTATGCTGTGGGGTGCCTAGGAGTTACCTCCTGAGAGCTTCCATGTTGCTCAAATGTGGCCACTCTCTAAGCCAAACTCAGCATATAGATGCATTGCCTTCCCCCCAGCATGGGACATGACTCCTGGGGATGAGCCTCCCTGGCACCAAGGGATTACTTCCAAGCACCAGCTGATGGTGTAACTACAAAAAGACCATGATAAAGAGGTCAACTCAGACTGGCAGAATATTTCAGCCTACATGTAATACCAGGTGTTAAAAACAGCATTTTGACTTTGGATAAAGAGGGGGAAATGGAAAGGACAAGTGAGTTTATATAGCTAAGAGTCTCCAAAAAAAGAGTCAGGAGGTCATCAGGGGGTGATGCTTATGCATGCCTCAGCAGGGTACCAGAGACAGCCAAGGTAGATGGAAACCCAGGTGCTGGTTCTCCTGAGGGCTACAGAGACCCACAGGTTCTATGGTCAAGGCAGACGGCTCTGTAGTCCAGGGCCATGTCAGTTGGCCCTACTTTGGAGTTTGTGTTCCTAAGTGTGATGGAGTTGGACTCAGATATAACCTTTCTACATATGCCTCTTCTGTCACTTTCACCAGACCTGTGGTTGGCATGTGGGTTGGTGTATACTCGGGAGACCTAAATCTCTGAACTGTCCATGTGACAGCCAGGTTCTGGGCCTCAGCAGACTTGCTGCTCCTACCCTCTGGTTTCTTGGACTTACCCTGGCCAGCTGACAGGGAAGAATATCAACCACCACACCAGGGAGCCAAAAGTGCCGACAGCTGCAAGCAGGAGAATGGCATCCATCATCCATGTGGAATCTAAGCCCCCTCATGAGGTAGAGGGGGACTGAACATAACCATCCCAGCATCCACAGGATGGAGGAATAGAGTATGACTTAGAGTGGACTTACTGGTGTTCTGCTGGGGAACTATTGTGATTACTAAGGGAAGAAATTGTAGCAGTGATGTGGAGAGGGTGACCATGGTGGCTGCTGATGGTCAGGAGAGGGCAGAAGAGATATGGTGTGGGGGCATTTTCAGGATTTGGAGTTGTCCTAGATGGTGCTGCAGGGATGGATGCTGGATGTTGTGTGTCCTGTCGTGGCCCACTGGGTGGACTGGGGGAGAGTGTGGACTACAATATGGACTACTGTCCATGTGCTGCAGTGGTTCTCCAGAATGTATTCGCTGGGTGCAGTGGATATGCCACAATGATGGAAGAGTTTGTTGATGTGGGAGGGGTGGTGTGGGTGGGATGGGGGGTATATGGTGACCTCATATTTTCTCAATGTAACATTCAAAAGAAAATAAAGAAAAAAAAACTGAACCAAATGCTAAGAATATCTGAAGGAAAGCTTGTACCTTGCTTCAGTAGAGAGTTGACTGTATTGACCAAGGTTTAACCTAATAGGAACCAGCCAATTCAACTTCAATTCCATCATATGAATTGATGCTTTTAAAATTTATTTCAGGAAATCTTGATTCCAGCAGTCTATCTGAATCTGATAGTGTTATAGAACAATAAAGGATATAGCTATGAAAACCCACACCATCAGATGAGACTTGCATGCATTATAAGGAGACTGCCACTAGTCCAAGCAGGAAGAATCATTTTCTCATAGATGACAATTAGAGAAATAAACCTGAGATAGTCCCCTTTCAAGTATTTGTATTTATTCAAATGTGCAGGTAAAGTCAATGAAAAATTGGGACATTGTCATGAGAAACCACAAAAGAACTCATGATTTGAAGCAATATTTTACCAATATCAGAAGAGTAAGTTGAGAAAAGCACAAAAATGAAAGAAAGAGCTAGAAGCAAAATAAGTTAAACTAAGCTATCAGTTCACCATTAGCACAAAAATATTTACTCAGGAGGAAAAGACAGAGCAATATTTTGATCATCCCATGCAAGACATATGAAAATTGGGCTGTACTGGATTAGAGACTGTTTTAGAATTAAATAAAAACCAGAGAAAGAGAGAGAGAAAAACTGAGATAAGCAAAAATATGAGAGAGAGAAAGAGAGAGAGAGAGAGAGAGAGAGAGAGAGAAAATCATATGGGGGTGGGGGGGTGGGGTGGGAGGGAGCACAGAGAAAAAAAATTAGCTCTGCCAGAGAAAGCATCCCCTTTCACCACTGATGGTTTCTGCCCTTCTGATTCACAGGTCAGTCATGGAAACATGCATATATCATTCAGAGGATGTAAAAATTGGAGGAGTGAGTTTAGCTGTTTTACCCCAATTCACTGTTTACATCATTTGTTTTCCAATTCCATACAGTTAGAGTCAAACATATTCTCAACCAGTGATCAGTGTTGGTTTTCATGTGACACTCTGCATGTGGAGCACAGGAAATCCAAACACTTACAAGAATGTGTTGAAGAAACCATATAACAAGGCCATCAAGTGACTCAGTCTCTGCTTCCATTCCCTGGGGTTTATCAACTTTGTTAATGGGGCATATGGGCTGACAATTATGTAATATTAAATATGAGGAACATTTCCTGGGAATAATTTCAATTCTTCCTCAAAGCCGATGTATTGATAGATCTAGTGTCCAGGTAAAACACCACCCTCTAGTGTGCATCTCTAAATAATACTGTTGCTACTCTTCTGATGACAATGACTGTGATAGCTGAGAATAATAAAACAAGTAATACAATGAAGGTCATGTCCTACTGACAAGTCTCAGGACAGCACATGCAAGGACTAAATAAATGCCCAATAAATGATCTGTAACTCATTGGTGTAGTCAAAAATAACTTAATTTTCATTCAAAATATCACAAATGATTGGCTAGCTGAAAGCATACAAGATTGTGACATGAAAACAAAAATGTTCATTAATTTCACAAGTATTTACTAAGTGCCTAGTATGGAACAGATATTATTCTATGACACAAAAATGTGATAATCATTTAAGTAAGAAATGGAAGAAAAGCAGCCCAAGAGGTAAAAGTTCTCTAATAAATCTCCCTTATTCCTGTTCTTTGGAAAAATAACTTCAATCCTGGGGTTAGGTTTGACGTTCAGTTACATAAAGAAAAATAAAAATGAACTAACAGGAAAAAACTATTTCTCAGAAACCCTCAATTTCCAAATTAAATGTGAATTCTCCTGTTATACAAGGAGAAATGTCTTACTTCCCATAGTTTAGATTAGAAGTTTTTTGATGTATTCCCTAATTCCATGTGAAAATATAGTATATGAAGCAAAAGTATTCTACCATCCCTAGTGTAGAAGCTTGTTGGAAATGCCTGTGAAGACACTTGGCATCACCCTTTTCTGTCTTGTACAGAGCTCTGAGAAATTGAACTCTTTTGTTGAAAATTTCTTCAACTCTTTTCTTCCCAGGTGAATCTCCCAGAAAACTTTTTTTCTTAGTTACATCTGGCTTCAACTGTTGAATGCAGGTTGCCCTGTTGCATTATACTGTGGAGAATTGGCTAAAAATTTGGCCCAGAGAACATGGAATGAATCAAATTCATACACATTTTCCCTCATTGGCATTTTCCAATGGAACCAGTAAACATGTAATTTCTCGATCTATCAAAAACATCATTGCTCTTCACTATGGCCTTGCAACTATCAGTTATTTAGAATTTTGCTACAAACAAAAGTTACTTCTCACCTACTCAACAACGGTGATCTAACTGCCTTCCACCATTTTTGGAAGAAGTTGAAATTGACTTGCATACCCATAGATGTATGCATATGCACATTCTGACCAAGTGCTCATGTGCATGTGCTGTGTACATCAGCTGAACACAATGTACACGTGTAGAAAATATGCCCCCCAAAATAGAGTGAAAGAACCCCAGAAATTGACTTCTTTTATAACAAAGAAAGAAACACAAGCTCATTTGGGAGTTACGAAACTTGGGTCCTCCACCTGGTTCTGATTGCAACGAAGTCTGTGTGTCAGAAAATACCTCTTCCTCACAGATCTCAGATTCCCAAATACTATAAGTGGGTAGGATGGTATGACAGGATTCCCACCTCTTCCCAGTAAGAGGCTATGACTTATTAGGTTGAATAGTTTGGCTTAATTACTATAAAACAATGTAGGGTTAAATTATGATGAAAACTTTTAGATTAGTATTGACAATAATTAACACCAAATAATGTACAACATCTATTTATTTATTTCAATAATTCAGGCTAGGGTTGTTGCCTCCTTTTGTTGGTCTAATGCTGTGAAGTTTATCAGTTGGAAGGACAAGATAAGGAATGAGGCTGCTTGGACTGGATTCCCACTTCTACTTTTACTAGCTTTGTAACCTTAAGTACTTAACCTCTCTGTGCCTTAGTTTTCTTATCAGTTGAGTGGGGATAAAAATACCACCTCTTCTACTTAATAGGGTTGTTTTGAAAATCAAAAGAAATGTAACATATGGAGCTTTTAGCACAGAGTTTACATAGAGCAAGAATTCAACATTTTTTCCATTAAAAATTGTTAAAGTCTATCAGTCATACATGAACTCACATAATCAATAAGTATATAGTAGAAGTTGTAAACTTATAAGACAGACATGCCTCACATCATACAGGGCACCCATACATCACCCACCACCAAGAACTTGCAGTGTTGTGGAACATTTGTTACCAACTATGAAAGAACATCGTCAAACTATTACTAGTAATAGTCCATATATTACATTTGGTGTATATTCCCCCAACCCACCCAATTATTTACACCCTGTATTAGTATTATATATTTGTTAGAGTTCATAAGAAAATATTCTTTTATTTGTTCTGTTAACCACAATTCATTTTCCACCAACCAGGATTCACTGTGTTATACAGTCCCATGCCTTATACAAACCATTCAAAGCATACAATCACTGGCTCTCATTTTTATCACAGAGTTGTGCTATCATTACCTCAGGCAACTTTAGAACATTTTTATTACTCCAGGAGGAAAATCCCATACACCCTTATACCCACCTACAGTTGACCCTTAGAATTGATATAATATCTTCTTTGACATTGCTGAAAAAAATATTACAATATTATGGTTAACCATTATCTGTATGAATTGAACAATATTTTATTATTATTCCTACTGTAACAAAGAAGAGAGAAGCAATGAGAATAAGAGGGGGAAATCTACTTCAATTTTTAGTGGAATGCTTGAGGGTAAACGAATTTTTAAATCCACGTCAAGTGGTTAATAATCTTTAATTATGCCTCTACAATTGGCGTTGCTGGTGATTAGAAATACGTAAGCATCAGCTATCTCTCTAGTTTGTGCTGTGAATGAGAGTATGTTTGAATCTGTGAGGTAGTTCCAATGAAATGTAGTTAAGTTTTCAGGAATGGATAAAGGATAATAGAGTAAGAAGGCATCAGTTTTGGAGGCATCCTTTCTTACTGTACTCTCAACAGCACCTCAGTATGAATAATTTTGAACAAATAGTAGTCACACAAACACCTGTTACCACACATACCAAATGAAAGTAGGAATAAAGGCACATTATAACTGTGGTAAACATAGCAATCTACAACAGGAGAAGTATATTATTTAGTTAATCCAACAATATAGTTTGACAGTTCCTTTAAAAGTAAACAAAAAAGCACATTATGAAATTTATCAAGTGATTTTTTTCAAACAAATATCCATGCTGTGTTTCAATGTTCTTTAAGTCGTGGCATTTATGTGAGTTATAAACTTGCTATGAAAATGGGAATTCAGATTCTTCCAAATGAAAGCCTTTTGGAGTTGATAAACAATTCTCACTGCAGCTTAATAGAGTCTCTCTAAGCTGCAAGTCCAAATGTCAGATCTGGAGACTATGAAGCCTGAAAAAGTAAAGGTTTTGTTGATGTTTTCTATCCTGTTACTGTTATTCTAAAGGGTTTTGTTCCAACTGAATACAACACATCATATGGTCTCTAGTTAGCACTGGCAGAAGAAAAAAATATGAATTTGCCGAGTTCAGAGAGACTAAATACAGATAATGTGGCCTGAGGATATCAGCGTCTGTACATCTATTACTTATATTAGAAGGCTTTGAGTATTCAGCATTATTTGAAAAGGGTGCAAAAACACCATGAAACTAAATTCATATTTTGAGAACTCTTACAGAAATGAGAACTGAGGCCAAACTGACACTATTTAGCAATCAACAAGAGTTGTCCATGTATTCATTGCCTCTACTGGGCATGTTTAGTACAATTGATCAAGCTAACTTTGAGAAGAAGCATAAGGATATAAAGACTCCTCTGAAGCAGTAGGAAAATGAATAGCTGAATGGAGAAAATTGTGCCACACATCTTCTTGTCCTATTACTGTTAACGCCAGCACTCACAATCAGTAGTTTATTGTATAGGGCAATCTTGTTGATTAGAAACTGACTTCAAGTTCATCAAAATGGAATGGCATGTAACTCATCCCTTCTATTCCTACAGAAATAACTTATGTATTTTTATAGACATTTTTATTTGTAGAACTATATTATGTCATAAGAATTGGCTTTGTAGACATATATAGTGTCTTGTCAATCACTTCTGCAATTCATTCTTTTAAAGGAGCTAGAAAATAAATCAGCAAAAATAATTCTACTTTCTGTGGCAAGAAAGACATTTCTATTCTACTTTTATTTAAAAGATTCAAAGTATTTGAAGTCCATTTGTTTTGTTATATTATTTGGACTATCTGTATTTCAGGGTGTAGGCATTCTGAAAAAAACAAACTCTGTATAGAATTGTTAATTTAATGTTCTAAAAGAAACAACAACAGAGTAGACTAACATGCTCAGAATTACCCTCAAGTTCACTAAGTAGGAAAACGATGCAAAGCCAAGAAGTTTTAAGTTCATCATCAACCACTAACTCTTTTCTCTAACATGTAACATCAGCTCATTACCCCCAGTCCTGACCCAAACAGGAAAGAATAAACAAATTTAGTTGCTTAGCAACAGGAATGCTGAGCAAAGAAGTAGAATGTGCTTCAATGTTGCTTCTTGGGATGATCATTTCAAGATCTTACAGACAATGCAAATCTCTAAAACTACCAACTCTCCTCGAATACTGACTTACATAAACAATAATGATATTCAAATGCTCAATAAGGAGTAATTTAAACAGCAACATTATTTCTTATTATAATTATTGCTTAATTAACATTTATTGAGGTCTACGTCACTGTTTTAAGTGCTTTATATATGGTAACATGTAACAGAAAATACAGAAGAGATGTAAATCATATATTGACTATATGTAGATATATATGCAAGAAGAAATAGAATATATGTATATATTAATGAGGAAAATAAATATTAAAAAATAGGAAAGATGTTATTATTGGCTAATCTCTGAAGCAAAGAAAAACAAATATATCTCAGCAAATGGGTACCTCTTTGTTTTCAGATACATCTATACAGACTATATAAGCCTTTCTTTTAAAGATCATAGAAATCTTCATTTCATTTCCCCTTCTAAGGTCTCTGAGTGTTACAGTACAAGTAGGGTTTCCATTGCATAAGAAAACTACAAAAGGTAAATGTAAAGATCATAAAGACATGTGAACTATTAGTCATAGAATTAAGTCATGAGCTTCAGGGTAATGTTCCTTTCAATTTATTACACTCACAACTCTGATGTTTGTTGAGTCTATGTGCTTAAAAGTTCAGCATCTTAACTCAAAAAAACAAACATAAATCCTGATACACCAAGGGTGAAATCAAATAGACATTGTACAGATAAATAAAATCATATGAGAAACAATTTGTTGAATAGTTGTCTTTACCAATTAACTATCAACTACTTGGCACTCATTCTCAAGGTGTTGATGACAAGGTTTCCCAGGGCAAGGACTGAGAATGTAGCAGCTTCAATTTTCCTACTCTTAGAGACACAATGAAGCAATGGAGCACTGCAAACTTATTCAAAAAAAAGATCCCAGATACATCAAAATTTAGCATTTTCTCTGCATAATGTTCAATGCCAATTTAGTTCTTTTGAAACATGGCATGTTGCTGTGGTTGAGAGAAAGACTGCAAACTTCATTTACAACTTCTTTGAGTGGAGTTGTTCGTTCCACTAAAGGAGGCACATCCTGTGGTCTTTCAGATCCTGTAGATTTACTTTGGCAAAAAAGTAAAAAAATAAAAAGTTCATAGTGAGAACAGTAGTTCCAGACACCACAGATGGAAATTTAAATGTGGTGTGATACTGCACATCAGGAGCCAGCTAAGGTAACTGTGTTGCAATCTGTGAGTTACTCTTGTGAAAAGATCCCTTGGCATTTTCTTAACAAGAGCAGGGTGTTAGTGCCAGTGTTTTGGCTCGCTTCCATTTTCCAGTATATGAGCCCCAAACACCCAATGCCCCTTCTATATTTCACACAAACGTTTTAGGGTCATACAATTCACATTAATATTTTTCCTCAAACATATACTCCACTAATGGCATGACAGACCATACTGCTTTCCTCAGGAAAAAAAGAATGTGTGCTGCTTGTGAGCTGCAGTAACAGTAGTGCTATGTCTTCCTTCCTGAGGTTCTGACTAAGTTTTCTCATGTTATCTGGTATTTACTCAAGCTAAGTGATTTATGAAGGTGCACTAACGTCAGGACAGGTGCAAACCCAGGTAAAACAGAAAAGACTAGGAAAGAGAATGTACACACAAATGCATGCAAGCACACAAACCTCACACAGCCCACAATATCTGGTAGTACATTAGAATATTTATCATGAAAATGTTTTTCACTTAAAAAATAAAATGTACATTTATAGAATGTAAATGCACAATTTAAAAGTATAATTTATTTTGTCATTTTATCAACACTTCCAATACCTTTTAATCTAATGAAAACTAAACAAATCATTGAAGTATTCATTGACGCAAGCAGTGATTTCTTTAAATAGCACACTAATTTCAAAGATAAAATGTTTTGAGGACTAAATCTCAAAGTAATACTTTGAGTTAATTTTAAATATCTGTAATAAAATAACAGTTATCAAAAGTTGATATAGCTTCAAGTTACTTTTTAATGTTTAATTTTTGTTCCAATTTTTCCCATTGTTATATTTTGTATTCTCTTTTCAAAGCAGCGCAATCATTTTATTCTTCCTGCGTTTCACTGCTATTATTTATTTGTTGAGTGCTCACTTTATGTTAACTACCTAATACACATTACCTCAATTAATCTTCATATCCACATTGTAAAATAGAAATTAGCATTGCCATTTTACAGGTGAGGAATCCTGGTTCAAAAATGTTAGTTAACTTGTCTAGTTCACATAGTTAAAAAACAGGAAAGTTAGGGTTGACACACAAAGTTGCAAACTGTTAAGTCACAGTCTTAACAACCATTCTATACAGATATTAGCAATGAGAAGCTGTATCACAACAAACTCATTATTTTTTTTACTGAAATAGTTATTCAAGACTGTCTAGTCATACATTTGCAAAGCTACCTTCCCAGAACAGCTGAGTAAAATTAATAGGTTCATCTTTTATATCTGACTAATAGTGCATTCAGGATTTTCAAAAGCTGGGTAAAGTATTTGAATGTTTCTTTTTCATTTGATTTGTTGTCATTCAATATTTTCTGCCAAGATTTTGAGACAATTAGGGGATGTATTTAAGGGAATAAAGATACCTATAAAGTTCTTGTTTTAATTTTTTAAAAATATTCTGGGAACATACTGTTGGAAAGAGGAGTTAAACTCCTTAGATGAAATAGATGATATTTTTAAATTATTTTTGGGAGCAGAAAGTTACTCAAATAATTTGTTGCCACAGTTAACAGACCCAGAATGAATTAAAGAAAGCAAAACAAACCAAAGTCAGAGTGTAGATAAATAGATAGATGAATAGAGATGATTGACAGATAGATAGATTGATGGATAGAAATAGATACATAGATATATATATATTTATGAAGCATATAAAATATGTACATAATATATTTAACAGATAATATATATTATAGACATATAATAAATATATAATAAATTTAGAGGTGAACAGACATATGCTCTAGTCTTCGACAAGGAAGAAAAATCAACATATTCACAAATTAATGATCTGTTCATTCTTATTTTGTAAGGGAAGATATTATACAGTTCTTGGAAAACTCTATGTCATAATTACCAGTATCATCACATTGAAGTGTTAACTTAGGCCTTTCTCTAAAATTCTAGATTTGTCAAATTGTGTCATCATTGTAAAAATCAAACCAGAACTAAAGATTAAAATGAAGTCTTAATTTGAAAATAACAAATTAATTAATTAGCATTGATGATTTCAATACTATAAGAATCATATTTTGTGGCATTTCTAATTCATTATCCTTGATATACACATGCCCATGGCACTCATTTGAAACAGGTGTAATACACATGAGCAAAACAGGGCAAATTCAGAGTAAATTAAAGAATACTCTTAAATTTGAAAAGTCAGGGATGGGTCTTAATCCTTAGCTGAAGTCCTGTTTGAACTGAGGAGAGGGGAGAACAAAAGCTACCATTCCACCCTCTCACGTGACAAAAGAACTCCAGGACTGTCTGCTGCTGCAGAAAGACAGAGAAACGTTGATAGACTGAGAGAGAGGCTGGACACTGGAATCAGCAGAGCAGCCAAAGCTTCAGCAATGAGGCCTGGAGGAGAAGGCAGAGAGGAGCTATGTGCCCAATTGTCCACAACTACGCTTGGGGAGAAAGTGAGCCTGGAGGGGAAGGCAGAGACCTTGCCAGAGACCTGTCACCATTGTGCCTTGCCATGTGGCAGGAGTCCAGTACTGCGAGCAGCTGGCCTTTGGTGAGACAGCATCTCTGACAGTGCCTTGATTTGAACATTTTCACAGCCTCCTAACTATAAGCTTTTACCCTAATAAATTCCTATTATAAAAAGGCAACCCATTTCTGGTATTTTATAATTGGCAGCCTTCAGCAAACTAAGACAGTGGCTATGAAATAATCAGACCTGGGTTAGCTCCAACTTTTTCACAGTTTTTATTTTTCAGACACAGTAAAATATACCTAACATTGAATGGCATACTTTTGAAAATGTAGAAGGGTTGCTTCACATCCAGTTACAAAGAACTGGAGCAGGCTAAAAGCAAAACGATCACATTTTAAAGCCATGAGCACCCTGAGTTTATTCCCTATTAATGGATTGAACATTTCTCTAAGAAAAAAAAAAAAGATGGGGAAGCAAATAAGACGTCTAAAATAGGTATTTTCAGAATATTACTATAAAGAGAGAGATTGCTATAATTTAACCACTGAGCTGAAATCTGAAATCCTTAAAGTACATTTTTAGGCCGCTGATCCTGACCTCCTACAGACCAATTAGAGCTTAATAATTGTTGTTGGTATGACAACCTCAGGGAGAAACAAAAGACTTCACTTTCTTTAAGTGAAGCCACAAAGTTGCTCTTTAGAATAGAAAATAAGCAGGGAAGGCTATAAATTGTGGTAGCTTATGAGATCACCTTGGATAATGATAATTTTTCTTCTAATAGTGTTATTAGGAACACAATGGGTCATGGAGAGCTAACCCATGCACATCATTGATTTGTGCATTTCATCTGTCTTAAATCTAAAATTGATCACCAAAGCCAAATTGATTATTCCATTCCTGTGAATAGTCAGTAACGCACTTAAGCACCATTTCAAACCATGTATTTCTTAGGTATAGCTTTAGCTTCACATCTCAGGAGAAATGTGTAAAAAGTTCTGATAGTCAAAGCCCATGTACATTGCATTAAAAAACAAACAAACATGTAAACATTCACCTTTGATCTATATAAAAGCTGCTATCACTGAACATAGGCAAATGAAGGCATCTGTAGTTTGCATTGCTTTAGCACAAATACATTACTCTTGATTTTAGAGTTTATTGAGATATTCTTGATGTACAAGAAACTGCACTATTTAAAGTGTACAATTGATGAGTTTTGACATGACCTGTGAAACCATCATTAAAATGGAAATAATTAAAATGAACATTATCCCCTCAAGTTTTCTCATACCCCAATGTAATCCAGGCTTCCATTCCCTCTCCCCTACCTGCCATCCCTAGGCAACCACTTGTTTTCTGTCACTGTAGATTAGTTTGCATATTCTAGAACTGGCTATACATGGAACCAGAGATTAAGTATTCCATTTCTATCTGGCTTCTTTCACTCAGCATCACCATTTTAAGATTTATCCATATTGTTCTTTTCCTTTTTTTACTGAATAGTATTCCATTATATGAATATACCACAGGTTGTTTACACATATATGTTCATCTGTTAATGTCTTCAGAATTGTTTCCAGTTTTAGCTATTACCATGAGTATTTATGTATAAATTGTCATGTGGTATATGCTTTCACTTATTTGGAGTAAATACCTGGATGGCGGTACCTTTGAGAAGGTATATATTTTTTAACTTTTTAAGAAGCTGCTAAGGAAGTCATGGAACCACTAAAACACCATTTCCCAGTCCTCCCTTTCACCTCCTTTCCTTAAAGTGCAGATATTTAAATATGTTTCCATTTAGCAGCTCAGGGGTGATGTTAGTTCTAATGTAACAGCCTGACCTTACCTTGAACCCCAAACTGGGAACTAACAACCCCAGTTGCTTTTCAGGGTGGAAACTTTGCAGGAAGATAGCTTGATACATTCTTTTTCATCAGTGGCAGCCCCTTCTCCACCCCATCACTCTCCTGTGTATAAATACTTGGGTAGGGCAACAAAGATGTTTTTCATCTCTGAAGCAGGTAAAGCAGGGCATGAGAAGCCTAAACCTGTTTCCATGATGCACAATGCTGTAATTTGCTCCACAGAAGTTTCAAATTGTTTTCCAGAGTGACTATATAACATTTATATTCCCACCATCAATTTGCGTGGCCTTTGTAATTTCATCTATTCTGGTGAGTGTTTCAGCTATCTATGATTTGATTCACATTTCCTAATGACTAGGGATGGTGAGCATCTTTTCATGTGTTTATTTACCATCCATAAATCTTTGGTGAATTATTTGTTCAAATCCTCTGCCCATTTTTAAAAAATTAATTTTTTTGTTTTCATTTTGAACTCGTGGGTTCGTTATGTATTCTGAACACATGTCCTTTATCAAATATGAGTTTTGTAAGTGTCTTTTGAAAAACTGAATATTTTAATTTTGAGGAAGTCTAATTTATAATTTTTAAAATTTTATTGATTGTGCTTTTGTCAGAGTATATTAGAAATAGTATTGTTTAACCCAAAGTCACTACTTTTTCTCCTTTTTTCTTCTAGCACATTTATAGTTTTAGTTCTTTCAATTAGATCTATGATCCATTTCAATTTAAGTTTTGTACATGAAATGAAGTAAAGACCAAAAGTTTTTTTGTTTGTTTGATTTTGCTTATGGCTACCAAATTTATTGAAAAAATTAACCATTTCCCATTTAATAATCTTCACAAATTTTTCAAAAATCAACTGATTATGTATGTGTGAATCTATTTCTGCATTCTCTATTTTGTTCCATGATACTTTTGCCAATACCAAGCTGTCATAATTATTGGAGATTTATAATATTGAAATCAGGCAGAGTATATACTCTGATACTTTTTTAAAAGTTGGAAAAGTCAAAGTTGATTTGGCAATTGTAGGTCCTCTTTATTACCAGATAAATTTAGAATCAGTTTATCAATATCTTCAAAAATCTGCTGGGAATGTGCTTGGAATTGCATTAAATCATATATTTGGGGAAATTAACATCTTGATAATATCAAGTCTTCTAATTCAAGAACATTATATATCTCTCCATTTACTTAGATCTTACTTAATTTCTCTCAGTGTTATTTTTTTAGTTTTCAGTACACATATTTTTTCAAATTTATCCCAAAGTAATTTATCATTTATGCTATAGTAAATGTTATTTTTAATTTATTTTTTATTAGAGAAGTTATAGTTTTACAGAAAAATGATGGGAACGTACAGAGCTCCCATATCCCACCACTCACAAGAAATTTTCTGTTATTCTCACTTTCCATTAGTTTGGTACTTTTGTTACAATTGATAAAACAATATTATTACAATTATACTATTAACTATAGTTCATAGTTTCCATTAGGGAAAACTGTGTTGTATAATTTTCTCTGTATTTTTTTTTTTAATTTTTAGTCTGGTAATGTATATACATGCTGATAGTTACAGAAATACAGTTGATTTGTGTATATTAGCCTTGCATTAAGAAGTTTTAGTAAACACATTTTAAGTTCTAGTAGATTTTTTTGTAGATCTTTCCATTTTCTACATAGATAATTATGCCATCTGCAAATAATGCCAGTTTTAATTTTGCCTTTCCAATCTGTATAAATTTTATTTCATTACTTATCTTTATGCACAAACTAGAATCTCCAGTACAAAGTTGAATAGAAATAAAGAGTGGGTATCCTTGTTCTCTTTCTGATTTTAGGGGAAGAACATAAAAATATTTTGACATTACATAGATGTTAACCGTGAGTTTTTTGTAGATGGCCTTTCTGAAATTAAGAAAGTTCTCCACTCTTCTTAACTTGTTGAGATTTTTTATCAGGAAACAATGAGGGATTTTTGATGAATGCTTTTTCTGCATCTATTGCGATTACCAAATGTTGTTGTTTTATCCCTTTTAAGTCAGTTAATATGGTAAATTACATTCTGATTGAGTCGAGTGTTAAACAAATTTTCCATTCTTCTGATAAAACCCAACTGAATCATGCTGTCATAACCTTTTTATGTATTGTTGTATTTGGCTTTCTGAACTTTGTTAAGAATTTTTGAAACTACATTCACGAATTCGATTTGGTTTATAGTTTTCTTATACTATTGCTTTCTACTATGGTATCAGGGTAACGTTGGCTTCATTGATTACTCAGATAATTAATTGGGAAGTGTTTTGCAGTCTTCAATTTTCTGAAAGAAATTTTGTGTGATTTCCATGTTAAATGTTTAATGGAATTCACAAAATAGATTTAGGATATCTCCATAATAACCTCATACGTTTCTCTAGCTTCTTAAGCATGTGGATATAGTATCAATAACTGTTCTAAGGCCCTTATCTATTAATTCTAACATGCTTCATTGTGTTTGTTTTGATGGATTTCCCTCCTCATTATAATTCATATTCTTAGTGTGCATGGTAATTTTTTACTTTATGCCATACACATATTTACTTTGTTGAGTGTGATATTTTTGTTTTCTTTCAAATGTCCTTGAGTTTTGGATTAGGATGCAAGTTACTAGGAAATCATTTGATCCTCTCAAAGTTTCCCTTTATGCTTTGTTAAACTGATCCCTAACACCCTTTATTCTAGGGCTAATTTTGCACAACTACTAAGGCAGTCCAGTTTGAGTACTCCATCATACTCTCTGAGTTACAAAGATTTTTCTACTCAGGATATCGGAAGCACAAATTATTCTCATCTCTTTGCAATCACCAGGGATTTTTCTGACTTCTCATTTCCAGAGATTCTTTCCTAGGCCTTGAGTACTTTCCTTATATACATGCACTTATAAGTACCCAGCTGAAGACTTGAGGAGAAACCTTTGCAGAGTTTCAGAGCTCTCCTTCTTTGCAGCTCTCTCTCCTTAGTACTAGTTCTTAATTCTAGTCCTTAACTCTCCTTAATTCTAGTCCTCTGCTCTGTTAAGTCCAACCATTTGGCTTCCCCTATCTCCTCAATGCAGGGAGACTACTGTTTGGGTCCCGTAACCTTGCAGAAGGGGCTGACAACTCTCTCCAGAAATAAGCTTGGACAGTGAAAACTTATTCGCTTCCCTGTTTCTAGGGATCATTGTTCTGAACTGATTATTGCCTAATGCCCTCAGTTTCATATATTTTCCCTGATTTTTTTGATTGTTTGAGGAAGGATAAATACATTCCCTGTTACTCTATCATAGCTACCAGCTACATTACTTTTAATGAGAGAATTAAGTATATTCAGAGATATTTATAAGATAAATCTTTCTAAAGGGAAAAATCCCATGTAAACTCTACTATTCCATCTTTACAAAAATGGTATGACTAGACAGGAGGTCACGATCTCTACCTTAGAAAAATAAGAATGTATGGAGGCTCATACATTCTTATAAGCCTGTGTAAAGACTGCATTAACATTCATGTTTTCTGATTTTATATTCAGTACCTGGTTCAACCTTTATTTTATTTAGATATATTTTTAAATGGATAATTTAAATGAGATGTCTTTGATTGGTAATAGTCTTTATATTATAACTAACAAAGTTCTTCATGTGTGTTTCTGATTCAAGTCAACCTACCTGTGCAGAACATCTAAATCTTTTGACTCCTTTTATACAGAGTAAGGATTTAAGATATTCCCAGCAATAACTTATGAGACAGAAAATAGACTTAAACAGGTTTTCCCGCTCCTGATCCAGAGCTCTTTACACTTGCCTACATTTGTTATGCTGACTATTGTAGTTAAGGAAGCCAGTGGATCAAATGTGCCTGCAAATGTGAAACCTTCATGTCACTATATACTGAATAGAAGCAGCCTAAATCTTGGCATCATTTGCCAACTGACTTCATGTAACAAAAAGAACGACAGTATGAATTAACTGCTTTTAAGAATTTTTCGTCTTGACCTGGCTCAGCTTCTCTAAACTAAGTCATTTCATTATGCCTACTATAATATGTCATTCATAAAATTTTAAAATTTTGTGTTGTCACAATTCAAGGAAATATTTAGAAGAGAAATGTAAATTCCTTTTATTTAATTTTTTTTCATCATCAAACTATAAACGTATATAACAGAGAAAACCTCACAATATTTTGTGTAATTTATAACAGTTGATGGCAACTGAGATACAAAAACAATACCACCATTCTTTATTGGTAACAAAGAGGACTAACTGGTCAAGCATAATTATATGTTGTCTTAAGTCCCCAAACATAGAAACAAGTCAACAAATTGTACCCAAATGCTATAGAGTTTAAGAACTGTCACTAAGGTATGCATCTTGCCCATGATATGGCTTAATAAAAGAGAAAACTGCACATCAGCTGCCTCACTGTGGTATAATATATACTGCAGGAAAAGCAGACTGTGATTATAATATGAAAATTTAGTCTTTAAATTGTGAGACCCACACTGGAGATTTTTCAGGGCACTTTTAACCTCTCAACATATCAGAGATAAAGTGGTTAATAATAAACAAGATCCATGGTTTCACCAGTAATATAGAAAGCTTAAGTCCAGAAATAGCTAAACGGTTTTCTTTGATAAAGGTTAAGAGTCATATTTTATATAAGAATTAGATAAATAGCTGGAAATTCATAAACAAAATATCTCTGGGCCTACTGAGCATCAACACCTGAAAATGGTTTTAGAATAACTACAACTTAAGTGTTTTCTTAAAGTGACTATTGGGCACCATGTTAGATTCTGCTAGCTAGAATTAAAAGTTCTTCCCTCCCCGCCCCATCTCGACTATTCTAGCTATTTTAAACTAGGCTTTTTATCATAAGGGAAAAAGTTCTACTCAGACCAACATGAAAAACAAGGGAAGTGGAACTAGGAAGTCTTCAAGAGACTCTAGAAGCCTGCTCCCATTTTCCATTTCTCTCACTTCCCACATATTCTCACCCTCATAGTTTCTTATATTTTCTCACTTCAGATTCTCTATTGTCCTCTTTCTACTGGCCAGTTTCCTCTGCTTACTCAGATCCTCTGTTCCTTTGCTGATTTTTAAAATTTAAACATCCTCTCTTCAGTTATACTAAGAAAAATGACCCAGCTCTTCTTTCACATCAGACCTTTTGTGCAGGGAGGATTGGCAGGAGGGGGCATTCCATTAGAAGATGGTACACAAAGATAGGTAACAGTAACAGTTCCTGTAAATCTGCATTGCCTTCAAGATTTTCTCCTTCATTTTTTGGGCATTTTATGAGTTTTAAAATATAACTATGAGTTTTAAAATATTATAACAAATTTTATAGCTACAGAAGCCACTCTGGGTTATCAAAGAACATTTATACTATTTATTATAGTAATAAATGAAGAGTAAAAGATCTGTAAAGCAAACATTTCAAACGTATCTGGTCAAATGATTTTCAGAACAGATATGAGATTTGCCATCTATTTTTAATTCTGTAAGAAAAATGTCAACATTTTTATAAACATCAATGAGAATATAACTTCTTTTATAGTGGAGTGTTGCAGGTAATTCTAACAGTAATGTATGTATGCTGTTCAAATACAATGCTTATTCATTGTCCTCCATTATCTTATCTACATATCTTTAGGAGGCCACAGACGGGCTGTGTAATCTATTCTTGCCCAAGAAGTGACAGTCCTGAAGCTCTCTCTGCCCATTTTAGTGAGGCTTAATTTCATCTTTTGATATATTCAAAATAATGCTTTAAATTCACAATATTTTTATCCTTGAAGGTCTCAGAGTAGATTGTTGCAAGACTGTATTCCCTACTCTCAGGACTTAAAACTAGAACAAGTAAAATTTCTACTACTATCGTTTCTTAATTTGTCATGGAGTCAGTGAATTTAATTAGCAGCACTACAATTAAACCATTGAAGGAGCAGAGATTAGTGAGTATAAGCCAAGTTTTTATCCAGGATGTGTATTAATATCTATCATGTCCAGGAAAACAAGCTCTAATTCTATGGGTAAATTATATACATACTATCTTATATCCTGAGGATAATATTATTTTAATGAAATGCAAAGAAATCTTGACATATAATATAGTTATAAAACTCTGAGAACTCAAAATCTTCTTTGTAAATCACGGATTGAACTCCTATCATTGCCAAATATTTTAGATTTGGTAAAAAGCCCTATCTTATTATAATTTCTTTTAATGTAATTTCTAATAATTTAAACAGTGTAACATCATACATAATACATGTCAGTATACTGTGCCAATATAGGATGTGATATAGCTGTGCTCCTCTTTTATATTTAAGATGTATGAACTCAATACATCCTGTTATCCAAGACAGCCAGAAAGACATTTGTGAAGTTAACTTTCTTTCAGGGGAAAAAAAAAAAAGATTTTTGTGAGGTTTGAGAACATTTTCAGTCTAAGTTTTTCCTCAGTATAGCCACCAAAAGGAAAAAAATCATGTCAATTAAAGGAGAAATAGGGGTTTTATAATAATAAATATCTTAAAATAGGGGCCTGGGACAGTAGACAAATTGGAAAGCAAAATTGAAAAGGCCCACGTAAAGATACATTAGCATATATCTTCTTCTCTTTTAAGTAAAAAACAATAATAAATATAATACCGATAACTTTTTAGGAACTTTTATTGCCCCTGCGGGAGAAAACCCCAAAACATCATCACAGAAATTTTAATGAGACTTCAAACCTTCAAGAGTCTATCAGAGAAGCTGCTCCCTTTCCTCCCATTTTAAAAAGAAGTTGAGAAATGTGAAAGCGTACAAAAAACAAAATATAGGCTGGCAGGAAGAAATTCCATCTTGTTGGGTCTCTGAAACAGCGGAGGACTGAACACTTGTAAACACAGTACCTTGAGCAATAGATGCCTTATGGCTTGTAGTTTGAGGCCAAGAATAGCATGATAAACTTAGAATGTGTTTATCTCTTGGCAGCTTCATTTTACTTGCAAGCTGGGAGGGACAAAGACCAACAATTTTCCACCTACAAAGTGCATCGAAGCTGGCAGGCAGCTCAGTGAGTAAGTCAACTTGAGCCTCCAGATCACAACCGCTCTCAAAGACAGATGGACAATTTTGGAAAAGGAGATGAATCAGCCAATATATCAAGGCATTTGCGGTTACAATGTCCCGTAGTTGGAGTGCTGCATGGGATGGGACTTTAATTTGGAGACTTCACATATATTTAGTGCTATTTTAAGAGATCAGGAAGTATGTGTGTAAATTTTTATAATTCCATTTGTTAGTTGAAAGCAGGTAGGAAGGTGGCAGCATTTTGAGAACCGGTATTTTCTCCCCAAGGTAGAGATAACTGAACAATCCCTACAAATAGTGATTTCATTCAGTTTTCTTTTTCACTTCTTTCATAACAGTAAATCTTTGTGTCTGTTTCAGTCAATGGCCTAGTGGCGATTGCCTAGAGAATTATTTTAAATCCAGGTATACTTATGTTTTATTTTCAAATTGTTTAATTTAGGATTAGCATTAATTATATGAAGTGTCGTTGGGAGAAAGGGAACTTAGATGATACAATTTTGAAGACTGAGTAAAGGAACTTCTTGTTACAAGGTTTGAGACATCTGCTGAAGTTGGGTTATTTGTGTATTAGGGGTGTTATGTTTCAAATTTCAGAGATATTTTGAGACCATAAAACAAAATTCTTTTTTTAACTTGCTGGATTCATATTTTTATGCTTCCAATACAATCCTCTTCTGCTTTAACACACAGCTAATTGCCCAGGTTTCAGAATAATACTCTGAAAGTACAGGTAAAATCTTTTAGTACAAGGAGAGTTCATTTTATGGGGAAAATACAGTTCTAATTTGACAACAAACTGGAAAAAAATAATTTAAATTATCCCAAGTAATAAAGGATGATCCTCTCTCCATAACTTTTGTGGTCAAACAGAAAATACAAAATAAATTCAGAACAGAAATTAAATCTGACCTGCTGTTTAGAGGAACAAGTTGGTTCAAACCAAGAAATGTATTTCTTGTGGAATAAGATAAAATGATTTTTCATACCTCTGACAGGCTATTAAAAAGTCGATTGAAGAGAAAACACAATGGTCAAAACAGATACTTAGAAATGTTAGAAGTAAACTTGAAGAACTTTTGCAAATGACTCATTATGAATTGTTCTAGACAGTGGCATATATTTTGCACCCAGAAAAAATTTAATGCAACTGAGCCTGCCAAATTCCAATTCTTTTGCCTTGCCACATGTCCAGGAAAATTATTGTTTTCCCCGAAAATGGTTCTCTGTGGGTCACAACCACACCCCATATTGGAGTTTAAGCCCTGATAAGAATAGGTAATTGCTTTTTCCATTTCCACCACACAGCCCTTAATTTGTTGAAGAAATTCAAGCCAGTGTTGGTGTTCTTATCTTCTTTCCCTTTCATTGGATACCCTGAGCACTTCACTGGTCCTGGTCAAATTACACCATTTAATTAAAAAAAGTACTTGATTAAATACTTCGATAGTAGATTTTTAGCTCTTACAAATTTTAAGAACATGATTTTTCTCCTGAGAGCAACTTAATATATCTATTCTTTAAATTTTACAAAGTTTTTAAAGATCCTGTGGAGTCCATTTCATTTGTGAATCAAAATTGACATAAAACCTCCCTGCTATTAAAGGTGAATCAGTCCCACCCAGCAAGCAACTATGTTTAACTGCAATTTTTTTATTCTGTCTGTTAAATCATCCCCCTTTAAATATCACTGTTTTAAACACTCTCATATATAGTTGGTGGAATAAAAATTGTACACGTTTAAAAGAATTGAGAAGTGATATCAAGTCTTATTTGATTTCCATAGCACCATTTCTTTTCCCTTCCCCCCTACCTCCCCATCCAAACACTGGAGATGCATCAGCCACAATGTAGACAGTATTTTATCCCCAAATAAGTCCAAAATGAGTATGAATCCAAAGGCAAAAATGAGACAAGGCAATTCTAAGAAAAAGTCTTAGAGTATTTGTTGACAACACCAAAAAGACAATGCCATAATTTAGAGACGCTTCAGTAACTCACTCCCATACAGATGCTTCAGATGTCAGAATTCACTCCCCTGAAGGAAGGGGTGCTGGAAATGGTTCTCATGATCACATAGTCTTTGAGATCATACACTCAAATGTAGAGAGAGGAGGATTCAGGGAATTAGTGAAGAAATGTAAAATAGATCATAATAGGAAATTCAGGGCATCTTTTCTTTGCAAAGAACTTGGCGTTGCCCAAGTTCTGAGAACATACGGTTTCAGCAAGGGAGAGAGCACAAGAAGGGCCAAAATGAGAAGAGGCATTGCCATGGCAATGCTGCCAAGACTGGGTTCCTGACCTCTTTAGCAAAAGTGGACTTTTCCTATCTACCAAAAACCTAGAGTAATCAGTTATTTGTAGCTTTTACTGGCATAAGCTGGCATAAATACAGAAACTTGGAATGTCTAAAAAGGTGGAAATAACTTTTTTTCTCCCTTGTATGCCAGGGAAGACAGTCTGCCAACCACCTCTTAAATTAAAAGGTGAGAATCCAGTCCAGTGAGAGTAAGTGAGATGACTGGTATGTAAAACATTACTGTCCAGTAAAAACAGCCAGTGAATGCTTTCCATTTAAAAGCTGCTTCTGTTGAACAAACACAGCTAACTCCCTTGAAAATTAGTTTAGCCCACATTGCCTTTTCACCAAGACTCCTCATATAACTTTGAGATAGTCATTTCATTACCTAGAGAACAGACCATCTCGATTGGAGGGTGAAGAGAAACCTAAGCCATTGAGGCAGAATGAAAGTTTGGTTCTGGACCATGCCATTGGAAGGAGGTTCAAATGTTTACCAATGCTTTTCCTTGGCTGCATAGTACCTGCACCTGTGTTTTATGCTAAGAAAATATTTCCATCCCTAGGAATATTTAAACTGCTTAAACTCAAAAATACAGAAGATAGTTTTCTTACTCTGTGTTAAGGACCTGATTATTCCGACTTTCAGAGAATTCCAATACAATTTTAGATCTCTCCTTCCCAGGTTTTCTCCACATTCTCTCCCTATACTCCTTACCTACATTTTGCTAATTTGCTGTCCAGCAGGTCTTCCATTAGAGGTGTAATAGCCAAAGAAGATATAAATCAATTCAATCATTTCATATAGAAGTATATTCATTTTCTGCATTATGCATGATGATTAAAACTTAACATAACTGGGTCTAAATGGGATTGTGGCTGAAAGGGGTAATCTAAGGATATAAATGTCATTTGAAACAAAGCTAGAGAATAAACTAGGGACTTAATTACATAGTGAACCTGGAGGTGGATGAAGATTGTGGTTAATAATACAAACACAAGAATGTTCTTCCATGAACTGGAATAAATATATGTCATGCTTACAAGGTGGTAACAATATGGTTATCCATGGGAAAAATAAAATTAATGTAACTTATGGGCTATAGGTAGCAGCAATATTGTAATATTCTTGCATCAATGTCAAAGAACTTGCTATACGTATACAAAGGGTCAGTAATAGGGGGACTTTTTCTTTTGGACTAAGGAAAATATTCAAAGATTTACTGAGGCAATGACCGCACAACTCTGTGATGAAAGTGAGAGCCACTGAGTGTAAATTTTGAATAGAATATACAAGGTGTGGGACTGGATAACACAGTGAAACATGTGGTAGAAGATGGATGGTGGTCAACAGTACAATTATTAGAGTGTTTTTTCATGAGCTATAACAAATGGACAATACTAATACATGGTGTTAATAATAGGGGGTTATGTAATAAATATACCAAATGTATGCTATGGACATAATGGTAATAGACTAATGATGTTCTTTCATATCTGTAAAAAATATTCCACAACGACATAAGATTTTGGTGGAGGGGTGTTGTATGGAAATTCTGCACATTATTCATGATTGTGGTTTAAGTTCACAATTTCTCCAATAAAAAATATGTATTAAAAAAATTAACAACAATGTCACATTTAATTCTTATGAGTCTTGACTTTTAATATTAAAAATGTTCAATACTTTTCTCTGGATTTATAACTTATCAGGCCAATCCCTGATAGCCTATTTACTACAAGTGAATTCATTGCAAGCTAATTTGTCTAAACTCAAAATACATACTAATATCTATCTATCTCTCTATAAGTTCACATGGGATAGAATGGTTTTGCCAGCGTGTCAAGATTTATATAAATTTTTAGTTAATCACTTTTAATTTGTCTTCATAATAGCATTTTTAAAAATATTTATTTTATTTATTTATCCCTGCCCCTCCACCTCATCGTTTGCAGTCACTGTCTGCTCTCTGTGTCCATTTGCTCTCTGTGTCTGCTTGTTTTCTCTTTAGGAGTCGTGGGGAACCAAACCTCTCTCTCATGTGGAAGAGAGGCACACAATCATCTGAACCACCTCAGCTCCCTGGTTTGTTGTATCTCTGATTGTCTTTCCTCTTTGTGTCTCTTTTTATTATGTCATCTTGTTGTATCAGCTCGCTGTGCCTGCCCACTGCACTGGGTCACCTTCTCCAGGAGGCACTGAGAACTGAGCCTGGGACCTCCCATGTGATAGGCAGAAGCCCAATCACTTGAGCCACATCTACTTCCCCATAATAACATTTTAAGGAATGCTCTATCCCAATGGAAAAAAAAAATATCAATCAGGAAACTTTTGTCATGAGGGATATTTTTGTGAAGAAAACATTGACATATTTATGAAGAATATAGTTTTGATAACTCTTTGAATATATTCTTAAATATAAATGTATTTTAAATGCAAACTCATGAATATATTCTTATGATTGTCAGATTTTCTTTCTTTGCTCTGCCTTCCTTTTTACATCTTATTTGCTCAGTTACCTCACTCACTGCCCTTCAATCTCCCCTTCATTCACACATCCACAAAGGCCCACTGCCTGGCCCTAGATAGGGTAACCATACATCTTGGGCCACAACAAACCTGGTTTTGCATTTGTGGCAGATAAAGTAGTGTCTCTTAAATATTTAGTGACCCCTTTCACTCTCGAAAGAATTCTGAGTTGAACCATATCTTATATGGTCCCTCTCACTCTGAAGTTCTCCGTCGGTAGCATATCCAGTCTGGGCTTTATTGTGTGATGATAATACTAGCCCAGTAGGCATTTCCACACTTTTGCTCCTTCCAGTTACATTAACATGTAGTGGAGGAGACACAAATGACAAGTACTGACACAAAGCTAGGAAAGCAAAAATGGTCAAACAAAGCTTTGCAGGAAATTACAATGGTTGGTAAAACTATTCTACCCAGTAAAACTTCCTATCCATTTTTTCAAAATAGTCAAGCAAGTAAATTAGGATGATGGGGTTTTGCAATCAAATTGTCCTTTGGAAAATTGTCTCTGAGTTAACTAAGCTAGAGTAGGATAAGGGGTGTCGGGACAGGAAGCAGTAGTTTCAACAAGCCCTTAGGATGATAGTGATATGCCTTTCTAGGGGAGTAATATTACTATCAACCTCTCCAACTTAAGAACCATTGCTTTAGAAGATTAAATATGCCACTAAGTACACACAATGGGTCTACATAAACCCACACCATCTATGTCAGTACTCCCATCTATTGAATGTTTATTCTGTGCCTGGAACTATACTGTACTATAGTTAATCTAATTTTCAAAGTAAGCTTCTCAATTAATGTCATTACTTTCATGAAAAAAGTGAGGTTCAAAGAAATTATGTAACTTCTATAAGGTGACACATCTAGTTTCTGATAAAGATAGGAAAGGAACCCAAAACTGCTGATTTCATAGCTGGTGCCCCTAAACACTACATAAAGGAAATCTGTGGGGAAAAGATGCAATCTAAGATAATTATAAGAAAATAGATAGATAGATAGATAGATAGATAGATAGATAGATAGATAGATAGATGAAAGATATAGACATGGGGCAGAAACAGAGATATTGAGATATAGATAGATGTAGAGATATAGCTATATAGTTAAACATGGATTAGCTTTGATTAAATGACACGGTATTAACTTGTATATATGATACATATGATATGCATGATATGAAAGTTTTAGCATTCATTTAATGATTAGGGAAATGTAAGGCTTGTAGGGAAGTCTTCATGGAAGAATTAAAATTGCTGAAGGGTTTTGTGAGAAGGAGCATATTTTAGTACTTAAAAAATGGAAGAGAAGAAAAGAATTTAGTGTTTCTTCAGTGCTGTGAGATCTCATTAAAATATGTAAAGTCCTTAGCCTAGCATATTTTAAACATCAAAATATGTTATAATTTAAATATTTAATATTTATACTTAATATTGTTGAATAGTAATACTTATATAAACACTAAATATATATTATTATTTTATATACAATGAAAATTTATGATAGGATATGGGCTGGTAGGAAACATAATTAAAAGTGGTTTGCAGTTCTAAAGTAAATGTAGTTTTACAAACACTTGCCAGTACCATTTTGGCAAAGTTATACCACTTCATTTACTCAGAAACAGTATCAAGCTATATAGGCTTCAGCATTTCCAGATGTGAATAGGTGTACACTGATTGAAAGTGTTGTGACAAACATTTTCCCATGTGATTTGCATGTTTTCAAACTCATAAAGCACATGAATGTGTTTGTAGACACTTATGTAAGTGTTAGAAATAGAGCTCCTTTCTCTCTTATTCAGAATCAAGTTATCTGGGGACAGGGAGAAGAATATTATCACTGTATTAAGTCTAAACACAAAACAAAACAAAAACAGCTATGGGGAGGATTAAAACCACTAGGAACCCTAAAAAACGAATTTAGACAATCATATTTGAAGTTATATTTTCAAAACTTATTGGGGAATTAATTAAAGAGCCAATTAGTTTTGTGATATGATATGTGCAAAACTTGAAAACAACAGTTTAATGTTCTGAAAAGAGTGATTTTCATGGAAATATTAAACACAATTGCAAACAATTGAAAATAGAAATGTGATAAAATTTCTATTAATGTTTCCTTATTATTATCATTAGACTCTAACTTTACTCAACTAGAGAAGTTCATTTATCTTTTTTAAGTAGGAGTGAATATTTTGTTAATAAACTAAAAATTCATTGTACAAATTTATAAAATAATCTCAAATCTTCCATAAAATTTGTATTAGCTTGCCATCAATAAAGCAACCTGTTTTTAAAATGCCAAAATCTCTTTGGACATCAAGTGGGCTCCAAAAATAAGTATTTTGATAATTTAATTGTAAGTGAATCATAAACATATGGATTAGCTTCCATTGAATGACACATGATATTAACAATTAAGGCAAAATGTGCTTGGCATAATACAATTCACTTTGAGCTCGTCAAAAATGTTTGGAAACACGGATTCTATGTTGTTCAATATTATATAATATATCTGGGTGTGTTTGAATTGTAAACAAATGAAATATTTTCCAGTTCTTTTAAGTCCCATGAAAATTCCAAAAATTTTAACTCTATAAGCTTGATATTTTATATTCAGTATTTCTCTTGCATCTTAGAATTGCTACATTTTTCAATTAACTAAATGTATTTTATTCTATTTTAATTTGTTTAATTTGATTGCTATAGGGGCATATTCAAATAATAATATTATTTGTTAGTTTTCTCCCAAATTCAAAGGGATGATTATATATTTGGTACAGAAAACATTTAAAAAATAGCATTCAAGGAAAAAACACAAAAAAAACAGCAATACTCATCATCTAGGTAGAAATAACCATTGTTAAAATGCATACAAGGAAACATTTTAGTGTGTGTTCTTCCAGACAAACAAACTATTACAAGTAGAATGCAGTCATATCTTACATGCTTTGATTTATGGTAATACTACTTGAAATGCTTGTTAAAAAATAATGAAGCGTGGCTAAGAAAGGGAGGAAAGAAAGAAAAAAGGAAAGGGTGAAAGGACAAAAGGAGGAAAGGAAGACAGGAAGAGATGGAGGGGAAAAAAGAGAAAGGAAGAAAAAAAGGCAATTCTATCAAGCATTTCCTCAAAAAAATTTAATATTGTGTAAGTATGAAAAGGGAAAAGCAAATTCAGTTTTCTGATTCCTTGTGGTTTTATATCTCATAGAATTTGGTGTGTTTCAGTATTTAAAAATGTCTACCTTTCAAATGCATGTCAGCTATACATATCGTATGTCACTGAAAGACTGGGACCCATTTCAAATTGTTTTTTTTGTGGGGGGAAGATATTGTTTGGAAGTTACTGAAATAAAAGTATGTTGGACTTCAGTGTAGGACTCTTCCAGAATGATTTTGATGGTACTTGATTTTTTTTTTTTTGACAATTTTATTAAGGCATAAAATTACATCATATACCTTCACTCCTTTTAAGTGTACAAGCCAAAAAAATTTTAGTAAATTTATAGAGCTATACAAACATCCTCACAATCAAGTTTTAGAACATTTCCATCAACCCCTCAAAATTCCTTGTGTCCATTCGCAGTTAATCTGTGATCCTACCTTTAACTCAACACAACCATTAATCTGCTTTTTATCCCTATAGATTTGTCCTTTTGTACACTTCATATAAATAGAATCACACAAAATTTTGTCTTTTGCATATGACTTCTTTTCCTTAAAATAAGGTTATTGAGATCCATTCATGTTGTAGCATTAATCAATAGTTCATTTGTTTTCACAGCTGAATAATACTCCAACCACATTTTATTTATCCATTCCTCACTTGATGAGCATTTGGGTTGTTTCCACTATTTGGCTATTATGAATAATACTAATATGAACATTCATATACAAGTATTGGTTTGGACATATGTTTTTGTTTTTCTTGGATATATACCTAGAAGTGGAATTGTTGGGTCATAGAATACATCTATGTTCAACATTTTGGGGAGTGGCCTACCTGCTTTCCAAAGTGGCTGAACCAGATATTAATCCCACCAGAAATGTATGAGAGCCAGTTTCTCCACATCCTCACCAGCATTACTTACTGCCTGCCATTTTTATTATAGTCATTACAGTGGTGTGAAGTGATACCTTATTATCAGTTTCTTATGCATTTCTTTAATGACTATGCTGAGCATCTTTTCATGTGCTAATTGTTCATTTGCATGTCTTTGGAGAAATGTCTTCAAATTCATTGCCCATTTTTAAATTAGGTTGTTTGTCTTTTAATTGTCAAGTTGTAAAGAGTCCTCAAGATTCTCGATAATAGTCCCTATTAGATATATGATTTATTTAGATATTTTCTTCCCTTCTGTGTTTTTTTCCCCTCATTTTTCTGATGGTGTTTTTTTTTTTAAAGATTTATTTCTCTCCCCTCCCCCTACCCCAGTTGTCTGTTCTCTGTGTCTATTTGCTGCATCTTTTTCTTTGTTCACTTCTGCGGCACGGGAATCTGTGTTTCTTTTAGTTGCATCATCTTGTTGTGCCAGCTCTCCATGTGTGCGGTGCCATTCTTGGGCAGGCTGAAATTTCTTTTGCACTGGGCGGCTCTCCTTACGGGGTGCACTCCTTGCACGTGGGGCTCCCCTACGCGGGGGGCACCCCTGCATGGCAGGGCACTCCTTTGTGCGCATCAGCACTGCGCATGGGCCAGCTCCACACAGGTCAAGGAGGCCCGGGGTTTGAACCGCGGACCTCCCATGTGGTAGGCGGATGCCCTAACCACTGGGCCAAGTCCACTGCCTCTGATGGTGTTTTGAAGCACAGAGTTTTTCATGAACTGGATGAAGTCAATATAGCCTTTTTTTTTTTCCTGTAGTGATAGTGTTTGCATGTCAGAGTCAAGGATTTTTTTTTGGAAAACACAGTCAAAAGATTTTCTCTAATGTTTTCTCTAAGGTTTAGTTCATATTTAAAACTATGATCCATTTTGAGTTAATTTTTGTGTGTGGTGAGGTATTTAATATCATCTTGTTTCATGTAGATAGTCAATTGTTCCAGCACCATTTGCTAAAAGAATATTCTTTCCTCATTGAATCGCATTGTCATTTTTTCAAAATTCAGTTGCTTTAAAGTTTTGTTTCTGACCTCTCAATTCTTTTCCATAAGTTACATGTCTATAGTTATGTGTGTACCACACTGCCTTGATTGCTGTAAATTTATGGTAAGTTTTTATATGAAAATTGTAATTCTCCAGGTTTGTTCTTTTTGAAAACTGGTTTACTATTCTTGGTCCTTGGCTTTTCCATGTAAATTTTAGGATCATCTTATCAATTTCCTAAAAAAATCTTGCTGAGATTTTAATAGAGATTGTGTTGAATCTACAAATAAATTTGGGGAGAGTTACCATCTTAACAACATTGGGACCTCTAAATTCATGAGCATGAACTGTTTTCCTGCTTATTTAAAACTTATTTTCTCTCAAATTTATTAGTGTACAAGTTTTGCAATTTTCTTAAATTCATTCCTAATATTTTATTATTTTTGGTACTTTCATGAATTATTTAATTTCCAAAATATTTGCTGCTGGAGTATAGAAATAATATTGATTGTTATGCATTTATATAATTATATATAATCAATATATTGATATATGTAATGATACATTGATATATATTTCTGGTTTTATTTGTTTTGGAAGTAGTTTTTGTGAATACATTTGTGTTTTTTTCATATAAGATCATGTCATTGGCAAATATAGACAGTGATAGCTCTTTCCAATCTTAATGCATTAATTTCTTTCTTTCTTTTTTTAATATTATACTTGCTAAATCCTCCTGGCCAATATTGAACAGAAGTTGTGACAATGGGCATCTTTACCTAATCATAGTGGGGGAAAAATTAAGATTCTCATCACTAAGCATGATGCTAGGTACGTTTTTCATATGTTGAGGAAAGGAAGAACTTTTTGGTTACTTTATAAAATTTCCACCTTTTTATTGATATTCTCTTTTTGATGAGTCATTATAGTAATGCCATCCTTTATTTTTTAAACACAGTTTTCTTTGGGCATATTTATGATAGCTGCTTTGAAGTTTTTGTCAGTAAAGCCCTACATCTGGCACCCTAGATACAGTTTCTATTGACCTTTTCTTTTCCTGTGTAGGGCTCTCACTTTCCTGTAACTTTACATATCTTGTAATATTTTTTTGAAAACTGGACATGTTAGAGAATATATTGTAATAACTCTGAATTCTGAGCCCCACCCAAGGAAGCCATTGTTTAGATTTTATTGTTTGTTTATTGTTGAGTGACTTTCCCAGACTAATTCCATGCCATGGAATATGCTTCCCCCATGGTGTATGACCAATGATGAGTCTACTCAATTTTTTTTTTTTAATGATTGTTCTGTCTTTGTCTTCCTACAGAGCACTTTTGTGTCAGTGTAACTTCGTGGTCAGTCAATTATTGCTCAAACCTTTTTTCAAACACCTATAGGTCTTTGGCATTGCCATGGATCCATACTTCCTTATTTCTTATTCTCTGCAGTCAATATATATCATGTTATATATGTAAAAATCATAAATGAGTTGGGAGGTCATCAGAGAGGTTGCACTTATGTACGACTCAGCAGGATCTCAGAGATAGCCAAAGTAGATACAACCCCAGGTAGTGGTACTTCTGAGAACTACAGAGACACCCAGGTCCTACAGTCATGACAGATGGCTCTGGAGTTCAGTGCCTTGTCAGTGGGCCCTACTTTGTAACTTGTGCTCCTGAGTATGATGGAGTTGGACTCAGATGTGACCTCTCCACACATGACTCTCCTGTCACTTTTACTGAGCCTATGATTGGCACTGGAGTTAATGTATACTCAGGAGACTTGAATCTCTGGACTGTCTATGTGCCACCTGGGCCTTGAGCCTCAGCAGAGTTGTAACACCTACTCTCCAGTTCATTGGGCTTACTCAAGTCAGCTAACTGGGAGGTGAGTATGGTCAACCACCACACCAGGGAACCAAGAGAGTCTACAGCTGCAAGCAGGAGAATTCCATCCAACACCCACATGGGATCTAAGCCCCGTCTTGATTTAGAGGTGGAGTGGACATAGCCATACCAGGGTCCTCTGGATGGAGGAATAAAATATGGATTAGAGTGGACTTACTGGTATTCTACTATAGAATTATTGTGACTCAAGCATTGGAAGAAATTATATCACTGATGTGGAGAAAGTGGCCATTGGAGTTGGTGAGGGTGGGGAGAAGGAAAAAGAAGTGTGATATTGGGGCATTTTCAGGACTTGGCATTGTCCTGAATGACATTGCAGGGACAGATACAGGACATTATATATCCTGCCATAACCCACTGAATGGCCTGGGACAGAGTGGAAACTACAACATAAAAACTATAATCCATGCTGTGTAGCAGTGCTCCAAAATGTACTCATCAAATGTAATGAATGTACCACATTAATGAAAAAAGTTGTAGATGTGGGAGGAGTGGGGGGTTTAGGGAGTAGGACATATGGGAACCTCTTATATTTTTTTGTAACATTTTGTATGGTTTATGTATCTTTTTTTAAAAAGGTAATAAAAAAGATAAAAACAATTAAAAAAATATCAACAAATACAATATAGCAATATTCATTTATATCTATCTGTCTACTTAGCTATCTAGCTATTTCTTTCTGACCAAGTTGTTTATTCCAAAAATTCAAGGATGATTTCACAATCAAATATAAATCAATATAATTTACCAATTAAAAAAAAAAGAAGAGTAAAAAAACATGCTAACCTTTGAGTAGATACTAAAAAAGAATTTGATAAATTCCTATTCTCATAAACATAATATTAAGCAAAATGAAACAGTCATAAAAGAGTATATACTCTTACTCTTTCATTCCCTTTATATAAAGTTAGATTTATATAAAGTCATATAAAAATAGATAAAATTAAACTACTGTGTTTAAGGATGAAAATTTATTTGCTAGAACTATAGAAAAAGCAAGAAATTACAAAAAAAATAGTTTAGGATTTATCTTTGTGCAGGTGATGGAAGGTAGTGATTGCTGGGGTACAAGTGGTTCTTTGGACACTAACTCTATTATATTCTGTGTCCTGACCTGGGTGGTGGTTATATGAGTGTTTGCTTTGTGATAAATAATTGAGTTAGATATCTTTGCAATCTGTTTTTTTTGTATGTTTATTATAATTTACAATTAAATGTTATATTCATTATTTTAATTGCAGTGTTGGATTCATGGGTATATACCCATGTCAAAATTGATCAAATTATAGAGTTCAGTATATATCAAATATAAATAATATAATGTCAGTTACAAATCTGTAACAAAAAATTTAAATGTATTATTTCTTTAAAAGGAACTAGACCTATGTAGGGTGATAAACATAACATTCTTTAGCCTAAAAAAATAAATTTGTAGGCCTCAAAATAGACTTTTTTTCTCTATTCAGTACCTGCTTTATTTTGTAGGTGGAAAGAAAACTTGAACTGCACCTGGAAAGACTGGAGTATGCAATATACTTTTTAAAGACTTGATTAACACCTGCTTAAATATTTTCTTTCAATCCTTAATTAAACAGTTAGGGTAGGACTTCTTTTTCTAGTTATACAATCAGACTGAGCCTGAATAATACTCTACAGCTGCTAATTTCCCTTTCCAAAGAGTGAGTTAAACACCAAAAGTTTCCTTACTTTCTAAAAGTGGGTATTTTGAGCTTTAACTTCAGAAACAAGCAAAGAAATACATAAGTAGAGAAACAGTTGCAACCATTTTTTTCCCACTGTGAAAATGTAAAATACTTCCTTTTTTCCTCCTCATTCTGGGGGATTGTCTAATGTTTCCATTTTCAAGAAAATGAAAAGTTGAATAGATTTTGTCACCATATAGGAACAATTAGTGCTACTTTAAAATGTATTTTCAAAGTTTAAAAACAATATTAATAAATTTGAAAAATTCTAGTCCAGCCACATTTAAGATAAAGATTTTATTGTAATTCTCCCTTTAATTACTTTCAGTATCACTCACGTTCTAGAAAGCAAAGTAAAAAGGTATATAAAAATCATTTATATTTTAAGTGTATAACACTTAAATTAATATTTATAAAATAATTAATGCTATCTCATACGCTTCTTGTCAAATCTCTTGTTCCACTTTCTGAGTTACAGAATTATAGAGCTTTTTCATTTCCTTAGATAGTTAACTTTCTTTTTTAATAGTTCAATATTTTTGGCAAAGAAGAAAGAGGGATGGAAGGAGGGAAGAAGGGAGGGAAGGACAGAATAAGAACATTCAGTTGATGTCATCCTCACAGCAATCTAACAGTTTTAAAGCATATAGTCATATTTTAGGCAGGGGACAAAATTTGCTATTAATTTCTAGTGCATACTAGTGTGATCAAAGAACAAGGTTATTAATTTGTATATATGTAGATTTTGATTTGGAAAGGAAAAGTACGATTATTCATGAGAATTTTGTGTTAGTGCAGGGGCCAAGTACCCATTTCTGGAGCCAGACTCAGTGTTTGAATTGGCTCTACCATATTCTTGCTGTGTGACCTTGGACAAGTCATTTAGTAACTCTGTGCTTCAGTGCTCTTATGTGTAAAATAGGGATAATAATCATTCATACATCACAGGTTTGTTGAAGATTAAATGAGTAAATATATCAAAAGTGTTAAGAACATTGTCTGGCATATAGTAAGTGCTATGTAAATGTTTGATATTACTGTTGTACCTATGTGATTCTTTCAGTGCATAACAAGACAAGAGGTTTGGTGCAACAAGCTTTATTTTTATTTTATTTTTAGTGTCAATTTCCTTAGCTTGAAAACAACACCCACCTCATCCATGACAGTTAAAATTCTATATGGCACCATGAGACTGTATCAGAACATTCTATTTATGAAGGAATTATTCCAAGATACAATGATTTACTCTGTACTATTACCCTAAACAACCGTATAAATCCAGATCCAAAACCCATTCCAGTCAAAAGTCTTTTAATCTTTAAAAATAAAGCAATTTAAATAATCTTAGAAGAGTTCATAAACTTATCAAGTCTTTCATCAATCATCTTTTGATGGCTTTCTAAAATAATAAATTAAATCTAGCCTACAATTCACTGATATAAATACTATCTATTAATATATCAATTGTTTAATAAATTCTAAATGACCGTAGTAAAGGTAAATGGATTCCAGGTGAAATAATAGTAAATATTTTAGTATATTTTCAATATAATACCCAATAGGCAAAATTATGAGTTGCCAAAATAATGCTTCAGTGAAGAATGAAGAACAACACTAGAAGCCTAAGAGTCATGGAATGATGGCTTTACTGGGATCTAAAACTCTTTTGAAGACAAATTTAAAAGTTTTTTTAAAAGGGTGTAGACACTGAGGGAGGAATGAAAGAAATTGCCTTGCCAGTGTACATAAAGGGCAACACCTATTACAGTGATGAAAGGCAAAATGTCAAAAACAAAGTTTTATGATATTTTTCATTTTTTAATACCCCAATTTATTTTTTACTTTATTTTAGTTTTTCTAAATATGTATTCTATTTCTAATCTTTAAACCTATCATTACTATTTCATTTTCCTACTAATTGAATTTGGCAATATACTAGGCTTCATTTTTGAAGAAGTTTTAGACCACAGAGGGATTCAACTATGGCAGGGGAGGAACACTGATATGGGGTGATACTGATGGGGGATACATGGTTGGGAGGGATTTCTCCAGGGCATGTATATAGGGTTTATAAAAATGTTCAGATATTCATTGGGTATTTTCATAGTAGTTAGAGCTACAAATGGCAACTGAGGGAGTGTTGAGTTCCTAGCCAGGGGAGCTCTTTAACATTCCAAGTAGAACAGCAACAATTCCCCAAGTGCAAGAGCAAAGACCAGTGAAGACAGATGGTCCATTGATGAACACTTGATACTGTTGACTATGCTTATAAGCCTGTGTGCCTGAAATTTCAACTAGGCCTAGAGCTGCAGGATGCCTAACAGTTACCTTCTGAGAGCCTTCATGTTGCTCAAACGTGGCCACTCTCTAATCCAAATTCAGCATGTAAATGCATTACCATCCCCTCAGCATGGGACATGACTCCCAGGGATGAGGCTCCCTGGTGCCAAGGGATTACTACCAATCACCAGCTGGTGATTCAACTAGAAAAAGGCCTTGAATAAAAGGGGGGGGGGGTGGTAAAGACAAATGAGTTTATATGGTTAAGAGACTTCAAAAAGAGACAGGAGGTCATCAAAGGGGTTGCACTTATGCACATCTCAGCAGGATCCCAGAGACAGTCAGAGTAGCTACAACCCCAGGTACTGGTGCTCCTGAGGGCTATAGAGACACACAGGTTCTACAGTCATGGCAGATGGCTCTGGAGCTCAGTGCCTTGGCAGTGACCCTACTTTGGAATTTGTGTTCCTGATTGTGATGGAGTTAGACTCAGATGTAACCTTTCTACACATGCCTCTTCTGTCACTTTTACTGAACCCGTGGTTGGTTCTGGGGTTGGTATATACTCAGGAGACTTGAAACTCTGGGCTGGTCATGTGCCAGCTGGGCTCCAAGCCTCATCATAGTTGCAATACCTACTCTTGGGTTCATTGGACATACCCAGGTTGGCTAACAGGGAGGTGAAGATGGTCAACCACCACACCAGGGAAATAAGAGTGCCTACAACTGCAAGCAGGAGAATCACATCCATCAATCATGTGGGATCCAAGCCCCCTCTTGATTTAGAGGTGGAGTGCATTTCACCATCCCAGGGTTCACAGGATGGAGGAATAAAATATGGATTAGAATGGACTTACTGATATTCTACTATACAACTATTGTGACTCTAGCAATGGAAGAAACTATATCATTCATGTGGAAACAGTGACCATAGTAGTTGCTGAGGGCAGGGAGAGGGAAGAAGAGTTGTGATGTGGGGGCATTTTCAGGACTTGGAGTTGTTCTAAATGATATCGCAGGGATAGATGCTGGACATTATATATCCTGCCATAACCCACTGAATGGACTGGGGGAGAATGTAAACTACAAAGCAAACTATTATCCCTGCAATTCAGCAGCGCTCCAAAATGTATTCACCATATGCAATGAATGTACCATAATGAGGAAAGAGGTTGTTGATGTGGGAGGAGTGGGGGAGGGTGGTGTGTGGGGTATATGGGAACCTCATATTTTTAATGTAACATTTTTTGTGATCTATATATCTTTAAAAAAAGACAATTAAAAATAAAGTGCAAAAAATAAAATAAAAGTTCTGGTGGAAAAAAAAAAGAAGTTATGAAATGAGATCTGTCCAGTCATTGCCTCCTAGTATAAGTTTTAGTATCACCTCTGGTAATCTATGAAAATGTAGCTTAAGAAAAGCCAACTTTTTAAGAATAAGAAAATATTAATAAATAAAATACTAGCCAAAATAAGAATGGAGGAGGGAAGGAAAATACTAATCATACCAAGTGAATTGTGTATACAATTGTATTGGATGCTGTGAGTGTTCCATTGAGTTTCCCTTTAGTGGCAGGTGCACCCACCTCAAGGTGCTGTAAGTGTTGGCTGTTCATGGTTCATGGCTGCCCTCTTCTCTGGGGAACTGACCTTACCATGTGTTAGCCACCTCACTAGGGAGCTTACCTGTGTCCTCCCACACCTCACCCCTGGCACTATAAATCTATAAATTAGGTGCAGCTTGAATTCCTTTCTTAGGTTCTGTTTCTAGGGTACCCAATTTAAGTGACCAGTTCTTTCCTTTTTCTTCTCAAAATCAAGCAACAGGAAATAATAGCTAGTATTTAAGTGGGCTGCAAGAAACTTTATTTAAATACGAAGATTATTAGTCCCTACCAAAGAACAGAATCAACATTTTCATTATTATTTCATCAGGAATAAAATAGTCATTTTGTGGTCCTGGAAAGCATGGACTACATTGCCTTCTATGTATGGAAACCTGTGTGCGCATGTGTGCATGTGTTTACAGTATAATTTCTGAATCACAATTGTATATTGTGTAATACATACACACAGCATTTTGCTGTGGCCAACTGACTGAAATTAGTACATACAAATGTGTAAATTCAGGAGAAAATGGACTCAGAGAGATATAAAAGTATTATTTCAAAACAGTATCTTTCATAGAATTAATTTGCTATGATCAATATTCTTGATGGATCCAAGAATCCTACAAATTGTACAGAATAAATTAAGATATCTTCTAAATTAAGATACCCACCCAACAAATATACCTGAATGAATATGGGCCCACTTCCCAGGACTCATAAGATATTCACAGATAATTTATAGCCACCAAGCCAATCCTCTACAAGGCTAAACTTAAAATTGCAATTCCTCTCAGAATTTAAAAGAGTTATCAGTATGACAAATTTTTAGAATAAATTAAACAAAACTCTTTTACTATATTGCCTGCTGAACTAAAAGAAGTGGAAATGTTCTAAATCTGCATAGTTATAATTCTTGAAGAGTGATATTTTTGACATTTTCTAAGATCTATGATCATCTAGTAGGGAAATTCTGTATTGATTCCTGTATGGATTAGACTTCCCACAGGTGCTATGAGAAAGATATTATAGAATAGATATTAAGAGAAGCAAATGATAATCATGGTTCTTTGATTTGTCTATCTATGGTCTCACCAAGTCATAAGAAATTATCATGTTTCATGAACATAAACCTTCCTACCTGCCGTATTGCAACCCACACAGGATTTTACCGAATATAACATGTGGTCCTGATGGTTACAATCACTTTGGGCAATTTGGTGACTGTAATTTCCTTAGCGAAGTTAAGACTTTTAAGACATGAGAGCCAAAAATAAGCATACCAACTGAAGGTGTTTTCCCCGTTTGTCTGAACAAACACTCACCGCAGGTCTCTTTTCTCTCAACTCATTATAAATAGAGTACTATTGTGCTTTTGTGAAAAGGGAAGAGGGGATTACTGTATATTCAAATTGTTCTCATTTCACTTATTTTTTTCTAGCATTTTTCAATGGAGTGGCTGTGGAAGGCCCTTAGGAACTGAAAAGAAAATACTCAAGGGTTCTAGAACGGGTGTTTGGAAATGTCAGAATACTCTGATGGCAGGTAACACAAAGAATGGGAAAGAATAATGAGAGAAGACAGTGGAGGAAGAGGAGATTCAAGGTAAGACAGAGAAAACAAATTCTAAACCTTGGCTGAAATTGTTAGAGGTATATACAATTTTCATAGTTACTGAGCTTACTAAAACCAGAATTCTTGGTAAAAATTAAGAAAAAAAGTCTGACTACATTTCTGGAAGACACATCTGATAAGTTTAAATGGAAAATGGGGAGTTATAAATACAGAAATATCAACTTCCAAAATTCAAGAATAAAAGGTAAATAAATTTACAATGGAAGTGATATCACATTTGACATGAAAAATGAAAGAAATTATGACAAGTTCATTTCGTTTAAAAGAAAACACTGCCTCTCTCTAATACACTTATTTTGGTAACATTTTATGAGTAAAAAAAATCATGTAAATTAGTAACTTTAGAGTTTGTGCAGTCATACTCATATCTCCAAAGGTATTAAAAAATCTATGAAAATATATCTTACAGTCCAATATTTTAAAAAATATATTATAATCATAACATGAACACTTGTAGTTAATATATTATCAGAATTTTGAAGGAATTTCAATTAAAAGCAAGATGAATGGAAGATAATTTATAAAAAAGGTTAGTGAGCCATGTATATTTCACTACTAAAATAAAGAAAAGCTCCCTGTCTTAGCTTCCTAGGCCTGCTGTAACAAAGTGCCACAAACCGGGTGGATAGAAACAACAGAAATTTATTGTGTCACATTTTAGTAGCTAGAAATCAGAAATCAAGTTGTTGGAAGGAATTTGCTCTCTCTGAAGTCTGTAAATGCCTTTCTGCTGGCTTGTGGTGGCTAGCAAACCTTAATATTCCTTGGGTTGTGGAATTAACACAATCTCTGCTTCGATCATCTCATGGTCCTCTTCTCTGTGTGTCTGTCTGTGTCTCCTTTCCCCTTCTTATAAGAACACCAGTCATATTGGACTAAGGGCCCATCCTACTCCAGTGTGACCTCATTTTAACTTGCCTAATTCCATCTGTGATGACTATTTCCAAATAAGGTCACATCCTGAGGGACTGGGAATTAGGACTTCAACATTTCTTCTTGGGGGAATAAAATTCAACCCATAACACTCTCCAGTTAAAACAATCTTGGAAAACTTTACTGACCCAACCTGTATACATCCTAGTTATTACCTCTGAAGTCCAAAATAATTATAACCTAAAAATTAGACATCTGTTTCTCTACTAAAAGATGTTTCAAAGAGATAGTTAGCATATCCGTCTGTTAGTATTTTTCATATACTTCCAAATAAAGTGATGTGGATTTTAGCACTATCAAAGGTATAAATCCACTGAAAGCCCAGATAAAAATCCTGGTGGAAATTTTAGCCAACCTTATATTTTGTCGACTAAGAATATATAGTAACCAAGCAGTGGAAATAGGCAAAGATTCTCAATTCAGTCCAACAGCTCCACACCAAATGAGAAGCTGTTGGATACTACTACTGTATCTGCCAAATTCCTTTCCAAATGTAGACTAAAACACGATGATGGGAGAGAGTGTTGCTGTGGGGGGAGTGGGGGGTGGGGGCGGTGGGGTTGAATGGGACCTTATATTTTTTTAATGTAATTTTTAAAAATAAATAAATAATTTAAAAAAAACAACAACCAAAAAAAAAAACAAATGTAGACTAAAAGAAGACATTCAGTCAGTACCTAAGTGGATGGTGGATGAAGTCAAAGGCAGGTGAATATTGGGTCAGGGAATATCTATTTTATATTGCGATAAATAAAAAATAAAACAATAACAAATTAAAAAGAATGTTATAAAGAAAATGAACAACAACCAGGAAACTTGAAACCCTGTCTATAAAACATTTCTATTACAAAATCCAGAAAATAATTTATAAACAGATTAGTATCCACAACAAAATATAAGAAACTATTGCTACAAGGCAAAAACATGTGAAAAAATTTTTAATTTATTTTTTTATTGTTTAGATACTTTTTCTTCTTTATTTTCTTTTAAATGTTACATCCAAAAAATATGAGGTCCCTATATACCCCCCCACCCCACCCACTCCAACTCTCCCACATCAACAACCTCTTCCATCACTGCGGCACATCCACTGCACCTGGCGAATACATTCTGGAGCACCACTGCACCACATGGACAGTGGTACACATTGTAGTGCACACTCTCCCCCAGTCCACCCAGTGGGCCACGACAGGACACACAACGTCCAGCATCCATCCCTGCAGCACCACCTAGGACAACTCCAAATCCTGAAAATGCCCCCACACCATATCTCTTCTTCCATCTCTCTACCATCAGCAGCCACCATGGCCACCCTCTCCACATCACTACTACAATTTCTTCTCTTATTAATCACAATAGTTCCCTAGCAGAACACCAGTAAGTCCACTCTAAGTCATACTCTATTCCTCCATCCTGTGGATGCTGGGATGGTTATGTCCAGTCCCCCTCTACATCAAGAGGGGGCTTAGATTCCACATGGATGATGGCTGCAGTTCTCCTGCTTGAATTTAAGAAGTAAGATTCTATAGGAAAACACTAGCTGAGATTAGTGTGTATTTACATGGAACACTAAAAGTTTGAAAGAGAAAAAGTAAAGCATAAAATAGCATTACTTTAACATCTGTTGATTGGCTGTTAATAGAAGAATGTATATTATTAAATCAAATCAATAATGCAAAGTACAAACTTGTGACACTCTCCAAAAACTGGAGAGAAAGAATAAAAAGAAGTAAGAAAGAGTAGAAGGTGGAGCTCTTAGGTGGACTTAAGTTACTTAAAAATATATATTGCAAACTCTAGAGTAATTACTGAAAAAATTTAAAAAGTATAATTGACAGATTAAGAGAGAAGGTAAATGGAATGGAATCATATAAAATGTTCAACTAAAACCAGAAAAGACAGAAAAAGAGGTGGGATGAAGAAACAAGAACAAATGCAATAAATGGAAAGCAGTTACATAGATGATGAATATGAATCCAATGAGAACAATAATCACTTTACATATTAATGGTCTAAATACACCAACAAGAAGACAGAGATTGTCAGAGCAGATAAAAGTAATAAGATCCAACTATATGTGGCCTAAAAAGAAACTTACTTTAAATATAAAGAATTAGATAAGTTAAAAAGGAAAGGGGTAGAGAGAGATATACCATGGAAACACAACTCAAAAGAAATTATATTAATTTCAGACAAAGTGGGACATTACATAAAGGTAAAGGGGTCAATTCTCCAAGAAGACATAATAATCCTAAATATGTCTGCATCTAACAGTAGAGCATCAGTACACAAAGATCATAGGCAAAAACTGATGGAACTGAAAGGAAAACTAGACAAATCCACTATTATAGTTGGAGACAAGATGTCCACAACCTCCTTTCAATAACTGATATATCAAGCCTAGTTAAAAGCAGTAAGAATATAGTTGACCTGAACAGCACTGTCAGTCAACTTGATCTAATTGAAATTTACAAAATATTCCATTCGACCATAGCAAAATATATGTTCTTTTCAAGTTCATACAGAACATTCAATAAGATAACCTAAGTTTCCATCTTAAGAAGGCAGAGGAAGAAGAACTACTACAGCAAACAGAAAAAAAAAAAGTAGAAACAAGTCAATGAAATTGGAAAACAGAAGACCATGATGAAAATCAATGAAACCAAAAGTTGGTTCTTTGAGATCAATAAAACTGACAAACTACTAGTCTAGCTAACCAGGAAAAAAAAAGGAAGGGTAGGATAGGTGTAGGGAGATGATACAAATTATTGATCTCAGTATAGATTTAACTTTTATTCTAATATTCTAATATTCTAGCTATTTTAATATTATGGTCAAAAGCTCTAATGTGTATAATGCTCTAGTAATTTATTGAGAATGTCTTTTTGTACTAAATGCCATATTATTATTAAAACTATTCCACAGTTGTTTGGGATCAAGGTTTATTCTCTATTGGCATGGTAAACAATTCTATGTATGTATTTATACACACACACAATTTACTAATTATATAATTAGTATTTTTACACTTGATATATAATGATTGACAAAAATTGCTATTTTTCTACTTATACATGTTGTAAATTTTACAATTTCAATCTAACATTATTTATGTGTTTTGATGCTATTATTTTATGTTTAGGTGTTCAAACTTCCAAAGTTTCTGTAAATTATTTCTAATATAAAATATTTCCATTCAATGGTTTTCCCATGAATTGCACACCACCACATAGTAATAATGCAAATTTTGCTTAAAGTATATGCATGTTTTAGTATCAATATTGTTATACTTTTTCTTGAAGTTATTTTATTTTGTATTCCACTCTTCAAATATTTTTGTATTACCAGATACTATTTTGCAGTAAAAATATAGGTATTTGTGATTTTAATCATTGTTAATAATTTGGAAGTTATATTTCCTCTCCCCTTTTCCTTATCTATTATTCTAATGTAATGGTTAACTTTATGGTTTCTGGATGGTTTTATGTTTGTTTTTTTGTTGTTGTCTTGTTAACACTAAGAGCATTTTTACTGGTATTTTATACAAATATTTTAATCCGTTCTCAAACTATATAAATACATCAAATAAATCCCCCTACTCTTTCTAACATTCACATAAATTTGGTATATAGCTTTACTATCTACATGCATACACAAAGGTAAAGATATAATTGTGATAATTTCTTTTCAATGTAAGAGTCCAAAATATGTGTTTGTGCTCTACATGGTAATTCAAGAACCCAAGTCATTCTTTAGATTCTTCATCCTCTAGGATTTATGTCATCATCTGCATCATTGAGGTTAGGTGACCACCATATATGGGATCCTGAAAACAGGTTGGATTAAGTGGAGATAGCATGGAGGAGCCAAGACTACTATCCTAAGGGCTCTACCCTGGAAGTAACATACTTCACTTCTGTTCACTTTTATTGGTAAGACTCACATAAGGAAGGCTGGACAATGGAAAATAATTGGGAAACCCCGTGCCTGGCAAAGTTTTATTACTATGAAAGCCAAGAAGAAACAGTTTTAGGTAAAAGCCCATCCATATCTCCATATTTATTTATTCCTCAGTGTACATATATGTATAAATATTTGGAGTATAATTTTGGAGGTGTAATTGTTGGGTCAATATATGCATTTGGAGGCTGGGGGAGATACTGTTGAGTTGGCCCTAAAAAGAATTATACTTATTCACACTCCCATTAACATTAATTGAGAGTGCCCCTTCACCCATCTTACATAATACTGGATATTGTCAATATTTTGACCAATTTTACAATATGGTCTTTATATTTTTCAATTTTTATTTGTAAATTTCTCCTATTACTAGGAAGTTGGGCTACTTACCAAATATTTGTTGGCCATTGAAATGTCTACTTTCGTCAATTCCTTGTTCATATCCTTAAGTTTTTATAGAACACGTCAAATGTTAAGAATTATAGAAAACAGTTTCCTCTTTTTAAACTAAGGGCATTTCCAAAGTTATACATCCTTTTGTTCTTCCTCTACTCACCTTCAAATCTCTGCTTGTATTTATGAGCATTTTTTTTTACCTAAGTAACTATTTTAAATACTAAATAGTTCTTCTAATAATTATTTTTTAACTATATATTTAAGCATTCTTTCTAACTACTTTCATACTTAATTGTTTTATAGCTCATTATTAGTCATTTTACAATATGTCTTCCAAATACCTGAAGTTTTCTTTGTAAACTTTATTTCAGCTCTAATATTTTCAAGAAACATTATCGGGAAGAGAAAATATGTGTTATGTTTCCTGAGTTACAGTGCATCAAAACAATCTTTTGTCTTTATTTTTAAAATTAAGTTTGTTTTGTCCAGAACAGCAAAAGGTCTGAGATTTTATCTTTCTTGCAAACTAACAGATAAGCTTGACATGCTTTCATGAGTGCTGGCAAAAGACACAAGACTCTTGGGTCAGAGAGAAAGGGCTCTATTATTCACAATGGTAATAGTAGTCAAAATATCAGTATTTTCTTCTACTGGTTTCCAGAGCCTCAATTCTCAAAAGCCAAGAGGAGAGGGCTAAATCATTCCTGCATGTGCAATGATTTGTGTCAGAGGAGAGGAGCTCTGATTTCAGGGAGCACAAATCTTTCATGATGCGTGTGTGCATACCTGCCCTTTTATACAAGAGGAGACTATTTCTATCTTCCAAGGCTGTTCACTATACAAACACCTTTGGAAACAAGGTGGAACAAACTCAGTCTGTGAAGGAAATTATCCAGTAGTGCATGTTTAAACTTGTGTGAAGGGGAGGCTAAACAGGACATAGTTTTCTTCTTTTTATAAATAACATTATTTTCTGCCATGAGGCTTATGGAATAATTTTAAGTATCTATACATTCCACCTAGTTATTTCTAGGTATTAATAATTTCTAATTAATTTGTTCTATATTAATAAATGTTTTCAAATAAATGATGCATATAATTTTTCTCCTCTGGATCATTTCTACTTTCAGTATGTTTCTGTAATTGCTTCCTTTTCTTCAGAAACATAGTCTTCCAATATATCTGGCATTCTATTCACTCTTCCAAGTATTGCTTAGTTCTTTTACTGTTTCAATAGTTTTATCCTTTTCCTATGTGAGTTCTGAGAGTGTTTCTAAATTTTCTCTAGATTATTGATGTGATTTTCTGCAATATCCTTGAGCTTTATTTTCCTTCTATCACATGGTGCATTGGAATTAGGCCCTTGATATCCCACATCTCTCTGCATAAAATACTCACCACACATGCCTAGCATCTTCCAGTATAGCTGCTTGCAAATGTTGCTGATTTTCAATAATAATGGGACGCACTATAGGACTATTATTACTTCTCAGGTGGGAGTTTTGAATTTGGCTCTCATTGACATATCTAGTATGGTTCTTTTTCCCAGATATCTACAAAAATCCTTGCAAATTCTAAATCATTACACTGAATTTCCTGTGATTTGTGTTTCTTATCCACCTCCATATTTTAAAACACTAATCATCATTTTAATAAATATCTAAGTGGGAAAAAAGATGAGGTAGTAGGTAGGTTTAAGAAGTAATCCAAATGTTTGTTAAGAAATGAAAGATCAGGCTGACTTGAAACTTCTCAGTAACACTAAATGCAGGAAATGAATGAAGCAATATCTTGGGGTGTAAAAGCAAGGGTGGTACTGTCAAAAGGCTAAGGTCACATCCAGGTTCTGCTAATTAATAGCTTTATGACCTTGGGCAAGCTACATATTCTATTTAAGTGACCTCATCTTTAATTTAGAATAATAATACAAGTTCATAGGGTAGTAACAAAACTTAAATGATATTCAGTACATAGACCACATAGCATAGTACATCATAAATACCATATTTTATTGAATTTAAGATTTCAAGGATTGTAAGACACAACACTATTTTATATACTGTTACATAAAGAAGAAAAAGACTGCCAATTAAACTGTGACATAATGTCTTAATGATAATCCTGACTGGCAATCCATCATACATGCCTCTCATTTACTTTGAAATTAATTTCAGCTACAACAATACTTTTGGCAGTTACTCGTGCTTTTACTTGCATTCCATTGAGTATGATAGGCAATATTTTGCATATAAATATATAGTTGTTATAAATAAATAATTAATAGAGTTCAGTCATCTACTTTATGTATTGTACTTTTTTATTATAAATAAAGCACTTTGTTTTTAACTTTACAAAAAAAATTATAGTCATTCTGACAGCAGTGAATATTGCTGCACAAATATCAAATATATGCACCTCTGCTCTGTTCTATGACTTTAATTATGTATAGCAAGCACTTTTACATTTCAGTGCTGAATCAACATGTAATTCTTCTGAATATCTTTGGAATCGAACTTAAACTCAACATATGCACTAACATCAAAGCATATACTTAATTGAAGTGATGAAAAATAAAGAGCTATGACCAAGTTTGTGCATGCCTAAGCAAAATGTGTTAACTGTGCTAGGCCAAAGTGATTGTGTGAGGCTATTAATAATACATTCCATCATAATTTCAGTTTAAAATATGAATATATGTATATCAAAGAAATGATGAAATGCACTCACTAATTATTACTTTTATTATTGTAGATATTTGAAAGTAAAATTTTGTGTTTATGAAGATCTTGTACACATTCAAACTTTTAATCTATGTAAGGCATCAAAATGATATACTCAGATGGGCAAACACTAAAAAATGTACCTACCATATATCAACTTTTACTCAGCAAATTACCTGAAAATTATAATCTAATAATTATAAAATTATAATCATACAAAGGAATATTATTCAGTGATAGAAAGAAACGCTCTATCAAACCAGAAAAGACAGGGCTGAACCTTTAAAACATGTTGCTAAGTGAAAGAAGCCAGTCTAAGAAAGTTGCATACTTTAGGATTCCAAATATATGATATTAAGGAGAAACCAAAACTATAGAGATAGTAAAAAGATCAGTGGTTTCCAGGGGGTTGTGGAGGGAGGAAAAGTTAAAAGGGTAAAGCACAGCAGATTTTGAGAGCAGTGAAACTAACCTGAATGATGCTGTAACAGTGGACAGAAGGTATTATGCATTAGTTAAAACTCATAGAAGTTTACAGCACAAATGGTGAAACTTAAAGTAGAAAAAATTTTAAAACTAATAATTTAGGAGGTCTGGGGATCTCAGTAAGGAATGCAGACTATCATACAATAATCTAGCTGTATCAAATATTTGAAACAAACTTACCGAAGTGGGCGGGTAAAGGAGTGGGAGGAGATGCTGACATAATTAACTTTGGAAATGAAAAATATCTGTAAAACTGAAGGTAAAAGGAATTTCACATAAGCACTCTATTCTAGTAGATAAAGTTGTTTCCTACAGTGGTACTTGCTAACAACTCTGCTACTGCTGTACGTGTATACTGGAAGAGAACAATTAAATAAATAAATGGTTAATGGTGGGAGCCAGGCTCTTCAAAGTGTAGTGGGTATTTACAGGTAAGCAAGGGAGAAAGGCTATAATCATCTCTGTGATAACAGACTAATACAAATCCATCAGTATGGAGCATGTTTAGGTTAATCAGTATGGACATGTCGATAAATTCATGTTTAGCTCACTAGACATAGAAATGGTTACATATTAGATTATTTATAGATATGTGTAGCTTCACTGATTAGTATATATGCACATATTTCCTTGCTCTGTCAGCTGAGAGGACTCAGAAGCAATGAACACTCCTAGTTCCCAGATGTTGCTTTCTAATACCATTCTCCAATAAAAGATCCTTGGGAAAATGGTTGATTAAAGGCCTAGGGCAGAAAATATGCAAGATGAATTACAGCATCTTGTAGCACAAGAAAGTAAAGAAGTATTCCTCAAATAACAACAAGAAATCTATACTGATGGGACTATATAAAAGGAACACAGAAGTCAAGTGAACAATATCACAGTTACCAAAGTCAAAAAAATTAAGCAACCAAATTAATAAAGTGGCATTGGATTATAACCCAAAGTATACATACCCAAGAGCCCATACTGATATAAATAAATTATTAATAAATTAATATGAGGGAGAAGAGAAAGATCCTCTTCGCAGTAGAATTTCAAATAAGTTTTGTAGATACTTCACCTTTAAGGAGAGAGAGCATAAATCATTACCTGTGAAGTGTGACATAATGACTTACTTTCAAAAAGGACAATATGGAATAGTGGGGAGAGGGTGGGAGTAAACTTACAGTGGAGAAACTTGACAAACACTACCTCAACCAGGTGATCGAGTTCAGCATCACTAATGATAAATCATGTTGATAAACACACCGTTGTTACGCTGTGATAAAAATGGTGCTTTACCTCTGCAGTCTTCCTCTTAAAAACCCCTGAGAAAAACATCAGACAACTTTCCATAGAGGGATATCTTATAAAACAGTTGACAAATACTCCTTAAAACTGTCAAGGTCACATAAAAAGGGAAAATCTGAGAAACTGCCCCAACCAAGAAGAACCTACAGAGATATGACAAATAAATGGGATCCAAGAATAGAAAGAGATATTTAGTAAAACTAAGAATATCTGGATAAAGTGTCAACTTCAGTTACTAATAATATATCTGTATTGGTTCATTAATTGTAAGAAATATACCATACTAAGATAAGAAGCTAAAAATGGGGGAATCTGCACATAGGTTACATGGGAACTCTTTGTGCTCTTTTCTCAATTTTTCTGTAAATTTAAAACTATTAAAGATAGTAACAATTGGGTTGGTTAGGGGAAAACTACTTTGTTTATATACACATATCTGACCATCTTCACTCAGTGCCTCTGGAGAGACAGGCAGCTGCGGGGCCATCCTGTCCTAAATTAAAAAAAAAAATTTTTGTAGTAATATTTTGACAATGCTCTTTAATCATTAGTTTAAAAAATTTAAAAACAATGCAAGTTATGAGTGGTAGGGTGGGATATTATATATGTTTGTTTGATGTCATATATGTTTGGTTTGTAAGTTCACAACTATTATACACTTATAATGTATGTTTATATATGAGTGATATATTTCAATAAATTGAAAAAAAATTAAAAAAAACTATTATAGCAATAAAGTCTATTATTAAAAAATAGTATAATCTAGTCTATCGAGAAAAAAATAAAAATAAGAATTCAAAGTCTTGGAAATAATATTATTGTAGATCTCATTAAGAATTTAAATTAGTGACCTCTTCATAATAACAATAGCTATTTTAAGTTGTTTTCAAGTAAAATGGAAATTTGTTAAAGCATGAAAAACAAAAGGTTAGGGAATATTAACTTTTAATGATTTAAGGACAAAATATAGGTTGAAAATCCAGGTAATATAAGAAAAATTTGGTAGGTAATGGTTGGGAGAGTTGAAATTTGGGAAAAGTGAAATCTTGCTAAATCTGTTACTAACAGAGGAGAGATTCCAAAGATTCCATTTTTCCTTGAATATGATAATTTCACAAATACAGAGTAAAGAATGATTTTACCAAAAACATAATAAAAATATATCAGATTGTTTCCTTCCAAATCTAAAAGGTGAAAATGCAGAATATTATCTAAAAGAAAAGGAAACAGCAAACAAACATGAGAAGCAGAAAGCAAAAAAGTAAAACATATAATTTTAAACTTACATATTAAAATACAAGCCTGTAAATTTGAGTTAGAGTTCTACTTTCTGGAGAAATGAATAAAACAAAAATAGAAAAACATTAAAGCAAAAGGAATTGATCTAACGCACCTGTAGAACAGCAAAAAGGCAATATTTATGTAAAGCAAATTGAAATTCAATCATAGTACATTAAAAGGAACAAAAAACTCTGAATTGATAAAGGTATAATATTTTCGAATGACTAATGTAAATAACTTACTATATACACTTTTAATGATATAATCTGCTTTCATAAATTCAACCTACAGATGCAGCCTTTTCCCCCCAGCTAAAAGCTTAAACACTTAAATACTCTATTAACCAAAAATAAGTTGAATACCTTCCTATTGAAGACCCTACCTCAACATTAATTGGTCCAAGGACCATGGGGTCTTATTCAGTTCAAAAGCTCAGGTCTTATTCCAGAGACCAAATGGAAGAAGACATTAACTCCAGCAGTTTGCCACTTACAAAGCTTTTTACGGATGCAATGTTTGTGCTGAAGACTGACTCTACTTTATGCTTGGCCATATCCCAGTTTAGCCTTGTGTGGTTCTTGGATTGGAAGTTCAGCGAGCCACACCCTCAATGCACTAAACTGGGACCCACGAAGGAGCCCTCACTTGTTATCCCAGAACCTCGCCAAACGCTAGAGAGCCTGGGCTGAGGGAAACTTCTTGTATCATCCTCTCTCTGTGCCAGAGCAGCCATTAAATGTTTCAATAGAAAACATTTAAGGCAGAGATTTGACTACATGAAAGCATAAGATTTTTGGGGTCTGAAAACTTTATGAACAAAAATATAAGGGAAATACAAAAAAGAATGAAAACAATTAAAATAAAGGCCATGAAATTGGAAAATAACTCCAGCATTCCCCTCCAAAACACATACCCACATACAGAGATGACTACTACCCATGTGGGAAAATCATCAACCTTTCAAGTAAAGAAAAGCCCAGAAAATTTTAAACACATCCTACTTTTATTTAGCAAATTGGTAAATTGAAAAATTAAATATGCATTTGTCAAGGGTCTGGTAAAATGGGCAGTGTCACACTGTGCCAAAAAGAGTTTACACTGAGAAGATATTTCTGAGAAACCATTTGGAAAGAAGTATTTTAAAGCCTTATGCAAGTTAAAACCTTTCTTCTATGAAACCAAAATTAAGAAGTCTATCTTAAAAAAATTAAATAAATAAAATAAAAAAGTGTATCTTACAGGCATTGTCAGTAATGCAACAGATGATTACAATACAAGGTTTTTATTGCAGTTATTTTTTAAGGATAGACGAACTATGGAAAACAATCTAATAGTCTGGTTCAGATTGTTAGAGTCTTCTAGGGTGTCAGACCCCCCTGGTGATACTTTCCTTGTTTGCAATTTATTTTCAGTCTTCATTGTTCTTGTTTTGCTGTTTTTGTTTGAGGTAAATGTAGAAGTATATAAATGTTAAATATCATATATATGCTTTTTGCAAGTATAATCTTAAACATAGCTACAAAAGAATTAATGATGGCAGGTAAACAGGTATATTATAAATTAATTATTGAAGGTAAAATGATTTATTAATTTGTTATGATAGTTGATGATGTCTATTAATTTTGTCCCTTTTAATGGAAGCTGATGACTTAGCATAATTTAGGATCACTTTGCACTTGGGAATGAATAAAATATCCTATTGAGATAAATGTTAATTTTATTTTTTGACTTTTCAAAATATTCTATATAATGTGTTTTCAGAAATAAATTACCTCACAAGCCCAAGAAAACTGGATGGTTAGGGCAACCAGGGTCAATAATGACCGTCAACATAACTGCAAAGAATTCTCTAACACGCTCCTGCTTGAAGGTGCCACAATCACTGCCCAGCACAAATCACAGGGTACCCAGAGGAGCAATGGATGAATGTGGGTAGGGTGTGACTTTTTTTTGCACTAGAATACTCTATGTACGTGAGCTGAAATCTTCTTCAGGTAAAGCATTGGGTCAGCTATTAGCTTTCCTTTGCTAATCAAGGCCACAGAGCCACACCTAGGTGTGGACATACAGTAGAAAATCGATATATTTGCTCTTATTTCTAAGTGATAAGTTAGGGAAACAATGGAGAGCAAAACCATTAAATATAAGCATATATATGCAAGGGCCAGTCTTTTATGTGAGAATACAAAATGCAATGATCGCCTCTATTTCAACAGAGGTACAGTGAGGTGTAATTTCAGAGAAAAAAAGAATATACCAAAGTCCTTTAAATCTTTAGGTATTGTCTTTAGTAATCACTGGCTGTTACTGAATGCCTACATTATGCCAACAGTCTTTCATTGTTTCATTTATTATCTCTGCAATGTTAGAATTTTATCCCATTTGACCAGTTAGAGAGCTGAAACTTAGGGGATTTTGTAACTTGCTTGAAGACACAAAAGTTGTTAAAAGTAGAGCCAACTTTCAAACCAATCTGTCAGACTCCAAATCATTGATCATTCCACTGTGTTACATTGCTGAGAATAACAGCATTAAAGCTGGTTTTTTTGTCTTTATTTAATTTTTAATATTACATTAAAAAAATATGAGGTCCCCTATACCCCCCACCCCCCTCGCCCCACTCCTCCCCCCCATAGCAACAATCTCGTCCATCATCATGAGACATTCATCGCATTTGGTGAATACATCTCTGAGCACCGCTGCACCTCATGGTCAGTGGTCCACATCATAGCCCACACTCTCCCACGTTTTTTTGATTAAAATTAAATGCAGATACTAATGAGAAATGACTATGATGACTATATGGGAAATGATTAATGGGGAATGACTGACCATATTATTTATATTATTGAGAACTGAAAACCAGTTTTGGAAGAAACAACAGATAATATACACATAGCCTCTTCACATAAAAGTTCTCATTGTATTTTCAGGAAAATCCTGTGGCCTTGTCAGGGCAGATAAAAGACTTGAGATTTAGAGATTTGTATCTAACTTGCCATGGTCATGAGGGTGTGTGACCAGCATTGGCCTCTATATCTTGTCTGCCCCTCAAACACAGAACTCATTTCCTCTCCAAGGGATAGGTGTATGGGGGAGGCTGACTGGAAAGAGGGTGCAGAAATGGTGCCGAAAGGGGACACAGAAGTCCAATCTGCCTAGTCCGTAGTTGTCCAAGCATTGGCCCTAGTGATGGTAGCTCATAGAAGACTAGTGACTGAATATCAGAAAGCATGTAAGCCTGCTCTGCCTCTGAAGATTAAAAACTACATGATCCGGTGCTTTGAAATCCACCATATTTGCATATAAAATAATTTACACATTAGACCACTTTTACTTGTGATGATTAGTCTAATTTTATTTGATTAGAATTGTCTTGGAAAAAATTTGCAGTGCTATCCTATAATTTAACCATTATATCTCTCTTATGTGGACTTGTTAGTCTGACTCTATGCATAGAGAATAATCACAGCTAGAAACATTACAAACATCCACTGCACTAAAGTAGCACTCTCTAATAACACTAAGAATAGTGTGCAATCATATTGTATTTTGTTAGTACCCTATAGCTAATAATATTGCATGTCCTGTGATAACATAATGAATGTAAATCCTATTTTTAATAAGTAGTAATGCATAGCCAAATGCACTGTCAACAAGACCATCAATTAATTGTCAATTACTGGTGCCAAGGTAAAGGCGAGCTGTTTTCCGAGCAAACAGTTCATTGAGAAGATTGTTTTAATTATAAATCTCTCACGTCCTTCCACATTAAGTGTCTTACTAAAGGTTGAACCGTTATTAATGTCTTACAAAGCCAAGCCTTTGCTGCAATTGTTTAACAGCTATTTTGCAATTATAAGCAGCACACTAGTTAAACAAAATTAGGGTCCACAATTATTTTTGTAATGAACTGGAAATATAAAAATACATGTAATTCTCTGGAAGCAAAGCATTTCAATTTTCCTTAGCTTCCTATGGAGTGAAGGGTTAATTTATAAAGGAATGCAGTATGATTACAGTAATTATTTTGTATTGGTTCTTGATAAGTGAGAACAGCTTTCTTGAGTTTTAAATCCAGCAAGAGTATTATCTCTGTGCAATTCTCTTAGGGATCTAGAAGATACATTTCAGTCTCATATGTGCTCAAATTCAGTGAGTGTACTTACCTAAATGAAGGGAATTTTTTAAAATTAAGTATTTTGAATGTATCACTAAGGAACAATGAATACATTTTAGTGTCAGAATAGTAATCATAAATAAGGGCATATTCCCCCTTTGTCCCTCTCTGCAGTTATGTAGTTATTTTAGGTTCACTGTAGTCCATATAGCAATAAAATAATAATAAAACTGTTATGATAATCCAGTTTATTTTGAACGAAGGTAGTAATCAGTTCCAAGCCTAATAACACAATGGGTGCTATCTTGATAACACACCCTGAAAAATTATTTTTTTAATTTTGGATTTGTACACTGATTTCTTAAAAAGTGCTACAGAACACATAAAATGTAGACAACCCAGACCAAAAATGGAAACTGCTACCACTTTAATTTCAAGTTCAATTAAGGAACCTAGATGCTCTTACCTCAAATGTTCCTTTCTGTAGAAGCAGCCTCTCACTATTCTATGTAAATTATCCTCCACTGCTTATGCTCTGTTATAGCAACCTATGCTCTAAGTCTTCCAGTGGACATAATTGCAATAATCACTTAAAATCTATGTGTACACATTTATTGTCTAATATATGTGTACATGTTTATTGTCTGATATCCTCTCTAGCATATAAGTACCAGAACTCTGTTAACTTCTATTTCCAGTGCTCCAGATGGGCTTGGCATCCAGTACATTATAATAAATAGATTAATTTATGAATTGATCAGTAAGGGTTTGTGGCCCCAGCTTTTATAATTGGGCATCAGTCTACCAAAGTTGCAACAGCTGAACCTGTAATGAATACACCATGTAAATAGGAATCAGTCCTCCCTGGAATTCTCCTGATCACCTTCTGCCATTGAGGCATGTCTGAAAGCACCTGGGCAATAAGGAGACGAGGGGTAGGGGAAGTGGTGGGGTGGCGAGTACATCACAAATTAAATGCACCTGAGGGTTGGCTGGAAAATACTGCACCATCACCTCATGTGTCCCGTTACCTGATGAAGCAGAATTTCAAGCTATTATAGCATCTAAAATGGCAATCAGGGCTGTAATCCAAAAGAATGCCTTTATATGCAAAGAGTATAAAAAGAACTACTTATCATGAATCTCTATATTCATAGAATATATATATATATAAAATTTTCACCAAGATTGGATGATTTTTCTCTAATTGTTTGTTATTGATTAAATAAACAGGAGAAAAAAACAATGCAAGATTCCAATTATATGTCCTATTAGTGATGTCTCAGAGCAGCAATTTGCAGTGTATAACAAGCCTATTTCTCATTGTTCCAGTGGGGCCATTGTTGGAATTAAACTCTCAAAATTATTATCATATGTATATTTTATGAATTGGACTTAAATGAGTAGTATTTTATTTGGGACCTTTGGAAATCCATATGTATTAAGGCAAAGACAGGATTAAAAGCACCATAATAGAAATTTACTTGGTAAAACAAAGACTATGTGTGTGCTTGTGTGTATTAGATATAATTTTTACATATACACACGTACATACTTTCTGTGGCACAGGAAAAATAAGTAACAATTTTTCACTGTCATTTAGATATCATGATGAACTATATATATTAGGCAAGAAGAAAAGAGGTGGTTAAACATGTTATATGGAAGATTTTGAAAAATTATAATTTTAAAGTTTCCTTCAGCAACTAGTCTTCAGTAACTCACAGATTACTAACAACTTATGCAAGTTTTACATGCCTGTTCCATCTGCTCTTCATTAAAAAAAAAGCTTGTTGCCATAGCAACTGCCACATGCCATGGTATTTATGCTGCATCTGATGTACAAAGCATAGTTTGTGTAGGAAGGAGTGTGTGTATGTATATGATGTGGCAGCTGTCGTCTCTGCCATTTTGTTGCTCCTCTAGAATAAAAGCAAGTAGTGGTTATGAATACTCATTTGAGTAGTGATGCTAGTGCTCATTTAACTAAAGCCTCACAAACACACACAAACATATACACAAATCCTTATTTAATCATCAAACTGGTCAGCTGTGATTTACTTAAAAGGGATATATTTAAAATGGTCATTTTAAAAAGAAAACCTCATGTTGCATCCCGACTTTTAAGGCACACTTAATAGAACCAAAGTTCTTTTTTGTCCTAAAACAGTCAGTGACATTTTTTTGTTTGAAATTACAATATATATTGGTCCCACTGGAAAATGATATTTAACTACCAGTATGATACTCTGCAATAAACTTTCAAAAGATAGCTAGGCTATCCTCTTGACATAAAGGTGCAATGGACACAACCAATCCAGTGTCCACATAGAAGAGGTGGCATTGGATTGGGAAAAGTGGACATAATGGACAAAGGGTATGGGGAAAGGCAGGAAGAGATGAGAGGTGGAGGTGTCTTCGGGACATGGAGCTGCCCTGGATGGTGCTTCAGAGGTAATCACCGGACATTGTAAATCCTCACAGGGCCTACATGATGGAATAGAGGAGAGTATGGGCCATGATGTGAACCAATGTATATGAGGTGCAGAGGTGCCCAAAGATGTACTTACCAAATCCAATGGATGTGTCATGATGATGGGAACGAGTGTTGTTGGGGGGGGGAGAGGGGGGGTGGGGGGGGTGGGGTTGAATGGGACCTCACATATATATTTTTAATGTAATATTATTACAAAGTCAATAAAAAATAAAAAAATTTAAAAAAAAAAAAAAAAAAAAAAAGATAGCTAGGCTAGATTCCTTTTTTTCCCTATAATTGTTTTGTATTTAAAGTATTATACATCAGTAAGACAGCAGACAGAGCTTGGAAAGTATGGTATTAGAGACTGCTGACATAATACTTAATCCTCTAATCTCTCTGTCTTCCTCTATAGAGGCTGGAAGTGCTAAATACTTGCTTTTTCAATATCCTGGTAAGTTTCCAGCGTCCCTTGCAGCTAGGGTGGCCATGTGGCCCAGTTCTGGCAAATGAAGGGTAATCAGAAGTGTATTGCCATGTATATGGGGAATTTTTACTTTCCTGGGGGAAAAAAATGTGGCTAATTAAACTAGTAAGCTATTCTAACTACAACTGGAGCTTTAGCAGTCATTTTGCAATGGTACACTTGCAAATAAGGATAGTAGTGTAAAAAGCAGAAGAAGCAGAAGCTTACTTTGGTATGGTAGAGATGCTGTGCCAGATTTCCCCTACCTATTTCCAGACTTTCTCTTCCATATGATAATTAAATGTCATTATTGTTTAGGCAACTGTGGCTTAGTAATGCATTCAGAATGCATTCTTAGCTGACATTATTTTTATTCAGCAAATACTGTATATTATTATTGTTTCATATTAATAATATAGAACCTATTCCATTTATAGATTATATTGATTTCTGAAAAATATTCATGTGTACGCAAAGCAAATACTGTTGTATTTCATGCCCCTGATTCTTTCTTTGATAAAAAGTTTGAATATCAATAAAATTGGCAAAAATCTCAGGTTAAAAAAAATAGCAGAAAAACTGAGGGTATCTAAAATCCTAACCAAATTAAAACCAAAATATTGAGGTTTAAAAAATGTGATTCAGATTGAAGGTTTCCATTTGAAACTCAGACTCAATGGAAATTATTAACATCTTAAGGTAGCATTTGAGATTTGCAGCCTCACTAGGATCATCTCTTTTAAGAAACAGATTGATAATATGTGCTTTTGATGCTTGCGTGAACTGGATCAAACTTTCATGTCCTACTTTCAAAAAGTTACACATCTGTTTAGAAAACAGAATGCAGATCAGACAAGCATTCTGAGGTTTCAATGGCATCAAAATTACCTAAGTTGACAATAGCTTTTTTTACTTTTCTTGACTTTGATAAAGATTAATGTCATATCGTAAGCAATATATTGCAGTAGTAAGAGTTAATATAGTTCTAATACATATCAAATATGAAAGAAAACTAATCAGCTACCAGTAATCTAAGAGTATCCAATGCAAGAAACTAAAAACAAACTATAGATAATTATTTAGTACAGATATATCCCTAGTTGACACTTAATCTCTGCTCTCCTTCCCTCCTCTCCTGAGCTCACACCAGAAATCCTACCAGTTATAATGAGATATAGATAAATACACAAATGATTTCAAATGATAGAAAAATCTGAATATTCAGTGACCATGAAAGTCAACAGTTCCAGAGAGCAGAGAGAAAGCAGATGGTTCAAAGCCATAGTGTACACATTATTCTGCTTTCATATTATCCCAATTTCAAAATATTTAGTTTATGACAAGCAAGATGTACAGTCGTATAGTCATGACCAAGAACCAATAATTATATTTTAAAAGACACTCATTTTTCTGAAATATTGTCTTATTAGAAGGCATAGATGAGTTGAAAAAATATATGAATAAAAGTAATATAATTTAAAAATCTTCATGAACTTACACATTCATTTAATTCATCCATTTATCCTTCAATACATTCATCTCTTATTCATTCAATAGAGTCACTCTGTGAAAAATAATTTAACGTTATTTTCAAGTAATTTCTCTCCCTACAAAATGATCATTTTGTTAAGATGTAGTAAATACACAACTTGGAAGCCTGGAAAATCTTAAAGTCCCTAGCACATTTTCGTAAAAATCACGTTTATTTTTGCCTTTTCAAATCCATAGCTACAACAACACTATAGCTAGTGAAGCAGATTATTCCTCCCATTCTATATTTATACAATTTTATTCTACCCTAAATTTAAATGTTAAGAGAAAATTTCAGGGGGTGGTGAGAAACAGGTCATAATTTGTGAAAGCATTCACCAAGTTGTAATTCAGTATGGATTCATCATTGTAACTATTACTGAAATCTTCTTTTAGATGTCCAAGCAAGAGCATGCAACATGCATATGCACCAGTGTAAACACATTAGCCAAGTTTGTAAAAATCTCTCTCTCTCTCTCCATATATATACATACACTCATGCAACAGTGTACGCTGCCAGATGGAATTTCAGGTGCCTACATCATCATAGCTATTATTAAATTATCTTTTGTGATGGTACCTCAGGTAGTCATGACTGTTATGCAGCAGGGAGATAGGGAAACATTTACAGTTTTTAAAGCTATTAAAACTTCTTGCAGGTGTGTTTGAGAGAAGCATGGCATAAATTCAGTTGCACACTATGAGGATTAGAGAATATGCAGCCCCTCCACAAAAGGGCAATTAACACAAATGGTATGGGGGAAGAAAAAACCAGAGTTGCAAACTAAACAGAATAAGCATTGCACTTGTATACCCAATTACATTGCAAAGCACAGGTGTTTACTCCACAAAATAAATGATATTGGCACTTTCAGGCTATGATATAATCCTACAGGGTCTATCTTTCTAAATACCTACTTTCTACTGATCCTGTTCTCTCCATAGTCCTCAGGATTGTGTTTTCTTTTTTCCTCTATGATGTCAGCCAGCCAATTAAAAATCTGAGACATTTCACTCATTTAACTTGTTGCAGCCAGCATAAGCCCAAATATGCTGCATATGAAGTAGAATACCTTCCTACAGTCACTTCAGTTTAAGGTTTATGGAAGCATATTAATAAAAACTCTCAGCACACATTTCACCCCAAATCTGCTGTGTTTATAATATGTTGGCTCTAACCCTTGATGCGAATTGAAGTTCATTCCCATTAGCCTCAATACTGGTAATCCAAAGAAAACCTGTTTAAGTTTTTTCCCCTTTAGTTGTACCTGACTCTGTTTTTGTTAGAAAACTTAAAAATCCTTATTCTTTTCCCACATTCCAGAATGTCTCATGAGTCATTTCAGAAGTAAGAACAGCATGGAGAATAACTTTGGCTGCCATACCAACCTGTCATTTAAGAAAGTTACATTAATCAATAACACCTGAACAGTTCAATTACTGAATTAGAAAGGCAAAGAAATGGAAAAAAGATTAATAGGTCTTCCCCAAAATTAGACCCCTAAAATCAAAGAGGACCTGAAACCTATGATGATTTGAAAAAAACTATTACAGTTTGAGTTAATATATGATTAGCAAATTCTTTTATTTATTTTTTTCCACACAGTAGTGAGTTTCACTGACAATTTTTCTGCTTTGGGACTTTTTCGCCTTTGATTAGTGACACTTAATAAAAAGTCCAGCTAGTTGCAATGAAAGGAAAAAGAGTCACTTGAACCAATGGTGAAGTACCTTATAGAGCTGAGTTAGGAAAGGTTATTGGCATCAATACACAGGTCTTTGGAGCACACATGCCCCTCTCAGTACATTAGGCTGTTGCATAGTGCACTCACTCCTTCTAAGTTCTAGATCCATGGGAACAGTTCATTTCTAAAGCTAATTGATTAATATTTACTAAACACACCCCACATTTTTCCTTAAAGGATTTCTGGCTATTACAATGACACAAAATAAAAGGGTAGAATAAATTACACAGAACCAAAATGGGGCAGGAAAAAAAAGCTTCAGGAAAGTAAAATCCCAATTATGGTTCACAAGACTAGTATTAACGAATTACCTAGGAAATAAAAAGTTTACCTATTTCTTTGTATTCTCAGTCTGTCAGGAATTCCACCCAAGAATGCTCATAAAGTCTTCATACAAAGAAATGGACATCTTTACAGTGTCACAAGATTCTTTTGAAATCACCCGTTTGATATCAAATGCACTGAAAAATGCTCATGAAAGCATCCTGATGGCCACTAGGAAGGCTAATTTATTCATTAAGCAAAATTCATTGATCACCTACTATGTTGCATTCACACAAAATTGAAAAAAAAAGGTCCTTGAAAATGTGCATTCTGGAAGGGGGGTAGACAATAAAAAGAAACATAATAAAGAAGGAAAAGTATACAGTTTGTTAGAAGGCGATATGTGTGAAGGTAAATAAATAGAACTAGGTAAGGGTCATTGAGAGTGGCAGGGGTAGGAGGGTAGGAGACTGTTTTCATAAGAAGGTTACTTAGGTCTTTATTTTAATAGTATGGTTAAGGAGACTTGCATTGTAGTGGCTAACATTAGTCTTTTGCTCATGCTCAGGATCATTTTGCTGATAAGCCAGGAAATACCCGGCTGTCCATCTGTCTAGCCTCTAGCAGCTCCATGGTCTATTAGCCATCCATATCTGTAGATCATAGTCATTCTCGCCTCTCTGCCTATTATAGTAATTGTCTTTATCTTGCCTCTGATAGTTAAGTATAAAGAGAGGCTGCTCTCCTCCAGCAAAGGAGAAAAGACTGCTTCTGCTGGCCTGGAGGATTCAGTGACATCTGGGGTTCAAAGTTTTCAAACATATTCCACCACTTCTTCTCTCCCAGGTCTTTAGACCTGCTCCTTTGTTAAGATCCTGATGTCAGCCTAAGAGTCTTTCCAGGTCAGAGTATTCAACCCTTTTGTAGCTCTGCCATCTTTATGAAACATTTTGGACCTGATTTTCCATGTAGTCAGCCTTCCTGATACAGGAAATAAAGGTTACTTTCAAGCTTCGATGCAAGCTATGGGTTGAATTGTGCCCCACCTACTCCAAAGATATATTCAAATCCTAATTCCTAGTCCTGTGAATTTGAATTTATTTGGAAATAAGGTCTTTGAGATGTTACTAGTTAAGATGAGGTCAAACTGGGATAGGGTAGGCTCTAATCTAAATGACTGTTGTACATCTAAGAATGAGGGAATTGGACACAGACAGACACAGGAGAGTACACCACATGACGACAAAGGCAGAGGCTGAAGCCCAAAGATTGCAGGCAAACCACTAGAAGCTAGGAAGAGACAAGGAAGGAGTCTCCCTTTTGGACTTCTATGCAATAAATTTCTGTTGTTTTTAAGCCAGCCAGTTTGTGGCACTTGGTTATAGCATCTGAGGAAACTAAGACAGGAGCCTTTTGGATTTCATAGCTGATCTGACCATTCTCCTTCTTCAAGGTCTCTAGATCAGTTAACAAAGCCAGCTGATTCTGCATTGCTTATAATTATACCTTATCTTTCAAGTACTAGAATGATTGCATAAGCCACTGCTTCCCCCTTACACTTATACTTTGCCCCAGTCCTCCACAGTGGTAGTCTAAGGAATTCGGATACCACAATACATGAATGATTTTCAACAACCTATTAGCATCTGCAGTCATGTCCTTGTCTTCTGATGGGCAAGCAATCTGATACCAGAATCGCATTCTAAAGGTCTATTTTCTAGGGCCACTTCTGGTACAATATTCTTATTTTAGACTTCCCTAAAATAAGATTGTATGATAAGGATTTGGGTGCCAGGAATTTACTTGGGAGAAATCCCAGGAAGAACTGAGATGATAGTTGAATATAAAACACAGAAGGGAGAGAAGCCAATGAGTATTTTAACGAGTGAGGTACTGCTGTGGACAACAGGGGCTCACTCCTACTGTGAAACCTCTGAGAACTTAGGTAGAGCGTAGTTCAGGATCATTCCACTGGAGAACAGGGTGGCTAGGGCATTTTTCACAAAATTCTATCCCCATTGGTTGAGGGATACTCCAGATGCAGTTAGCGTCCCTGCAAAAATAGAATGCTTCTACTTGTGGTGCAATGGGTTCCAGAGGTGCCACAGAATTCTTCAGATAGAAAAGGAAATAGAAGCAGACACTTGTGATGCTAAGAAGTCAGTATGCTGGACAGTCTACATCTGCAGAGGTATTTAAAGTGGGTCAGTGGAATATGGCTCAGGGCAACAGCATCTGTCCCGTTGCATGTCCCTTGCATTTAATCATGAAAGCTCACTTATCAAAATTTACTATTTTGCAATATCTTTACTCTCCTCCAGGATGATGCAAGAACCTTGGAACTTCTAAAATCTATTTACCCAACTCCTAATTTATAATCTGCTATTAGGTCTCTTAATACTGTATCATTATATAGTATTAAATCAGAAACATATTAAACCCTATAAAAAAAAAGAAGCCATCATTATTGTTTTACACAGTCAATATTCATTAAGTTTATCCTCATGTGTAGATGTTTTACTCATATCTGACCTTCCGTCTGGAGTTATTTTCCTTCTGCCCCATGTATATATGTTAGAATTTTCTTTAAGTGAAAAGTGCTAGTAAATCACTGTTTTTTTGTTGGTGTTGTTGTTGTTTTGTTGTTGCTACTGTTGTTGTTCACTTGAAAATGCCCTTAATTTGCATTCATTTTTTAAGAATATATTCATTGGGTACAAAATTTCAGTTTTTGAAACTCTGATATCCTTCCGATTCATGGTAAACACCATTCCTCTGCCTTTTGGTTTCGATTGCTGGACTCAAGAAGCACTGTGACCATTATTTTTCTTCAAAGGTAATATCCTCTAGCTGCTTAAAATTTGGCTTTTGGTTTTATGAAGTATCACTGTGACATGTAATGGAAGACTTCTTTTTTCTTTTTCATCCAGCTGTAATTCATTGACTTTTAAAAATCTGCTTTTTATCCGCTCTGGAGTATTTTCAGTTGTTTTCTTAAGAAATATTACCTCTATCCTATTCTCTCTTTTGTCCTTTCTGGTAACTTAAATTAAAATATATCAGATATTCTTTCTGAGTTTTCTAAACTACTTCTCCCTTATCTGTATTTTTAATCTTTGTCTTGTTCTATGCTTCTATCTTAATAATTTCTTCTGATCTATTTTCAGTTCATTGATTTCTCTTCAGCTCTAATTTGTTCTTAAAGTCATGACTTGAGTTATTTCTACTTTATCTTGGTTTTTATTTGTGATTTGTATATTATAATTTTAATTGCTTTCTTTATTATATATGCTATGTTGTCTTTTACAGTGACATGTAGTTTCCTGCCAAATAATCCAATCTTGCCCTTTAAATTTTATAACTATTGTAGCAGTTTGATATGATTATGAATTCTAAAAATAGATGTAGGATTATGTTTTTAATCTGGTCTGTACCTGAGCATGATTAATTTATGATTAGGGCCTTGGCTGGGTCATTTCATTAGGGCACTGAGTCCCCACCCACCCACTCACAGATAAAGGCATGGCAAAGGAAAGAGTTGAGGGTTTTTGATGTTGGAGTTTTGATGTTGGAGTTTGATGCTAAAGCCTTAAGCTGGAGCCCCAGAAAGTAAGCACACAGAGGAAAGAGAAGCAAGCTCTGGAAAGAAAGGAACCCTGAGCCCAGGAAGCAGCAGGCTTGGGAAGAGAGGAACTCTTAGCCCAGAAAGAAGCAAAACCCTGGAAGAGAGGAACCCTGGAAGTCTGAACCCTTGCAGAAATCAGTAGCCATCTTGCTCCAACATGTGAAAATAGACTTTGGTGAGGGAAGTAACTTATGCTTTATGGCCTGGTATTTGTAAGCTCCTACCCCAAATAAATATTCATTATAATGACCAGCAGATATCTGGTATTTTGCATCAGCACCCCTTTGGCTGACTAATATAACCACAATTAGAGTAGTTGCCTTTTTTTCTATATCTGACAGTTTCACCATCTCATACCTTTGTGAGTATATTTCTGTTGTGTGTTTTTTCTGATGTTTTGTTCCTATTTTGTTATCTTTAACTATGTTTTAGAAGTTTATTTAATAAAGTATTTGGTAGATGATTTTGATATCTATTATCATGGTAAATTTCATCAGAGATTATTTTTATTAACTTCAGTGAGTGGTAGAATGATTTGGGATTTTATTAACTCTAAATAATGAAATTCTGGCTGCAAGTCCCTGTAATATTTTACTTACTTCCGGTTCACTCTTCCTTTAGGGGATAGCTCTTCAGACATGGGGGCCAGAATCCTCATCCTCGGCAGGATATGGACTTTGATGTCTGTCCTCCCAGCTCCACGTTACCACCAAAAGCACAGCTCAGTTTTGTAGCTGCTTCCAGTTTAGGAATATATCCCCAAAGCAACAGCAATTTTGAATGGTTTCTCTGAGTTCTTCCACTCTTGGCCTGACTGTTCTTTGTATTCCAAGCTCTTTGCTCCCTCCAAAAATACACTTAAAAAAAAAACCTATCTAGCTTCTTCGGTTGTCCTGATGGGAAGACTGGTTTGAGTTAACTAATCTGCTACTATTGGAAGTGAAACTCTCCAAGTCATAATCTTTTCACCTTGATCAAAGAAACATCTATTCATATGAGTATTTTTACTAAGAATGATCTCCCTTAATAAAATAAAATATTAATAAACTTCTAAAAATGTTGTGTGACAGGCAAAGAATTTCATTGTTTAATGGTCACTATATATGGCTGATGCTAAAAACACAATCAGGAAAAGTAAATATACTATTTTCTTTTATGTATAGAAAGAGAGTTATTACTGCATTCATTCACGCCATTTCCCTCTGAAATTGTGCTGTGTCAATTTTGAAGGTAATCAAATCTTCACTTCTAAAACCTAAATCCCTTGTTCAGCTGTGAAATATTGAGTTGATCAAATCTGTCTCCTGTACATAGCAGAGTTGGCCTGTGGGTAGGGGCCTTAGAGAAAGGAACCTAACAAGATGTCCCTAACATTGAAAGTACAAAAATATTCTTTAACTCTAAGCAAATTTTAAAATGCTAGCTTCATCCAAGGATACTTTGCCTTAAGAAGATGTTACTGTTGTAACTATCGCCATTTTCGCCCTACTATAACCACCCCTGCTGTATGGCCATGTTTGGGCCCAGAAGCTTTGAGCAGGGAAGAGCTGAGAGTCACGCTTTCAAGTAAAACTAAGCTGTGGAATTCCCTACTGCCCGGCTGCTCACCATGCAGCTGTACCCCACCTCCTCCCCCACCCCCAGGCAGAAGCTAGGCTTCATCCCCAGGTCCCCAAGCTCTCATGTAGCTACCCCACCCCACACCTTCAATAAACCTCAGACTCTGAAAACAAATTTGCATTGGTTATTTTGTCTGACTACCCTAGTGAGAAAGGTACAAAGAGCTAGCTTGGGTAAAATAATGAAGAAGTTTCACTTGGAGAAAAAAGTCAACATGACAAGGCCAGGTTCAAAGATGAAAGAATGGAAAGTGTGGCTGAAAGCAATAGATCACAAAAGGCAAGGTCAGCTTCATTCGTTCATTCATACCTTCAACACTTCTTTCATGAGCAAATGGGTAGAAAAGCATTAAAATTTGAGAAAATTTGTTGTAAACCAAGACAAAAAGCATCAAGGTAGTAGAATCATTGGGGCTAGAAAGAAATTGGAAGTTGGGAATAAAGAAGAAAATGACAGATAGTGTGATGACAGAAAAAGAAAGTCTGATAGCATGATAGTTTAAAATCTTTTGAGCCCAAGTAAAAGGGAAGTTAATGATACTGTTTACAAATACAAAAAAGACATTTGGGTAAGTAAAATAACATTTAATGGTTTGCTTTTGAAATTGTGGACTTTGAAGGACATCTAATGTGAAATGAATTAAGAAATGAAGTTCTGCTCTTGGGATAAGACGCTGCCGCTATGCATGAGGCTAACATACACATAGGCTGAGAGAGTAAGGGAGATGATGGAAAGAGGAAAAAGAACATGACTAAAAATGATGTACTGGATGCTGATGGGGCCTTGCCCAGATCTCCTTTAACAGTTGGAGAACCCATTACCCCACAGCTGTGAGAGCTAGAAAAAAACACAAGTGCAATCAATCCTCTTGCCTCAAAGAGGAAACACAGGGGAGCAACTTGTGCTCCAGAGTTTTCTGTGGGGTCAGAACTAAGTTAGTCTCCATGTGAGGCCACGCTCTTGCTTAATCTGCTCCACCCCCAACACCTATTCTGTTTTCCTTATTCCCCTTCTCCAAAGAGCATTTTCTAATAAACCACTTGAACAATTATTCCCATCCAGGTTCTGCTTCCAGAGAAACTGACTTAAGACACATGCCATCTGGGGTGGGGAGGGGGGAGTGAATAAAAATATAGGGCAAAATTGTCAGAGAGATAGGGAAATATCTTAGAAATGGTGAGAGGAGAGAGTCTTGATTGAAGGGAGAATGGTCATAGGTGTCAAAGATACTAGTAAGAAAAAGGGATTTTGAAAATTGGGAAGACATTTGTGAGCAGGCATTTTTTTCTCAAGATATTTGGATGAAGAAGGATGGAAAGATTTGGGAGGATTGTTTGAGGGATTAATAGGATCCAAATCCCTTTGTTCAAATCCAATATGTAAAACAGGAAGAAAAAAAAAGCAAGGAAAAAACCCCACAGCTACTGTGGGTGTATAGTGAGGGGAGCACTCCATAACATTCATGCCTGCATTTGCACTCTTTCCCTGTCTCCTCTACTGCTATAGCTCGAGGGGGGCTTGGTGACACCCCGCAATGTTCTAAGGAGGACAGATTAAAACCCACAGATTTAGAGTACTAGTGGGACATAAAACTGAAAATATAAAGTAAGAAGTGAAAAAGTCCTGAGAGACTTTGTATGGGATTATTTAAAAGAGATCTGGATCTCATTTAGTTTGGATGTTCTCAGAGAAATAGCTGGTCATGTTAGGCCTACGAGGTACAGATATTTATGCCTAAATTACCTCAACAAGCTGAGATATGAAGTTAACTTTAAAAAGGCCCTTACTGGGAAGCAGCTTTGGCCCAACGGATAGGGCGTCCACCTACCACATGGGTGATCCAAGGTTCAAACCCAGGGCCTCCTAACCTATGTGATGAGCTGGCCCATGCACAGCGCACACACAAGGAATGCCCTGCCACGCAGGGGTGTCCCCCGCGTAGGGGAGCCCCACACGCAAGGAATGCGCCCCATAAGGAGAGCCGCCCTGCGCAAAAAAAGTGCAGCCTGCCCAGGAATGGCGCCGCACATATGGAGAGCTGACATAAGATGACACAACAAAACAAGACACAGATTCCAGGTGCTGCTGACAAGAATACAAGCGGACACAGAAGAACACACAGCGAATGGACACAGAGAGCAGACAACTGGGGGTGGGGCAGGGAAGGGGAGAGAAATAAATAAAAAATAAATAAATCTTTAAAAAATTAAAAAATAAAAAGGCTCTTACTAAGGTGGAATCTGGAAACCTAGGTAGAATTGGTGAACCCTGCCCTCTGAAATAGAGCCACAGAACAAAGTCAAATATACCTTTCATTTAACATGTCAGAAGGGAGACAGAAACTACATAAGTTCTTAGAATTTTTCTTATTTCTTATAATCTCTCTATATCCACACTGAAACAGAAAAGACTGATATACTTATGTAGAGAGAATTCAGTAAAGGGGTTGCTGGAGAGCATAGTTTGGAGGAAAAGCCCCATTATATAGTTCATGTTCACAAAAGGAAAAGGAATGCAATTGTATGCCAGGACCTGGGGCTCCAGAGCCTGTCATAAAGAAAAAGACCCGGGAACTTTCCAGAACGCTCGGTAAGAGGCGGAGGGGTGGCGGCTACCCGAGCTGCGCACAGCGAAGCGCTCCTTCCCGCTCCCCCTCACTGGCCTCAGCCCCCTCACCGGCTGTAGAAAATGGTGAAAGAAACCACTTACTATGATGTTTTGGGGGTCAAACCCAATGCCACCCAGGAAGAGTTGAAAAAGGCTTACAGGAAACTAGCCTTGAAGTACCACCCTGATAAGAATCCAAATGAGGGAGAGAAGTTTAAACAGATTTCTCAAGCTTATGAAGTGCTTTCCGATGCAAAGAAAAGAGAATTGTATGACAAAGGAGGAGAACAGGCCATCAAAGAGGGTGGAGCAGGTGGGGGTTTTGGCTCCCCCATGGACATCTTTGATATGTTTTTTGGAGGTGGTGGAAGGATGCAGAGAGAAAGGAGAGGTAAAAATGTTGTACATCAGCTCTCGGTAACTTTGGAAGATTTATATAACGGTGCAACCAGAAAATTAGCTCTGCAAAAGAATGTGATTTGTGATAAATGTGAAGGCCGAGGTGGTAAGAAAGGAGCAGTAGAGTGCTGTCCCAATTGCAGAGGTACTGGAATGCAAATAAGAATTCATCAGATAGGACCAGGGATGGTTCAGCAGATTCAGTCTGTATGCATGGAGTGCCAGGGCCATGGGGAACGCATCAGCCCTAAAGATAGATGTAAAAGTTGCAATGGAAGGAAGATAGTTCGAGAGAAGAAGATTCTAGAAGTTCATATTGATAAAGGTATGAAAGATGGCCAGAAGATAACATTCCATGGTGAAGGAGACCAAGAGCCAGGACTGGAGCCTGGAGATATCATCATTGTTTTAGATCAGAAGGATCATGCTGTTTTTACTAGACGAGGAGAAGACCTTTTCATGTGTATGGACATACAATTGGTTGAAGCATTGTGTGGCTTCCAAAAGCCAATATCCACTCTTGACAACCGAACCATAGTCATCACCTCTCATCCAGGTCAGATTGTCAAGCATGGAGATATCAAGTGTGTGCTAAATGAAGGCATGCCAATTTATCGTAGGCCATATGAAAAGGGTCGCCTAATCATCGAATTTAAGGTAAACTTTCCTGAGAATGGTTTTCTCTCCCCTGATAAACTGTCTATGCTGGAGAAACTTCTACCTGAGAGGAAAGAGGTAGAAGAAACTGATGAAATGGATCAGGTAGAACTGGTGGACTTTGATCCCAATCAGGAAAGACGGCGCCATTACAATGGAGAGGCATATGAGGATGATGAACATCACCCCAGAGGTGGTGTTCAGTGTCAAACCTCTTAGTGGTGACCAGTGGCTAACACTCACTACTGGCATTTTATATGCAGTAGTGAATAAGCAAAGGACTGTAATCATAATATGCTCACTACTTGCTATCGGTTTTGTTTTTTCAACTATAGTAGTGTTTTAAAAGTTAAATGAAGAATAAACTCAAATATAAAAGCTCAAAAAAAAAAAAAAAAAAAAAAAAAAAGAAAAAGACCCACTGTCACCAGTGTAAACTGAAAGAGGAGTCCTGGACTAGAATAGCTGATGGCCCAAGTTTTATTAGGAGATTGATACAATATAACAAAAATGAGATTATGAAAGCCTAGCATTGAATGGTAGTAGGGATATGAGAAGAAAAAAGGGTAGGGGAAATCCAGAACTGTTTGGCTTGATGACCGTCTAGATACGAAGAGCATATAGTGACAAAAAGGAGATCTAAAGGACAGAAATCTATCATGCTTTGTGTAAGGAAATTTTTAACTTGCATATAGTTTGATTATGAGTTTGTTTTGATATTACAATGTCATAATCCATTTTCAGCCAGTTTTCTTTTGGGTCTTATCTAGCTATTATCCTACATTTACATTTTTTGGCTTTTTTTTTTTTTTTCTGTTGTGTCTTTCAGTAAAAAAACAAAGTATACAGAAAGAAGTTAAGCAATGGAAAGCTTTTAAATCCTAAAATGCTTTAAAGAAGATTCTATAAGTGAAAATTTGTTCTGTGAGTATATTGGTTCCAGGGTCAAACATTAAATATGTTTAAACCACATGGGCTTGATTTAGAATGTATACAGTTATTCCTAGTGCAGTATAACCAGTAAGAATTTGAGAAAACTGTAGATCATAGACTGATTTGAAATACAAGATCACAAAAGTCTTATTTCATGGGGAATAGAATTTTCCCTTACAGTAATTTCTTCTTTCTTAAAGAAAAATAATTCTATTTGAGGATAATAAAAACTAATTATCAGCTACATTTTATTGTTTATGCAAGAGATCTTAACTTCTGAGAACCCAGAACAAGTGAGTTAGCACTTGTTCACCTCTCCAGGATCATCACCAGTAGCCACCCCTAGACTTCCCTGGATAATGCAGAAAAGTGTCAAGAGCAGAGGCTTCTGCATTCACCCTGAAGTATCTCACTCTGCCAGGTTAACACATTTCTCCTGCCTCTAGGACAGAGCCTCAGACATGAGGAGTCATTGCAGCCTTGCTCCCCCTTTATGATCCAGGCTCCTTGGGACTCAGCCCTTCCACAGAGGTGGAGGAAGGTGCAATGAAAGTGAGAAGAATAAATTTTTCTTCTCTTTCCCAGAATAAGAATGAAGATGAGGGGAAAGGATAGAAATGCATGAAATAAATCTGATAATACATTATCAGAAAGAAGACAACGCTGAAGTGAATATGCATGAACTGATGAAAAAGGTCTTCATTTTAAGACCCCACAAATGCATTCTCTTTCTAACTAATAATCATATTATTTAATATTTAATTAATGGAATGAGTTTCCATTTTATCAGAAGAATGCCACTCCCTCTCCTAGACACCTCTCAGTGATAAATTTCAAAATAAAATGTGTTCTTATTCTGGCTAATGGATCCATATTATTGGTTTATTGCCATAAAACTGATGCTAGATCTCACACTTGACACTTAGAGGAAGGAAGATTTCCCAACCCTGATTGGAGTTATTGAAGGCTCGTGTTTCTGCCACCTTTGTTCAACACCGAAACTGAACAATCCTTGGAGAGGTCTTCATTTTCTCCCACAGCCAGCACTGGTGCTGGAGGACAAAATTATTCTTTATCATATCTGCAGAGCAACCCTTGGTGTTGTCACTTCTATACTGTCACAGGAGCTGTGCCTCCATAATATTCTGTAAGGGAGGGATGGAACATGGAGGCCCTGTGTCACCACTGGCTTTGCCTTGACCACATAGAAAGAGATCACTCCAGTTCCAGACTCACTCATGGCCTCTTCATGGCAGCTTGGCTTAGTCCCAATTAAATGGAAGATCCTTCTTCCCTGAGGTTCATATTCCAGCTCTTTACTCCCTGATGATGGTCGGCAGTGGGAATACTCATAATTTTTTGTCATGTGGCTAGAATGACGATCCCAAGTCTAAAAAAAAAATTGATATTGACATTTCCCAAAGTTCAGTGCTGTTCAGTTTTCTCAATGGTCACCTTAGTCGGTATTTTATTTAAAATTATATCTGAAATGAAGAGACTAACTGGATGTTTTAAGGCTGTTTCTTCCCTAAAATATGAAACAAGCTTTTCCTCAGAATTACAAAATTGTTAGTCCATTTCTTTCTCTTCAATAATGCCTCTAGCTGATACTGAAAAATACAAGACACTGAGAAGATTCATTTGGGCTCCAATTTCTTTGGACATTTAACAACTAGAGCCACCAAATTTGATTTCAGACTTTAATTCTTTTTATCTTTAACTTAAGAATTATGGACTTTAATTTATGTAGGATTTTACTGTTTGTATATTAATTCCCCCTGTAAATTTGATAATAGGAATGACTTATACTCCAATTTGGTTTATTTTTGGGCTCTGTATTATTGAAATACTATTAAGAAGTAATTTTATTTCATTGCACTATTTCTGGTAGTTCTGTAAGATAATGTACCTGGACATAATTTGGAATACAACAAAAGAGAGAGGTAAAGTAACAGCCTTGGATACCAAGCAGCCTTGAAGTTGATTTGATGATTGTATGATTCTGACTTATTTCAGAGTCCTTTGAAGTAAATTATTCACTGCCTACAAAGATCAAGAAAGTAACAATGGCTGATACTAGGAAGACGATCCATGACTATACGGGCAGGAAATCTCTGATAATATTGCTGCTCTCCTCCCTTGAATGGTATAGCCAGGTATCTAGTGGAACATTGATTTGTTAATTAAGCCTAAGAGATAATGAAAATAGAAGGCTTAGAAATATTCTGTGGGGAAATCTCCTTTATACTTGATCTGTATATTCATGCAGATGGACATGAGTTCATATAAAACATTCTTGGATTCCCTCCTTTTCCCTACTTAGTCTTTTCCAAAAAAGATGTGAACAGGGTTGGCTTCTCAGGCTTGCAAATTGTGCAGTCACCCAGGGTCTCATATTCTGAAGGGCAGATGTTTGGCTTAATGTTCTACAGAAGCCATCTTGAAATTCTTACTAATTTTTGAGGAGGGAGTCCTGCATTTTCATTTTGCACTGGTACTCGCGTGTCATGCAGTTAGTTCTAGAAGAGAGGTATCTGGTAAATTTGGAAGCAGGAACCACATGTGAGTAGCTCAATCCTTCCCCTCTCCCTCTTTCTTTCAGATCAGACTGCTTTCAGAGAGGATATGGATATGGCTGGTTCAATTCTTTACTTGTAGGAAGAACAGTGGTAAAGAAATTTTCCTTGTAGGTAAGGCCTATGGTTTTCTAGGCTGCTCTGACTAAATAGGTAAGTTTGCCTAATTCTGGGTCACAATAATAGGAAGTCAAGTTTTTCCATATGCCTAAGTGTTGCCTTCCAGTAGTGCTACCAAGTAATGAAACGGACATTTTTATTTCACATCCTTGGCTCCATTGTGCATCTTTTGCTGGGTTTAGAACTCAGGCAGGTAACAGAGTGGTATAAACCCCAATGAGAACAAAATGTCTTTGAGAGAACACAGTCTCCATCTATTGCAAATGCTTGGCAGCCTCTCAGGAGTGTAGTTTTAAGTTACAGACCCCTGTTCTTCATGGGGAAAAGATATAGAAATATGACAGCTGTATTTAGAAAAGAACTACACACAGTTCATCAGACTCAAACAACTCTGCCCTACTGCTCAAATAGAGATTTGTTTATATTAATGAAACTATCTTGTAAACTATAAATATACCTTGAAAGATAAAGCCCACAGATCTCCCCATGAGATCCCACTTAAGTACTTCAATTAAATAATCAGATTTTTAGCTTTATAATTGAGATTAACTAGCAGGCTCTATTTCAACTTTAAGTAGAGAAAGAAATAAAAGTTTTGAATAGTAACTGGCTAACATAAAGTTCCTTGGAATCAGGGAGAAGGGATCACTCATAAGAGGGGGAGGAAAGATGACCAAGATGAAAAGAAGAGAGCTGATTTTGCATCTTTTCAGAGTTTTAGAGCTTCCTACTCAAATCGCCCAAGTCCATGAAAATCACCACCTTTGAGAAATTTGCTATTATCAACATAGGTGACCAAAAGCATGAACTAAAGAAAAACAAATCAGCAAACTTCTAAACTAGCTGGCAACATTTGTCACCAAGAATAAGATGCATTAAAGACCACAATTTTCAGAATTTCTATTTTCTGCACTTATGTTCCCTTAGACTATTGTCCTCTGGGCAAGGGTAAGGGTAGGAAGAACAATTCAGCAATAAATTGTTGAATCCAAACAATTCAAGCAATGCCTAGAAATTTCTGAATCTCTACAGGGCACCAAGAAAGCAAATATTGTCCATTTCTTAGCTCCAGCTGGATCCTTCTTCCAAGAAGTGATCATCTGTAACACGGGTGAGGCAAATGTAAATAAGCAATTGCATGATATTTCTTAAATTTGCATTTATTTGATCAATCAGTGTGGAAAGTAATGATTCAGAAGTTCCCAGAAACTCTTTCAAGCTATAGATTCAAGTCAACAATTTTACATAGAATTCCTGTTCAACCTCTCTTTGTCATTAGTTTTTGTTTTGTTTTGCTTTGGTTTTTTTTTCAGAAAAATTCTTAACAAATGCTCAGGAGAAAACCACGCCCTTAAATACTTTTGATCTCATTTGCTCTTGGTTTTCTCCTCCCAATAATATTCCCATACAGTGGAGTCCTATTGCTTAACTCACCTAGAATAAGCTCTGTGCAGCTCTGACCAAACATTCGTTGCCACTTGGTCAGATGCTCCTTTGTTCTTACTTAAAAGAATATCGCACATTTCAGACTTTTGCCAGTTTTCATACTTTCTCTCTCTCTTCATGAAAACTGACTCTCCTTAAGATTTGGCAAATCTGCATGGTTTCTCCTAGACTGATTTTTTTGGTGCCTTTCCATCCTACTAGGTAAGGGACCTAAAAGTCTTTACCATTTATGTGTTGCCTTTTTGTTTGTTTGTTTTTCTTTTTATTAAAAGTTATACAGGGAAGCGGATGTGGCTCAAGTGATAGGGCTTCTGCCTACAATATGGGAGGATCTGGGTTCCATCCCTGGGGCCTCCTGGTGAAAAAGAAGAGAAAGGGGGAGGGGGAGAAAAAAGAATAAAGAAGTTTCTAAAAAACAAAGTTACACATAAAATGTAACAAGTCAAACCATCTATATATATAAAGAAAAAGTTATTTTCCTCAAACATTTCTTTTAGAAACTGCTTGTATCCTATCTGGCTATCAACTTCAAAAATATGGTGCCAAAATGAGTTGAAAAAACAAACAAAAAAGTCTCTCTCCCCTTCACACTGAGGCTCATTTCTGCCTGGCTGGGCTATAATTACAAAAGCATATATTCCAATGTTTAAATTTACCTTAAAATGCCAAGTACTTTCCAATCAGTCAAATGGATGTCTTTACATATACTGTATTTCCTTTTCAGAACTGTGCCCAAAAGGGGTGCATCGCTTGGATTTAGGGATATACTACATGCCTCCTGATATCTCCAGATTCCAGGTATATTTGATTAGGGAATGACAAGGACAAGAATGCTCCCAGTGAAGGGAAGTGGAGTCTATGTACCAGAAGGACTAGAGACCATGAAGCTCTCTCAGACTGGCTGCTGGCAGGGGTTTGATGGATATGCAATGAGGAGGGCAAATGACACAATTAATCTCTGCAAAAAATTCTTCCAATGTCACTGTTCTAGGTGGGAGTAACAATTGGTTTTAGGGAATTAGGGAAATGACAGGATATGCTTAAATGATTTGTTATTAAAAATAGCCAGATAGTTAAAAAAAAATTCATTCTTTTGTTAGTGTGCTATTGCTACATTACAGATTACTCTATATCTAGTATATTAAAACAATTTATAATCTCAGTTTCTGTGGGTCTGGCACATTTTAGCTGTGTCTTCTGCTTATGGCCTCCCAAGGGTGAAATCAAGGTGTTGGCCGGCTGTCTGCTCATCAGGAGGATCAGCGAGGGAAAAAATGCACTTCCCAGCTCCCTCAGGTTGTTGGCAGAATTTGTTACCAATTGAGGTCCCTGTTTTCTTGCTGGCCATAAGCCAAGTACCACTCTCAGCTTTTAGAGGCCACTCTCAGCTCCTTGACATGCGGCCTCCTGCAGCTATTCACAAGATGGCTATTTGCTCTCTCAATGCCAGGAGAAAAATGCCTATCTATAACTACAGACTTTTTTGGAAAATCTCGCCTGATGAAGTCAGGCCTACCCAGAATAATCTCCCTTTTGATTAACTTGAAATCAACTTTTGAGGGACCTTAATTACATCATCATATGCCTTCACATTTACCAAAAATTGGAACCTAATCACAAGAGTGATATTCCATTGTATTTACACACAAAGGGAGAGAGGTTATAAAGAGGTGAATCTTGGGGCTCATCTTAGAATCTTGCCTACTGCATCTTTGAACCATTAGGCTCTTACCATTACAGGACTTTTAAGAAACGACAACAAAAAAGTATGCTCACATTTGTTATCTACATGAAGCACTAAGTGTCATGCTATACAAAGATCTAAGATCTGTAACAGTGGGGGGTTTGAGGTTTGGGGAAACAGTTGTCATCACTTCTCCTTCTAATACCTTCCTGACCAATGTGAGAAGAAACAGATGTGAATCAGGTAGGGACCAAAATACAGTAGATTCATTCACAGTAAACCTAGTTGAAGAACATAGCAGGTTTTTCTATCTCCTTTCTCAATTTATACTTTGATATCTCTCTCCTGTCACAGGAAGAAAAAAAAAACTGGAGACTGTGGTCTTGTTAAAGAAGACTGTCTCTTTTCTACATGGAGGATAAAATTATGGGGGAAACGTGCCTTTTTTTACTGAAATACGAAAGAGAATAAGACAAGAAAGAAATGGAACTGGCTCTGCACTCTGAGCTTCAGTTCAGTTGCTCTGCTCTCTAGTTAACAAGGCATGTTAGTCAGAATGGGCTAGATTCTCACTCAGTTACAAGCAATCCCAAAATGTCAGTGGTTAATTTCCAATCACGTATTTCTTGCTCATACCACCAGTCTACCGTGGGTGAGCCGGGTTGCTCTGTTCACCACAGTCAGGAAGTCAGGCAGATTGGGGGCCACATTTCAAAATGTGCTTCTTCATTTTCATTCACTACGTTAGGGAAAGGAGGAAATTGCTAAATCATGCACCAATTCTAACAGCTTACAATCCAAAGTAATAATATATGTCACTTCTATTCATTATTATTGATCAAAACAAGTCCCACGGCCACCCGAGGCAGGAAGTATAATCCTACCATGTGCCTCGAGGCAGGGAGAACCAAAAAATATTTAGTGGACAGAATTAACAGCCCCCACGCACGGCTCAGTGAACGTCACTCCTCTCTCACGGGGCATGCAGGAATTAAAGAAGGCCCTGAAGGTGTTCACTCCAGTTTCGTCCCCTCCAAGAGAAGCAAACGACCACACAAGCTCGAATGCAAATGGGATAAGCAAGGTGTAAGGGCTTTCTCTTAACAGTAAATGGAGGAAAAGGAAACATTTGGGAAGCAGCCCCGTAGTGCCAAGCCTCGACTTCATGGAGATTGCCTCAGTGAAGAGCTAGCAAACTCATCCCTTCTAACGCTGCTTTGCAGACAGCTGAGAGAGGTCCTAGCCTGACACGACAGGCTCCAAATAGGAAGAGGGAGACTGTGCCTGACACATTTTAGGAGGCCGCCTTCAAATCGATGCTGCATGTCTGGAGTCTCTGTGCTGAACAGGATCTGTGAGCTGGCTCTGTGCTGGGTGAGAAGTGTGAAGCCTGGTGCCAGAATGCGAGTGCACATCAAAATCCTGGCACGGGCGCTCTTCAGAAACGGACAGAAGACCAACTGCAACATACGGTTCATTCTTCTCACGTCATAAATGTAAAGGCATTAATCATTGGGAGGCCTCCCAGAAATTAAAGTTCATCTACTGATTATGGGGTATCAAAAGGCAAATGTGGAATATTTTAAAGTTGCTTAGTTTTCCTGTGATATAAAATACAGGTTCCAAATGCTGGCTTTATCATCCAAACAGGCTCTTGGCCCTGCCAAAGCTAACATAAAGAGAGAACCCAGAACTCCGCACAGGTTTCTCATTTATAGCATAAGTTCCTCCAAAAGGACTATTTTTAAATGTAGATTAACCCTTCATGTCTGAATTTTCCAAACTGAAACTTCAGAACAATGCAGTCCCACCTGCCAGCTCTGAAAAACCAAGCGGCAAAGGAGATACCTAGAGCCTTCTACAGTGAGGGCCCAAGGCTTCTGCATGGCCAGATAACCGTCCACACAGCAGGGAGCAGGATTCTCTGTGCTCAGAGTGGAGCCCTGGATCAGGCCTCAGATGGGAGAAGGAACTGCTGAGCTCTCAGGCTATGAATGATAATCATCCTATCAAAGAAAACAAGGGATTCATGATTTATTTTTCTGCTTTGACAAAGTACTAGGGCTCACCTGTGTTATCACCACCTAAATGAAACAAATCAACCAAAGCAGTAACTCCTTAAAAGTGACCATCATGTCTTTATCAGATGCCTTTATGAGTTCAAATATGAGTAGCTGCAAACCAATTACTTCACATTCATCCTGAATATGGACATGTACATCTCTTGATCTTTCTGGTCTATCTATCTAATAACATTTGCTTAAGAAAGAAAAGAAGAAATAGTAAGGGCACGCAAACTGTGTGTGTGTATGTGTGTGTGTGTTTACCTGGCACATACACAAAAATGAAATCTGACTCTTTTCCACAGTCCTCACCAATCTTATGGTCTTAAAACCTGAGTTAATTATGTTACCTGCTCTACTTGCATAGACATTTGAGTTTGTATTCTGGTTTAAAGGAACTTAAAAACAAGGCAAGAGGCATATAACCATGCCTCAAAACTATGTCTGCCTTTGAGATGATTTTGAACTAAAATAAGGGTGAAGATGGTGCTCCATAGGCGTAAATGTGAATGACTGGTCCATATGATCTTATTTGGACCATTCCCACAGAATAAAAATTCATCTGTGTTTTCTGGCCATTTGTATTTCTTCTTTGGACAAGTGTCTATTCATAGTTTTTGCCCATTTTTTTAACTGCCTTGTTTGTCTTTTTATTGTTGAGTTGTAGTATCTCTTTATGTTTCATAGATATTAAACCCTTTTCAGATATGTGATTTCCAAATATTTATCCTATTGAGTTGGCTGCTTTTTCATCCTTTTGACAAAGTCCTTTGAAGTGCAAAAGTGTTTAATTTTGAGGTAGTCCTATTTTTTTTCTTTTATTGCTCATGCTTTGGGTATAAGGTTCAAGAAACTACCACATACCACAAGATCTTGAAAGTGTTTCCTACGTTTTCTTTTAGGAGTTTTATGGTTGTCACTTTTATATTTTGGTCCTTGATCCATTTTCAATTAATTTTTGCATGAGGTGTGAGATAGAGGTCCTCTTTCTTTTTTTGGATATGGATATCCAGTTCTCCCAACACCATTTGTTGAATAGACTGTTCTGCTGAGCTGGGAGGTCTTGACCGCCTTGTCAAAAATTACTAGATTGTAGATGTGAGGGTCTATTTCTGAGTTCATGATTTGTTCCATTGGTCAATCTATCCTTATGCCAGGAGCATGCTGTTTTTACCACTGTAGCTAGGTAGCATAATTTAAAGTCAGGAAGTAAGAGTTGTCCAACTTCATTCTTCCTTTTTGAGACATTTTTGGTTATTTGAGGCCCCTTACTCTTTCGAATAAATTTGATAATTGGCTTTTCCATTTCTGGGGAAAAAAAGGCTGCTGGGAATTTTATTGGGATTGCTTTGAATCTGTAAATCAGTTTGGGTAGAATTTACATCTTAACAATATTTAGTCTTCCAATCTATGAACATATAATGTCCTTCCATTTAAGTCTTCTTTGACTTCTTTTAGCAATGTTTTGTTTTCAAAATACAGGTCCTTTATGTCCTTGAATAAGTTTACTCCTAAATATTTGATTCCTTTAGTCACTATTATAAACAATTTTTTTCTGAATTCCTCCTCAGATTGCTCATCAGTAGTGTATAGAAATGCTACTGATTTTTGCATACTAAACTTGTGTCCCACTATTTTGCTGAACTTGTCTATTAGTTCTAGTAGCTTTATTGTGGGTTTTCTAGATAATAGCATCATATCATCAACGAATAGTGAAAGTTTTACTTCTGTTTTTCCAAATTATCTAGCCTAATTGCTCTAGCTAGAACTTCTAGAATAATATTGAATAGCAGTGGAGATAGCAGGCATCCTTGCCTTGTTCCTGAATTTCAGTGGGAAATCTTTCAGACTTTCACCATTGAGCACAAAACTAGCTATAGGTTTTTCATATATATACTTTACCATATTAAGAAAGCTTCTTTCTATTTCTACCTTTTAGAGTGTTTTTATCAAGAAAGGATCCTGTATTTTGTCAGAAGCCTTTTCTGCATCCATTGAAAGGATTATGTGCTTTTTCTTCTTCAGTTTATTAATAATTGATTTTCTTATGTTGAACCACCCTTGCATACCTGAGATAAAACCCACTTGATTGTGGTGTATGATTTTTAACGTGCCTTTGGATTGCAAGTATTTCATTAAGGATTTTTGCATGTCCATTCATTAGAGAAATTAGTCTTTTTTCTTAGTATCTGTGATGGTTAGGCCATTGTGTCAACCCAGCCAGGTAATTGTGCCCAGTTGTTTGGTCATTCAAGCACTGGGAGAACTGCAATACGAGGGCATTTATGGACTTTAATCACCATTGACTTTACTGCAGTGGTAAATCATAAATAGCTGGTTATAATTACATCAATGAGGGAGACTGCCATTAGCAATGAGTGACACTTAACTCAATCAGTTGAATCCCTTAAAAGGGGAAGTGATTCCAGCATTGAGAGAGAATTTCCCATCTCGTCGCTGAAGCCAACATCTCCAAGAACTAGTCACGAGTCTTTATTGAACTTTCATCGGAGCTCCCTGCACTTGTACATTCCCACAGTTGCATGAGAGACTCTGATAAATTTCTAACTATCGACAGATAACCCTTGTTGATTCTGTTTCCCTAGACAACCCTGACTAATACAGTATCTTTATCTGGTTTTGGTATTAGGGCGATGTTGGCTTCATAGAATGAATTTGGTAGCATTCTTTCCTGTTCAATATTTTGGAAGAGCTTGAGTAAGACTGGGGATAGATTGTCTTTGAATGATTGGTAGAATTCACCTGTGAGGCCATCTGGTCCTGGACTTTTCATCTTTGGGAGATTTTTGATGACTGTTTCAATCTCTTTACTTGTGATTGGTTTGTTATGGTCTTCTTTTTTTTCTGGGGTCAGTATAGGTGGTTTGTTGTTTCTATGAATTTGTCCATCTTCTCTACATTGTCTATTTTTTTGGCATATAGTTGTTCATAGTATCCTCTTATGATCTTTCTTACATCTGTAGGGTCAGTGGTAATGCCCCCCTCTCATTTCTAATTTTATTTATGTCTTATTTTTTTCTTTGTCAGTCTACCTATGGGTTTGTCAATTTTGTTGACCTTCTTAAAGAACCAAGTTTTGGTTTTTGTTTATTTTCTCTATTATTGTTTTTTCTTTTCAATTTCATTTCTTTCTGTTCTGATATTTACAATCTTTCCTTTGGCTTGTTTTGGGATTAGTTTGCTCTTCTTTTTTCTGGCTACTCCAGGTGTACAGTTAAATCTTCAATTTTAGCTCTTTCTTCTTTTTGAGCATTGAGTGCTGTAAATTTCCCTGTCAGCAACTGCCTTTGCAGTGCCCCATAGGTTTTGATGTGTTGTCTTCTCATTTTCCTTCATCTGAAGATATTTACTGAATTCTCTTGCAGTTTCTTCTTTGACTCACTGATTATTTAAGACTGTGTTGTTTAATCTCCATTTATTATGAATTTTCTCTTTTTTCATCCATTATTGATTTCCAGCATCATTCTTATGATCAGAGAAAGTGTTTTGTATGATTTCAATCTTTTTAAATTTTTGAGACCTGTCTTTTGACCCAACATATGGTCTATCCTGGAGAAGGATATGAACTAAATACATTGTGTAAACTATTGGAGTTAAGAATTAGAATATAGGTCACCATAAAATAGAATGAGGGTAGAGAATGGAAAGTTGAGGGTTAATCTGTGCAGAATTGGTAAAAAGTTGTTTGTAAATCTTTGGGAATGGATAGAAATTGTAAAAGTACATCATAGTGTTTGTAACTAGCAGAGCTATTATATGGGTATGCCAGTGGTTGAAGGAAAGTCTAATGACATGTAAATTACTAGAAGGAAAGCTGAAAAATATAACATGGAACTGTATAGTATAGTGAAATCTCATGTGAAATACAAACATGGGTAATTTGCATATACAAAACTGTTTTTAAAAATACTAATAAAAATAAACTAGAAAGATGGTAACAGAATAGCAGCTATATATGGCAGGGGAAGCATTGAGAGATTAGAGGTGATGAGTTTTTGTTTATTTGTCTGGTTTTTGCTTATTATTATTATTGTTGGAATAATAAAAATACTGTAATAATGATTGCAGTGATAAATGCAAAACTATGTGATCATACCAAATATCATCGATTGTACACTTTGGATGGATTTATGTTTTATTAATATAAATCAATAAAATTAATTTGTTAAAAAATTTATCTATAAAATGGAATAATACATACACTGCAGGGCTATCTTGAAGATTAACAATACCATATGTAAAAGTTCTACACCCAGATCTTGGCACATAGTAGGCACTTAATAAATGCTATAGATGATGATGATGATGCTTAAGTGGCAAAGTTAATTTGGGGCAAAGTAGTGATTTAGAGCCTGTGATTAAGTTTCTCAGGCCTAGGTTCAATTCCCAGTCTCACCATTTACCAGTTTTTTGGCTTGGGTACATGATCATCTCTACAGCTTGGTATCATCATTGCTTTAGTTTACCAAAGGACTGCTGATGCAAAGTACCATAAATGTGTTGGCTTTTATAAAGGGGATATCTTTGTAGTAAAAGCTTACCATTCCAAGGCCAGGAAGAGTCCAAATCGAGACCATTAGAAGTGCTTTCTCACTAAAGTCAGCCCAAAAGTGATCTTATCAAATAATCTAATCAAAGGTCCCTCAACCAAATATAATGTAATCAAAGGGTATCACATCCACAGGAATATATTAGTTTTAAATACATAACCTTTCTCTTTTTGTGATTCATAAAACAATTTCAAACTACCTCAGTCATATCTTGTAAAGTGGGGATATTAATACCTAATTCAAGAGGTGTCATGATACTTAAATGGCATAATGCAGATAAAGTACTTAGGACAATATTAGCAGAGTAAAATCTCATGAAACAGTGGCTATTATGATGATAATGACCAGACTGTAAAGCTCTGTTGGGACTGGATCACAGAAGTGCCAAAATATAGTTTTAAAGGAAAGATACAAAAGTGTTTTGAATGACTTGAATAAAAATCATGATAGAAGCTAGATGTTCCAAAGTTTGCCTTACCATTCAAGTGTAGGCTAAGTTAGAAAGACTAGTGTCAGGGAGACCACTTAAGAAATTATTAGAATTAGTTTAGGAAGGAGCCAAAGTAAGTAGTAGCAAAGCATATGGAAAAGAGCAGCCTATGTGAGAGGCATTCAAGAGGAAAACAAACAGAAATCATTTTGGTGGTTAGAAGAAGTAGGGGTGTAAAGAGTTGAAGATGATTGTAGTCTGACTGACTCCTGAGGTTTGGAATACAGCTCTTTCAGAAGGGGCCTTAATAGAAAGAAACATTGTAAGAGAGCAGATGTTTGGCATAATGGAGTGCCTTTGGGCATATTAAGTTTAAGGATCCACTAAAAAGGTAGGTGGAAATGTAGACAGAAGCTTAGAACAGGGATCCAAGATAAAGGAATTATGAAAATTGACTTCAGGAGAGATTGTGAAATTTCCCAGAAGAGAGGAGAAAACAGGAGATTTCACAGGTGTGAGAAGAGAAAAGGCACACTGAGGAGGAGCAGTTTATAAGGTTGAAAATATAGAAGAATGACCTTATTAAATACAAGAGAAGATAAAATTTCAAAAAGAGAAGAGTGATTAAAAATGCTAAACTCTGCTGCACAATAAAATTATTTTTGACAGGCCCATGGAAACTGGAATAAAAGGAATTTAAATCTATACCTTTTTTTTAATATTTCTACTCCTGATACAGCTACTGAAATAACACTGGATCAGCAGAGGTTCTCAAAATCCTAAACAAGACTCAGGCCTCAGAGCTTTCAGCCTAAGAGTCTAGAGGCAAAACTAAACGGCCTAATATAGAAACCCCAAAGGTTTCACTTTTCTGAACTGTGTCTTCAGTGTCAGGCTTCTTGAGAGGAAGCCCTTTCACCATGCACAGAACATAATAAAAAGCTTCAAACTGTTTGATCACTATAATTGCTGGATAAAAGCAGTACCTGCTACTTTTATCCAGTACCTGTTGGATAAAAAATATTTTTAAAATAAGAACTTCTTAATACAATCATGAGTGAAATGTAAACTAAATAGGATAAATAACTTTCATAAAGTCATCACTGTCTATTCTCCGTACTTCAGAATTTATTCCTACCCTTGATTTCTCTTCCAAATGCCCAACTTCCTTTTTTGAAGTGACTGTGTCATTGGATTAAATTTATGTCTTTAGAGAATAGATGCTGCTTCCATGTACCTTTCTTTACACACAGCCTCTAGTGAATTCAAATTTTTTATTACTTTATTTGGCTTTCCAATACGGTGGGAAGTAACTTATTTTAAGTGAAAAGGAGGAAGTAAATTTACCCTTAATCTCAGAGGTTAATCTCCACATAAGCCATTTTGGCATATTTAATTGCTGTGGGAAAATGTGCTAGAATAACTTTTGTATGGACTTCATAGAATGCTCTTCAGAAAGCCCTCTTAGATTTCATTAAATCTCCAGACTTCCTATCCAAAATAGCATCTCTAGGAAAAGGGTTATGTGTTGTGGGCATGAGACTTTCAGAGATTTCTATAGAAATATTAAGCACATTTCAGGGGAGATTTTTAGTTCTTAGAACAAGAGTCCACTTATGGCACTGAATTGAATAGGTTCCTAACAGTAATTTCATTCAACTGATCATTTGACAAATATTTGCTGAGTACTTACCATGAGTGCTATGGGGCATATGCAGATAAATAAGAATAATCCTTGCTCTTCAGGTAGCAAGAAACTAATATTATTGAGAGCCAACTATATGCCCCATTCTTGGATTCATCAGACTTGTGCCAACAATCAAACGTAGACAATACAAGGCTGCATATACATTTCTCATGGACTATGAAGATAAGGCACAGCATGAGTTGAAAGGATAGCAAATCATTTGTGGCTGACCATAGAGAGCTTCATGAAGGAGGTGATCATTCCACTTGGAAAGTCTAAGATTTCAACTGATGTATTTAGAGTTTATTCTAGGAGAAGCCCATGGTATAAGCAGACTTATAAGTAGAGGTATAATAAAATAAGAAAATCTAAATCAAATTTAAGGAAGGAGAATAGACTAAGCCCACCCTCTCCCCAAAAAGGAGTCCCCCTAGGGAGATAGATTGGGAACAAATGGTGAGGTCTCTAATGCTAGGGTGGGATTTTTATTTAATTTGGTAGATGGTTGGACTCTACTCAAGATTTGCAACTGGGCAGAAATGCATAGAAGACTAATGTCTGGGGATAGTGTGGCCTGGTAGGACTAATGATTGTAAATACTCTAAGCACAAAAGGTGAGGAGCATCACTAATATACTCGTTTCAATATCTGGGATATATTGGTTTTAAATTTCAGTATCTGGGGAATACTGGTTGGCAAAATTAATAGAGAAAAAGCAGATTTGAAGGGCAAGGTGAGTTCAGTTTTAGGTATGTTGAGTTGGAAGTGGTGTCAGTGTTTATACAGAGAAACTTCAAAAAAGCAGGTACATACATTTCCAATGACCCCGAGGCCATGTTTTCAAAGTCAGAAGATTTTAGATTTTAGAAAGGTCATGGAACATAAAACATACATTATTTAGCACTCCCAGCAGTATTTGAGGCAGTCATCAAAAACTAAATGCAGGGAAGCAGATGTGGTTCAACCGATTGGGGTCCAGTCTACCATATAGGAGGTCCTGGGTTCACTTCCTGGGCCTCCTTGTGAAGGCAAGCTGACCCGCACCCACGTAGAGCTGACCGCCCGCACCGGTGGAGAGCTGGTGCGGCAAGATGATGCAACAAAGGGAGACAAGCAGACACAGAAGAACGCGCAGTGAATGGACAGAGAGCAGACAGCAAGCAAACAGCAAGGGGAGGATAAATAAAATAAATCTTTAAAAAACAAACAAACGCCAAATATCTCTAATGAAATATCAGAATATTTATCTTAACTGAGATGAATACAGCCTATAAATTGCTTTATGTCAGTTTAGGTGAAGTCTTGCCACCAAATGAGTTGAAGTCAGATCAGGTTTTACTGTAAAATGAATTAAAAGAAAGAATTTTTCAAGTTTCAGAGCTTTCATATTTCAGAATTACTGAGGAGGGACCATAGACTTGTGGAAAGTCAAGATGGAATTTAGAGCTGATGTGTTCTTTGCTTGAATCCTTACCCAACCCTGACTCAGACTATTAATTGTCCTGCCTTCCCTTCCTTTTCCCACTACTCTTTCTAGCTTGGACCTGTGGACTTTACTCCCTAGTTTATATTCAGACCAAGCCTCTATCTATGTCCTTCCCAGCTTGACCTCTGAGAAACAAGCCTGATACCTGGACTAAACTCACCTTAGCCTGTGGGTCCTACTTTGCTATATGAACTGCCAACTCTATTCCATAAACTGAGACTCTGTACTTTAGCAGTTAGCATTTATAGGGGCTTTAGATTTCCAGATAAGAAGTTAATATATGTTGAAGAAAATCTAGAAATTCAGAACAAAAGATGGAGAAAATGAAAATCACCCATAATCCCACTATCCAGATATAACTACAGTAAACATTTTGGGTATTTACTTCTAGTCTTTTTTCTATGCATCTTTAATGAGTATTTCCTGTTTTTACCTGCCTGAGTTACAAAGGAAGTAGACATTTCTTAAAGCAATATTCCAATGTGCCAGAGCTCTCACTATGTTTTTCTCCTGAGGACGGGTCTCTGTCTCACTCATTGCACTACCCAAGTTATTGAAAAGTACTCCTTTACTTGTGAGTGCTCATGGAGGCACCTCAGAGAGGTCCACCAGTCTCCCAGCTCCTGTCACTCACCAGTCATTGCCTTCATATTGTTTATTCTTATACAGACTCCCTGGATTGATGTTTTTGACTATAAAAAGCTATTGATTTCTCCATACCTGTGCCAAGCGTACTGACTCTTTATCCTCCTCAAGATAGGTTTGCTTTGACCTGTTGGTAAGAGCCATGTCAGACTTAAGGTTTCTAAACCTTTCCATCTGAGAAGCAGTACTTTAGTAGGCATGTGCCATACACACTTGAAATGAGGCAAGCTCCATTGCCACCATCTGCCACAACAGGCAGTATCACAAATTTCCAACATTGCTGCGCACAGCAACTCTTCTTGCTGATTAATGGCCTTCAGGTATATTTCCTCTTCCAATTAGAATATGAAATGGAAAACGAAGTCAAACTTCAATGACTCTTTGGACAAAATTATGAATTTTTAATCCCACCAAAGGAGAGCAGCAGTTGGTTGCATACTTTTCAGAAATGCACAAAAGAAATAAATAGAAAAACACAAGTCTTTCAGGTCTGTTTGATTTGTTACTGTTTAGGGAGAAAAAAGCTATAATTATTTCATCTAGTTAAAAAAGAGGAAATAGTCTGGGACTATAATGAGTAAACCAAATTTGGATAAACTGTCCAAATAAAAGGAAACAATGTCGTAAGTTAAAAGTTTGTACCTCCATGCAAAACTTAGTATTCAAAAATACTAGGATGCCAGGTGGAGAGGTGCCTTTTCTTCCCTGCCTCTTCATCCTCCCAGCAACCTTACATTACCCTCAACCTGTCTCCCCTTCCTACTGTGAAGGTAGGGCAATATGAGCAGTTTTTAGGATTATTGGTTACTATACAAATATTTAAAATCTTAAATAGAATTTCAGCCACTTCTCCTTCTAACTCCAATTGCAGTAATAGGATTAAGTTATTGTCTGTTTAATCAATCTCTGGATCTGGCTTTTCATAAGGATAGGTAGTTTTAACATTATAAACAACAGAAGCTAAGGGACTGCACTTATATATTCTAAAACCACTTTAATACAAGTATTTGTATAAATCTCATTGTAATGACACATCCCTAGATCTTAAGCAACATATAAGGAAAGATATAATTTATTTACAAAAACCCACCAACTACAAAATTAGCCATATCTATGTCAGCAAAACAATCATACAAATGAAAGCCATTATCTGGATACCTAGGGTTAAAGAAATGCTGAAACTGCTTGAATATTTCAGTGACCATTTTCTTGGGTGAAGGTATGAATTTTCTTGATAATTATAGCAATTGCCCGCATTTGTAGATCTTTGTTTCATACTGATAACTTTGCTTAAGGTCCCAACCTATGCCTATAGAGTAGTTCCCATTAAACATGTTTTTAAAAAGTAATTAATCAGATATCTTTAGCACGCCAGAGAAACAGAAGATGAGAAGCAATCTGTCAAAAATGTTGCTATTAACTGGCTAAAAGATTGATACAAAGTATATTCAAAAGCCTTTCATCAAACTTTCCTTAGGAAATTGCCTGCTTTATATACCTTCTACCGTATTTTGTAAATATAAATATCACGAATTATTAGATCTGTTTCATTACACCCTTCTCACCAGTTCTACTCTAATGAAGATTTTAATCATTCATTCAACTGACTTTATTGCCACCAGATTCTTCCCTCTTTGGTTGTTCTTGCACTTATTTGTCAAACTAATTTTCTTTAAAATCTTTTTAATCATGCAATTCCAGAACCTAGAATAACTCCTGGTACTGGTTATATTAAAATTGTCAAACTTCAGTAACCTGGTCCCATCTACACCATTTCCTTTTCCGTGGCTTGCCAGTATGTACCTTCCTCCCCAATTTTATGAAGAGTTTCAGCCATGTTTCCCATCTTGCCATCTGCAAAATCTTTCTTCCTCCTCTCTGAACAAAATCCCTCTTATCCTTAAGCCCTATCTCAAAAACAGTTCTCCCTGGAATGCTCACTTTCCTAACAATCTGCACAAAGAAACAGTTTCTTCTAATTTCTTTTCAGTGTATTGAAGTCACCACTGACTAGAATTTTAGTTTCTGCCTTGTGTCATTTTCAGAAAAACTTTCGTCACATACCAATTCACTTCCTTCATAAAGAAAAGCATGTTATACACTGTGTCTTCCACAACTCAAAAAACATAAAAGCAATCTATGGCATAATGGTCATTCCAACCATTAATGACATAACTTTAGATAAACTGCTATTGGGCCTGACAATGATTTCCAAATCCCTGTTCTATTTGTTCATACTGAATACCTAATTTTCTTGTTTATGTGTTAAATTTTAATCCTTAGCTGACATGATGTCACTATTATTTATTTCCACCATTTTTTGTTCCAAGAAAAATTCAAGGTATCTTATAAGAATGCACATCTATCTTGCTGTACTTATTGCAAGTAAATAAGAAATTTTTAAAAAGAGGATTATGAAGTGTTATCTAAATACAGATCTTTTCAAGTTTACATTGTGTATTTAAGAATATCCTCCAATTGAGGTGATTAGGTTGTTATTCCATTTTATTTAGTTTTAGCTTTCCTGTGTTTTTAGTTGTGATTTTAATTTCAAGGGATTTGAGTGAAATATTTCTACAAAAACTTCAGTTCCCCACTCCTACTCCCCCATTTTCTCCTCCCCATGACAATTTTTACCTTTAGACTATCATGTTGGTATACCTCACCATCACTCAAAACAAACAAACAAACAAACAAAAAAACACGTGGTTTTTGTTGTTTTTTTTTTGCTACTTATTCAGTTTCAGAAATAAGTATTATTTATTTACTTCCATTATGGAAGATATGTATTTAGCTCTCTTTTCTCCCGGCTCTGTATTCCCCAAACACAGACCCTTTCTACCATGTCCCATATCAGTCTAAATAGTTAGAGCATAACTTGTTTAGATTAATATTCAGAGTATATAATGTTATGAAAAAATCTGATGTCTGCTTTGTTCTTGTTTTATTCCCTTCATTTGCTGGAAAACATTTTCCAATACCTTATCACATAAAGAAGTTATTTGAGGACTGCGTGCTTGATAATACCCTTGATTTTTCTGTGATTGATAGCTTGGCTAAGAAAGGCTCCTAGTTGGAATTTATTTTACTTCAAAAGTGTTTTGGAAGGCAGTTCTCCACTGCCTTTTATCTTTCAGTGTTACTCTTGAAAAGTCCAGAGGTAATTTAACTATTTTTTATCAGAACTGCTTTCTTCTTTCAAAATCTCTGGAATGTTAGAAGTCTTCCCTTTGTCTCCAGGGTTATGAAATTTTGAAATGGTATACTTTGGCATGAATTTGTCTTCCAACTATATAGACATTCAGGGGCCACTATAATTTGGAAATCAAGTCATTCAATTTTGGAAAGAAACATTCTTGATTTATTCCAAGAAAATAACATGTTTTACTCCTTCATTTCTTCTGTTTTCTGTGGAATTCCTATTTTTCAGATATAGGACCAACTGGACTGGTCCTCTAAATTTCTTATTTTTTCCATTTTCAATTTGTTGATATTTTGCTATAATTTCTGGGAGATTTTCTCAATTTCATCTTCTAAATCTTTATATACATATTTTTCTCTCATTAAATTTCTTATTTCTAACTGCTCATTTTGCTCTGTGTTCTTCTTGAAACTATCCATTCTTGGTTTATTTTGTTAAATATTTCTTCTTTTTTTAAAAAGCATTCTTTTATATAACTTAAACCTATTTTCTCTCTATTTTTACCTTTTTTTTTTTTTGTTATGGTTCCTGCATTTATGCCAGTTTTCTGCCAATTTTTTTTAACAGCAATTTTTAAAGATAATTACAGGAGTTTTTCAGCACATAACTCTATTTCAGGATGGAAAATATGAGGCTTCTTATATTTCAGTTCCATTTCAAACATGAAGAGAAAAAAGGAATAGATAAGACTATATTATAAATTACTTTATACTGATAAATTTGAGAGTTTAGTTTAAAAAATTAGAGCTTTAAAATACCCTTTTTAAATTATTAATGGAAAATTATCATTTTCTAAAATATTTGAGGAAATGTTTAACTCTGCTCATCCAATTAAAAGAAAACCCTACTCAGTTTGCAACTTCAGAAGTTCAATAACACTGAAGTCCTATTTGAAGCTAAAGTCATTTCCATGTTAAGCAAGCCCTATGAAAATGCTTTAATGTAATTAATTACAAGCTGACCTAAAAGGCTGGCCACTAAGCATTTTGACATAAGTAGATAAGTAGATTCTGAAGGAAATCTTGTTTGGCTCAGGTGATTATAAAGAGGAAGGGACTTAAACAGAAATCAGTTTTCTAGCCCCAAAGTAGATTGCCAGAGAAGAGAAAGAAAGTAGAGAATTTTGGCCTCTAGAGTGTTTGTTTTTAGATTGAACCAGGTTTATTCTTTTCCCCAAATGTTCTCAAGGAACTTGGAGTAAATTTAGAAAGATGAAAACCCTTTTCATAGGAGACTAATTTTTAAAGTATCCACTAATAGCATTTGCAGGTCCTTTAGAATATATATATATATATATATATGTAGTATGTATTAGCCAATATTAAAAATATATTATCCATGAATTAGCCAACCTAGAAAAAAATAAGCATCAGATAAAGGATATGTTCATATAAACACTATAATTTTTTTCAAATGAGATTTACATAAAGAATAAGTTTCCTAATATAACAAACTTCAAACTACTAAAAATAATCATTTAAGTAAAATTGATTTTAGTAAAATTTATGTAAAAAAAACTACTAGGCTTGTCATCTGTATATGAAATTTTGGGGGGAAATCTTTTTTTTAGTATATATTTTTATTAGAAAAGTTGTGAGCTTACAAAACAATCATGTGCAATGTGCAGAACTCCCATTCATCAACAGCTTGCAATGTTGTAGAATATTTGTTACAGATTATGAAAGAACACCATCATACTATTACCACTAACTGTGGTCCATAGTGTACATTTGGTGTATTTTTTCCATACATCCCATTAGTAACACCATGTATTAATACTGTACATTTGTTATAGGTCATGACAGAACATGCTCGTATTTGTACTGTTAACCACAGTCCATCATGCACAACATGGTTCATTTTGTTATACAATCCCACGCCTTGTAGGATCTATCCAAAAAGTGGCCCTCACTTTTATCAGAGTTGTGAAGTCATCAGCTCAGTAAATTTTTGAGTATTTTCATTAGTCCAAAAGAAAAAATCTGATACTTACTCTATTATTGACCCTTAGCATTGATATAGTACCTTCTTTGATACTGATGCAAGAATGTTACAATATTGCTATTAACTATAGACCATAAGTTACATTAATTGTATTTCCCATGAATCACCATATGTTTACCACCTTGTAAGAATGACGTACATTAGTTCTAGTTCATAGAAGATTCTTGTATTTGTGCTATAAACCAACATCCTCATCTACCTCCGGGTTCACTATGTTACTCAGTCCCTATATTATTCCTAGCTTTCTTTCAATTGATATTTATGTCCCTAAACTTCCCATTTCAGCCACAATCTCATTTATATACCAGCTGTGTTAGTTATACTTACTCTAATGAATATAACTCTATCGATTTCTATACTTTACAGTCAAGGTAATTAAAAATTCTACATACATTAAGCATCAGAACTCCTTCACAGTCTTCCTCCTATCTCCTAGTAACTTATACTCTTGGCTTTAACCCCATGTGTTTGTTTATTGCATTTTTATATTAGCATGACCATACAATATTTGACCTTTTGTGTTTGGCTTATTTTACTTAGCATAATGTCCTCAATGTTCATCTATGCTATCATATGTGTCCCAATTTCATTTCTTCATACAGCAGCATAGAATTTCATCACATGTATATAATACCACATTTTGTTTAGCCGTTCACGGGTTGATGGACACTTGGGTTGCTTCCATCTTTTGGCAATTGTTACAACACTGCTGTGAACATAAATGTGCAAATGTCTGTTCATGTCACTGCTGTCAGTTCTTCTAGATATATTTCTAGTAGAGGGATTGCAGGATCATATGGACAGTTGTATATTTAGCATCCTGAGGGACCTCCAAATTGTCTTCCACAGGGGCTGCACCATTCTACATGCCCACCAACAGTTAATGACTGTTCTTATTTCTCCACATCCTCTATCCTCTCGAGCACTTGTAGTTTTCTGTTTTTTAAATAATGGCCATTTTATGAGGTGTGAAATGATATCTCATTGTAGTTTTGATTTGCATTTCCTTTAATAGCTAGTGATATTGAACATTTTTTCATGTGCTTTTCTACCATTTGTTTTTCCTCTTTGGTGAAATGTTTATTTAAGTCTTTTGCCACTATTTAATTGTATTGCTTGCTCTTTTATTGTTGATTTGTATGATCTCTTTAAATAGCATGGAAATCAAACCCTTATCAGATATGTAGTTTCCAAATATTTTCCCCATTGAGTGGGCTGACTTTTCACCTACTTGACAAAGTCCTTTGAAGGACAACAGTGTTCAGATTTGAGGAGGTCTCATTTATCCATTTTTTTCTTTCATTGCTCCTGCTTTCAGTGAAGGGTGTAAGAAACCACCACCTACTGCCAGGTTGTGAGGATGTTTCCTTACATTTTCTTCTAGGAGTTTTATGATTCTAGCTTTTATATTCAGGTCTTTGATCAATTCTGAAATAATTTCTGTATAAGGTGTGAGATAGGGGTCCTCTTTCTTTCTTTTGAATATATATATCCAGTTCTCCCAGCACCATTTGTTGAATAGACTGTTTTGCCCCAGCTGGGTGGGCTTAACAGCCTTATCAAAAATCACTGGACCACAGATGTGAACGTCTTTTTCTGAGCCATCAATTCAGTACCATTGGTCTATAGGTCTACCTTTATGCTGTACTAGGTAATATAATTTTAAGTCCAGAAGTGAGAGTCCTCTAACTTCATTCTTCCATTTTAAGATGTTTCTGGCTATTCAGGATCCCTCACCCTTTGAATATATTTGTAATTGTCCTTTCCATGCTTTAAAAAAGGCTCTTGGAATTTTTTACTTTTTCCTTTCCAATTTGGATGCATTTTGTTTATTTTTACAGCCTGATTGCTCTAGCTAGAACCTCTAACCCTCTATTGAACAACAGTGATAACAGTGGGCATCCTTGTCTTGTTCCCAAGCACAAAAGCTTTCAGTCTTTCACCACTAAGTACAATATTAACTGTGGGTTTTTCATATATGCCCTTTATCATGTTGAGAAGGTTTCCTTCAATTCCTATCTTTTGGAATAATTTTTATCAAGACAGGAGATTGTATTTTGTCAAATGCCTTTTCTGTTTCAATCAAGATGATCTTGTAATTTCTCTTTGATTAATTAATGTGGAGTATTATGCGGATTGATTTTCTTGCATTGAGCCACCCTTGCATGCCTGGTATAAAACTCACTTGATTATGATGAATAATTCTTTCAATGTGTTATGGATTTGATTAGCAAGTAATTTGTTGAGGATCTGGCATCTTTATTCATTAGAGAAATAGGTCTATAATTTTCTTTTTGTAATATCTTTATCCAGCTTTGTTATTAGGGTGATATGGACTTCACATCATGAGTTTAGTAGCATTCCTCCCTGTTCAATTCTTTGGAAGAATTTGAGTAAGACTGGTATTAAATCTTCTTTTGAATATTTGATAGAATTCACCTGTGAAGTCATCTGGTCCTGGGCATCTCATTTTGGAGAGTTGTTTGATGACTGTTTCAATCACTTTACTTGTGATTGGCTTGTGGAGGTCTTCTATTTCTTCTAGGTCAGTGTAGGTTGTTATTTATGCTCCTAGGAATTTTTCTGTTTCATCTACATTTTCAGTTTGTTGGTGTACAGTTGTCCAGAGTATCCTCTTATGATCTCTTTTATTTCCATGGGGTCAGTAGTAATGTCCCCATTTTCATTTCGAATTTTATTTATTAGCATCTTCCCTATTTTTTCTTTGTCAGTCTAGCTAAGTGTTTGTTAAATTCGTTAATCTTCTTAAAGAACCAACTTCTGGCTTTGTTCATTCTCTCTACTGTTTCATTGTTCTCAATTTCATTTATTTCTGCTCTGATCTTTGTTATTTCATTCCTTCTGCTTGTTTTGGGAATAGTTTACTGTTCTTTTTCTAGTTCTTCCAGCTGTGGTTAGGTCATTGATTTTAGCTCTTTCTTTTTTTTTAAGGTAAGCATTAAGGGCTATAAATTTCCCTCTCAGCACTGCCTTCATACATCCCATAGGTTCTGATATGTTGTGTTCTTGTTTTCATTTGTCTCAAGATATTTATTGATTTCTCTTGCAATTCATTCTTGGACGCACTGATTATTTAAGAGTATGCTGTTTAATCTCCATATATATGTGAATTTTTCCATTTTCTGCCTTTGGTTGATTTCCAGCTTTATTATGATCAGAGAAAGTGTTTTGTATAATTTCAATCTTTTTAAATTTTTTGAGATCTGCCTTATGATCCAACATGTAGTCTCCTGTAGAAAGATCCAAATACGTGGTTGGTACTGCAAGCCATGGAGGTTAAATCTGCCCACATTACCCCAGGAACTGATGAAGCTTCTTCCACTTTTCTCCCTTGCCAGCATTAGGTATGGAGCCCCAACCAAGTGCAGTAATACAAGCCATACAGGTCAAGACCATCAATAGTTGCCCAGAGAGTCTAATGAATTTTCTCACCCCTTTCTCTCCTGCTTGACTGGAAATGGAGCCACATATGTGGGCAGCAAACTAATCCCTGTGTGTCAAAACTGACCACAGCTGTCCAGATAGACTGACAAAGCACCAACTTCCCTCCTCCCTGCCAGAGGCAGAGATGGAGCCATAGGTGTGGCCAGGAAACTAAGCCTTGTGGGTCAAAACTGACCACAGTTGCCTAGATAGACTGATAAAGCACCAGTTCCCCTCCTGTCCTCTCTTGGGGTAGGGATAGAGCCACAGGTGTTCAACTATCCAGTCCAAGCACCAGCAGTTGCCTGGAGAGGCTGGGGAAACATTTTCCCCCTTCCAATCCTATCAGGGCTTGGGGATGGAGCCATAAGAGTCCAACAATCTGTGAGCTGAAAAGCGAATACAATTGCCTAGAGAAGCTGGTGCATTCCCCCAACTTCTTTCCTGCCAGAGGCAGGGCTGGAACCCAGCATAGGGCAGCAATCCAATCTGGGTGAAAAGAAGCGGGTCCTTCCCATCACTGTGATTTTCAATCAGCCCCACTTCCCCTCATGCCAAGGGCAGAGTTAAAATGGAGACTACTTGCTTCTTTCTGACTTGGACAGGTTCAGACTTTAGCTCTTCTTAGGATTAGATGTTAACCAGTCAAATTTAGTAATCAGTAGCTGAAGTTGCTGCCCAACCATCTTTTCTTCTCCAATGTTTGGAAAATAGAGTTTCCAACTCCAGCTCCTGAGGCATTTTATGCTGCCAGTAGGGGATGGGCACCAGCCTTCATGGTATGGAGTTCCCTGCTGATGAATCTTCACTGCAGATGTGCAGTCTCTTCCATCCATTCTTCCAAGGTTGTTACAGGATGCTCTTCTGGTATCCTGGGCTCCCCCACACAGGTGATTTAGATAACTGCACTGTAGGATGAGCTGACTCTTGGAGCTATTTGCTCTGCCTCTCCAGAAAAAAATCTCTTTAAAAAAAAAGAATTTAGAGTTACAGAGTTAAAAAAAAAAATTCTCAAGCATAGGAATAACCATGGCAACATACAAAATTTAAAAACTGAACAAACTAGATTATAAAAAATAAGAAGCATCATGAAATAACATATGAAACAGTAAATCATGTGGAAGAAACAAAGTGAAATAGTACATCTTATCTACTAATGCATACTTATTCTTGGCGATTGATCCTAATTTGATTTATTTTTGAGTCATAAGTACAACTGATATGAAATAACTGACAAAGACACCTCAGTAAATCTCAAAGAGATTGTAGGTATTGGATGGAAAATTTATAAACTTTAATATTCATAATAGGCATTAAATAATATATTTGGTATTCAGTCAGTTGAACATGGATTTATTCCCAAGATGATCAACTGAGTTGATTAAAATGAAAATATCCAAAAGCCATTTAATACCTCTAACTTGAATAAACACAAAAATTTTTACTAAAAACCTTTACATTAAATGCTATGACAGAGAATACTAGTGTGCATGATTTTAAAATATGAGATTCTTTAGCCTATCTTGCATATATCAGATAAATAAGTAGTATATTTTAAAAATATAATTTGTCAATTATCTTCTCTTTATAATTCCCCACCAATTTTAACTTACAACCTGCTTACTCAGAAGAAAGTCATTGCTGGAAGGGCAAAAGGACCCCATTTAAGGCTAGGTGAAGACAAAGCACCTTTCATAGACATGAGAGAGAACCAGTGCTAACACACAACACACAGCGTCATCATGATGTGTCTTCAACACCACAGTGAATGCTGGTTTTGCCCCAAAGAGTACTGTAAATGACATGGAAAGAATGGGCATGTGAGATAGAACACAGAGCTCGGTCTAATGACCTCTGACAAGAACTGTATTTCCGACAAAATATATTTCTTTTTTTTTTTTAAGATTTATTTATTTTATTTATTTCTCTCCCCCCTCCCCCCGCCCGGTTGTCTGTTCTCTGTGTCTATTTGCTGCATCGTCTTCTTCGTCTGCTTCTGTTGTTGTCAGCAGCACTGGAATTTGTGTTTCTTTTTGTTACGTCATCTTGTTGTGTCAGTTCTCCATGTGTGTGGCACCGTTCCTGGGCAGGCTGCACTTTCTTTTGCGCTGGGCGGCTCTCCTTATGGGGCGCACTCCTTGCACGTGGGGCTCCCTTATGCGGGGGACACCCCTGCGTGACACGGCACTCCTTGAGCGCATCAGCACTGCGCATGGGCCAGCTCCACACGGGTCAAGGAGGCCCGGGGTTTGAACCGCAGACCTCCCATGTGGTAGATGGTCGCCCTAACCACTAGGCCAAGTCTGCTTCCCTATTTCTTTCATTTTAATTGAAGGCCAGTCAGCACCATGTTTGAAAAAGGGCTCTGTTAGAAGGTGGGAGAATTGAATTCTGGTCATATCCTGGTCACTAAATTCTGAGGCTAATCCATTTACCTCTCTGATTGCCAGCTTTTTTCACCTGCAATGTGTTGCATTTTATAATGAAATCACTTTGAAAAGTTGAATGAATTATAAAGGAGATCTCCTTTAAGCAAGAGAATAAATTTCAATGGTACACTTCAATGTTTGAAACCTTATTCAAAAGTTAGTCATGCTCAAGGAGGCCTGGCAGTGAGAGAAATTAGTTAAGTGGGAGGGAAAAGGAGAGAGGGGCCAGGAGGCAAATTTCGCAGTCAGTCAGCCTCATTTACGGCGATTGGAAAGGATGGAGATAACTTCTCAGTTCAACCATTTCTGCCATCAGCCATCTGGTATTATCAAGCAGAATATGCTTTTCTTTCCCAAGGCAATCAAGGTGAAGCTACCAATTAATCAATAATCTTTAATCTAGATAGTTAACTATAAGTAACTTTTCATTAAGAGATCTGTTTCTCCAACTATCTGGAGTGATTGCCACACAACAAGAAGGACATTTAGTTGAAACATTTTGCTCTAAAATGTGAAGTAAATACATTTTTTATTTTTCTACTTTGATTTGTCAACCTCTTTTCAGATACTATTAGTTTAGTTTTCAGCATTGCAGAAAATTCAAAGTAATACCTTTTCATCATTTAAACCAAGGATCCACAATATATTTTAATTGATTGGGAACAAGAGTAGATCAAAATAGATACACCAAAAGATATATTGTAAACTTTTCCAAGATTACCCATAATACCATATTAAACAAGAAGTTATCCTCATAGAGATCTCTACATAAGAATGCAAAGAATGATTCCACTAATTTTTACATTAGAATTCTAACAGTTCTAACCATGAGAGGTTTTTATTTTTTTGTTGCCTCTTTATTTTGAAATAATATTGGCTATGCGCCTGGTGCCTTTTATAAGAATACATTTCCAAGTAATATTTGAATAATTTAGCTTTATTATATGGTATTTACAGGAACAATGATATTCATTTAAAACAGCATTTAATATTATACACAGTCTCTAGTTCCTTCTCCTTGCCCTTGACCACCAATGGAAAAATCAAAGTAAAATTTGAGGCATTAATAAATTTAGGATGTTTCTTTTCCCTTTCTATAAGGTTAATTAACTTGTTTTTCAATTCAACATTTGTTAGTTTCTTGGATTCCAAGATTAAGGTTTTTTTTGTTGCTCTAATGTAATGTTGCATATTCATTTGCAAAACAAAAACACATGGGCAAAAACTTCTGCAATATTGTCTGTCTATGGACAGCTCTGAGGATTACAATATGTTCAGCTCTCAATTTCTTGAAACAAATTAGAGATGCAGTCTCCAGTTGAATTTCAAGATGGGTTATAATTTTTACATGGATCATTTTGGCAAGGAAATTCTGGGGACCTTAAGGGAACGAAATAAAAAGTATGAGGCAAATGGATTCTTGAAATCTCTCCCCCCGATTTAGATGAAAATGAGCATAGGAAAACATACTGTGATAATCCAAAACATTCATTATGAAAATCATGTAAGATTTGAAAGTCTTTCTGGAAGCTGCATTTGATTACAAACTTCTCTTGGGACTATGCCTAGGTATTCTTGGGCTTGTGACCAGACTACATTGCTTAGCCTACCAACCATCACTGAACATACTTCAGTATCATTCAATGCCACAAACCCTACTCTACGAAAAAGTGGAAAAGTCCACATGTGACACACTTTCTACACAGTTCTGATTGTTTTCAAACTTTCAAGTTACACTTAGTAGTGATGTTAACAAAGCTCACTGCCCATACCTTCCTTAATATTGCTGCTGTTTTTCTTTAGTTTTTTTGCAGCAATCTTTGTCTTCCTTTAGCATTCCATTGACATTAAGCCTCTCTCTGCACAGTGTTGAGTCATAGGCCTCTGATGGTACTACCAACTCTAGTCACCGTGAGAGAAATGCCTTCACTCTTGTCCAGTAAGGATGATCAAGGAGTGGCCTGGAATAAGGAATGGTCCTGGAAAAGAAAAGGTTTAGGCAAAGGGGTGGAGCAGGGTCATTGAAAATAGAATTATTTGAATTCGCTATGAATATACAGCCATGTATATTCATCAGCAACATTGTATATTAAGAAAATGTCCAGGTCAGAATAGTTTCTGTCACTTACAGTGTGCTTTGGGTCATGCAACTAGAAGGACCCACACTTACATTCATAAGGCAAGTTGTGGGGAAGGAGGAATTTTAGATGAAAATTTCTTTAAAAAAAAAAAAATACCATTCACACATAACTTAACACCTCTGCTTCAAACTGGTTTCTCTACAATCTTTAAAGCACCTCCACTGTGACCCTCCTGTCCCACTCCAAACTACTTTTCCACTTTCATCTTACCGTTCCTGACAGTGAGACAATTCTACAACTCTGCTCTAAATGTCTCTTTTGCCCTCCTGCAACACCTTCTCTAGTCTTCTTTCAAATCCCACTAATCTTTCTAGATAAAGATCAAATTCTTCTTTGATGCCTTTCTCACTCACCTCAACTGTGTCTAAAACCTATGATGAGTTCTTTGTTGACTGTGTCATATCCCTCTAAACCCTACATATTATACTATTTATTTATCTATTTAATAATGTTTTCTCAGTTCCTGATATTAGCACAAGAGTATATACTTGTGTAAGCTGCAAACATGTAGACCTTCAAGGTACAAGCTACCTAGAGAATCAAGGCAAATATACATGCAACTACACTACAAGTCAAAATGTCAATGTTATAGGTAAAGTGGAAATAGGGCACTGCAGTGTGTCAGAAAGGGAAACTGCATTTAGATGGAAGCAACAGAAATAATTTCAGCAGAAAATCCTAAAATTTTTCTTGAGTTCACTTGTTCCTTGAGGTACATGTGACATAATGCAGGGATTTTCTCAGTTAGTTTACCTCTTGCTACAAGTCATAGGAAATCCCAACTCAACCAGCCTAATAGAAAAGTTTATTAACAAATTCAGGAAACCCAGATATAGGAGAGTGTCAAGGTCGCTTAATTGAGTGGCTCATCTTAATGCTCTACCAGCCAAAGCCTCTTGGCTTTGTCCTTGGACCCACTTCTCTTGTGTCCACAAGTTGGCTGCAACAGTTCTGGGCGTCATATCCAAATAGGATAATGTCCAGAACAAGGTGAAGGACACTCATTTTTCATTCCTACTTTTAAAATAAATAAATCCTTCCCAGGAACCTAGCAGAGACTCTACTTAATAACTAGAATTGCCTCACATGCTGAGGTCTAAACCATCACTGGTAAAAGGAAGGGGGCCACCAAATAGTTTAGACAAATAAGAAACAAACTGCTTCTGCCAAAATTAACATCAGAACCAGCCTGTCCTGAGCACATGGCTGCCTGCAAGAGCAAGGATGTGTGAATAAACTAGAGAAGGAGGGAATGGATTTTTAAAAGACAGCCAAATGGGTCTCTCTTGGGGAGTGTAGCCAGTAACTCATTTTATAGGATGCTTATAAAATGCTTTGCATATAGACAAGAACTTAGTAACTACTTGAGATTTTTAGGCAAGTAAGAAAATGAGAAATTAATCTATGAACAGATGTAAACTCCCAGATTCCTCGCTTAACTGAGACAAAGCAAGTTAGCCCAAAGTGTAAAGCTGGTTAATTTTGCGTTTGGTTCCATTCACTGTACTTTGAGCACCCATCTCACTGGGCACAGGAAAAAAAACTTTTGTCCAAAAATACTGTAATACTACAAACTTAAACAGAGCATTAAAAAATCAGCAGGTACTTTCTACTTGTGTGTATACGTGTGTGTGTATGAGCATATATGAGTGGTGTGACTTCTTCCCCAAATTGCTAGGGATTTAGGTAATCTTTTATGCCTAAATTTCAAGTTATTTATATCAAGAAATGTAAATATGCCCTCAGGACATTCTATAATGCATTCCAAGCGTAAACTGTAACAATAGGGTCTTCTGTTATAAAACTTAATACTTAAAGCACTCTATGAGGAATTTATAATATCCATGAGGAGGAATGTGAGACTTATATAGGTGAAAGAGATAGTCTCAAGCCACCCATCTGCAAATCAAGAAGCTAGAACTTATACGTAAGTCTACGTGATTGCAAAGACAAGACTTTCACTTACCATCTGTATGCTATTTTTATTTACTACTGACAAATTTTGCTTAAAGGAAATTTGACATAGCCATAAATCAGTAATTAGCCAGAGAACATTTTAATTCACTGATTTCAGTCTGGTCCAGATAAATAAAATCACAACATCCCATAATTCTTGTGTGGAATGAAGAATAGAATTCCTATACTATACAAACTCCACGTTAAATAATTAACTCCATCGAGAGCCACTGAGTGTACATTTTGAATGTATTGTACAAAGCATGGGACTATATAACAGAGAATCCAGTAGTGGATGATGGACTGTGGTTAACAGAACATGAGAATGTTCTTTCATGAATTATAACAAATATATAATACTAATACAGGGTGTTAAAATTGACTGGTTTGGGGGATAATACACCAAATATAAGATATGAGGTATAGTTAGTAGTAATATTTTGATGATGCTCTTTCATAGTTTGCAACAAATGTTTCACAACAATGCAAGGTGGTGGTGGTGAGGTGGAGTATGAGAGCCCTGTTTGATCATATGCATGCTTGTTTTGTAAGTTCACAACTTTTACTATACACTTATTATTTATGTATGTTCATGTATGAATGATATACTTCAATAAAATTTTATTAAAAATAATCTTCTCCATTTAAACTCAAAAGGCACACTTTCCATCCTAAAAGTTACCGTGAAACTGTTAATGACACAATGATGGCTCTCAGCTTCCTAAGAAGTATAAAGTGGATCTAAGCAGAAAGCAGCCTCTCACGTTGACTGAAAACCTTCTTTACAATCTCCCATATTCTCACTTGTCCCAAGACAATCATACTCGACACAGAACCTGACCAATATTTTAAGTACATACCGTGGCCCCTGAAGCTAGCAAGGATGAGTAGGGAGCTGAAATTACATCCCCACCCCAACCCAGTGACAATGAATTACAACAAGAAAGTATTAACTGGGACCCTGCCTTTCCACATCCCTGAAAGTGTGTGAGGGACCCAGGAGGTAGTATAATTCTCACCATCACCTGGAAGCAAATGGGCAGTGTAAGCTGCTCTTTCACTATGGAGATATCAGAACAGTTGAGAAGATGGAAAAACTTCTACCCCCACCCATAGGCAACTAGACTGAGCAAGGTGATCAGTGCTTGATTTTTGCCAGGGTACTGTCAGCAGAGCCAAAATGAGGAACTGAACACCTATCCCCTCTTGGGCCAGCATGCTACACCTGAAACAGTGTAAAATGCAGAATAGAACATTAAATCAGATCTAGACTCTCACACAACATACCCCAAATATCCAGGATAAAGCAAAAAAATAACTCACCATACCAAGAACCAATATCTTTGAAATTAAGTCAAGGAATCTCAACTTGAATGAAGAAAGACAATCAACAAAGACCAATGCCAAGATGACGCAAATGTTGGAATTATCTGTTAGGGCTTTTAAAGTAGCTACCATAAAAATGCTTCAACAAATAATTTTAAGCATGCTCGAAAGAAATTTAAAAAATATAAAGTCTTAGCAAATAAATAGAGGGTAAAGAAGAATTAAATGGAAATGTTAGAACTGAAAATTACAATAAGGGAAGAAGACCTCATTTTATGGGCACAGTAACAAAATGAATATATCAGGGGAAAGAATCTGTGAACTTGAAGATAGTACAATGGAATTTAGCTAAACTGAAAACCAGATAGGAAATATACTGAAGAGAAATAAGCAGAACACAAGGGACCTGAGGAATAATAACACAAGATCTAAAATGCATATTATTAGAATCCCAGAAGGAAAGGTAAAGAGTACATGGCTGAGAAAGTATTTGATGAAATAATGACTGAAAAATTTCTCAAATTTCATGAAATATATAAATCTACAGATTCAAGAGACTAAGTGAACCACAAATGGGATAAACTCAACGAAATTCATGCCTGTACACATTATAATCAATCTTTACAAAACTAAAGAAAAGAAAAACCTTGAAAAGATATAGAGAGTAATGACATATTACCTTTAGAAGGGCAATGATTCAAATGACAGTAGATTTATCCTCAGAAACAATAGAGGCCAGAAAGAAGGGGATATAACATTAATTTTGTGTGCTGAAAGGACAAAAAGCAAAACAAAACACTGTCAATTCAGAATTTTATACTCAGCAAAAACATCCCTCAGGAATGAAGATGAAATCAAGGCATTCTCAAACAAAGGAAAACTAAGAGAATTTGTCACTAGCAGAATCACCCTAAGATAATACTTAAAGTTCTTCAAGCAGGAACAAAATTATAAAATAAAGAAACTTGGAACATCAGGAATGAAGAAATAACAATGGAAAGAACAAAAATATCAATAAATATAATACTTGTCCTTCCTTTAAGTTTTCTAAATTATGTTAGATGGTTAAAGCAAAAATTATAACATTGTCTGGTGTGAGCTTCAATGTATATAGAGAAAATATTTAGGCAATTATAATAAAAAGGACGGGACTAATTGGGAGATAGTTTTTTACAGTTTACTCAAACTGGTAAAATGTTGTGACCAGTGGACTGTGATAAAAACATAAATCAGATCATATTCCTCTCCTGCTTAAACTGCTTACTTCAAGCATTTTGAAAACTCACTCTCATCTATGTTAATATCTAACTTTTTCAGGAATGCTATGAAATTGTTGGAAACTGAGGCACAGTGGCCTCACAAGGAGAGACATGTTGTCTCCATGCTAGTGCTGTCTCCATGGCTACGCTTGCAACCTAAGGAAGGCAGCAATTGAGTTCCTGGCAAATGGGATGAAGCTGTTAAAGGCTGAAAGAAAAGATGAGCACATACCTTTTGTAGTGAATAGAACACTTAGACTTTGTACCTTGAGATAAGATTTTTTGAGTTTCTTAGTAATGCTAATAGTTAACTGCATGTTGCTGCTTGTTGTCATGTAGGCTATGTATTGCTGCTTGTTGTCACGTAGGTTGCGTTTTCCTGCTTGTTGTCATGTAGCCTGGGGTATATAGAGAGCCCCTTGTAAACAATAAAGTTGTCTGATGAGTCTCTACTCGCAGACCCCCTGATCCCAGCTCTCTTGTTCTTTCTTTCTTCTTCTTTCTGTCTTTCACTCTCCTTTTTCTCTTTCATTCCTGATACCCTTCGGGTCCAAATCGCCAATAGAAATGAGTTCTTTTATATACTTTTTTCCTATCTTATTAAAACCATTCCATGGCTTTCCATCACACTCATTAATGTGGCCTAAAATCTCTATATTTGGTAGCCAATTCTATTTTTCCTATCTCTTTTCATACTATATTAGCTTCTGGCACTACATTCAAGCCATACCATCTTCATTCTTTTCCTGGGTTATACCAACTTATTCCCATGGTAGATCTTTGCACTTGTTGTTCTCTTGACTTGTAATTATATAGCCCAGACTTGCACATAAATCTCCTAGGAATTATTCAGTACTTATACCACCTCCACTGAGAGGTCTTCCCAAATACCTAATCTAAAACAGATTCCCTCAATTCTCACAGACCATATAACCCTGTTCTACTCTCTTCATAGCATTATCTCATAAAAGTATCTTGTTCATTTATATGTATACTTTTATTCTTTGTCTCTTTCTTTCCTCTAGAATATAAGGACCATGAAAGCAGGGACCTGACTTACCTTGTTAGTGCTAATTTTCAACATCTACAGCAGTACCTAGCATACAGCAGACACTCAAAAAGTATTTGTTGAATATATGAATATCTTTAAAATCTGTTTATATGAGGATGGCAAACGTGATGCTGATACTGTTATAGAGAGAGACAAAAGATATGAATTTTATTCCCCATCGTTAATTTTAAAACGTTTTTCATAAGCAACATTTTATTTTCAAAATCTTTTCATACTACCTATCCCTGTTGAAATAACAAGAAGCATTTTAAAGTCAGCATATCTTCGAAATTAAGTCTGGAAAACAGATTTTTGTTTCAAAAATATTTTTGTTCTTCACATTTGGGGAAGACTTATCTACAAAATAGAAAAGAGAGAATCTTCATGGACTTACATGTGCTGCTTTTTCTATTTCAATATGTGTCTATCCTACCCCAGAGCATTAAATTTAATAACACACATGGCAGACCTGCAAGGCAAATACGTAACTAGTAATGCATGAGCCTCTATAATCCTCCACTGTCCTAAACATCTCTAGGCACAAAGAATATTCCACTCTGTCACAATCCCCCACCATGAATTATTCTATGTGCTCAGGAATATAGTCTAAATTGACCATTTTCAGTTTGAGTTCCCCAGAAAGCAAAGTCTGAAACAAAAACTTAAGTACCACTATTTTTATTAGGGAGAAAAGCATAAGTGAGAGGAGAGATGAGTAGAGAAGTGCTAATAATTGGGTGTTTTACAGAACTTGTATCAAGTAAAATGAATCTTGGATGATCTCACATATCTATTTTCCTACAGGTGTAGTTTTTCTATGATCGGGAAAGGAAAAAAAATTATCCACTAGTTCCATTTTTCCACTGGTCACAGATTTGCTCTGCAGAATAGAAATTCCCTACTCCTATCCCTCTGTCCCTCCCACCACAATCCACACCTACTGGATTCTCCTTGTCTAAGCACCAAGAAGCTACTTTGGGGTAGTATGTCTTAGTATCAACAAGGAAATTCTATAGCAAAAGGAGAAATGTTCAATGTGATCATAAGGTGAAGGGTGGTCAGTATATACATGCATTATAGAGCCCAAGCAGAACTGGCAACCTCAGTAGTGACTGGTCCAGGACAAATAACCAAAACACTGGAAACAAAGCCTAGAGAGCGTCAGCTACATTTGATACAACCATCCATCCCACTTTTCAGTCCAGAACAAACCTATAACTTATTGTAAACCCACGAAAAAGTCATGATCAGTGAAACTGATTTTTAAAGAAATAAAAGAGGAGCTCCTTTTATTTACCAACAGTTCTGTGCAAGTACTGGGCTGAGTGCTCATTGGACCACTTTCCATATGTTACCTTTAGAGAGAAGACAGCACACTCCTACTCCTCAGGACTGGTTCTGGTCTTTTTTTTTTTTTTTCCTCTCCCCTTCCCCCACCCCCACCCCGGTTGTCTGTTCTCTGTGTCTACTTGCTGCATCTTCTTTGTCCGCTTCTGTTGTTGTCAGCGGCACGGGAATCTGTGTTTCTTTTTGTTGTGTCAGCTCTCTGTGTGTGTGGCACCATTCCTGGGGAGGCTGCACTTTCTCTTGTACTGGGCGGCTCTCCTTACAGGGAGCACTCCTTGCGGGTGGGGCTTCCCTATGCAGGGGACACCCCTGCATGGCACACGGCACTCCTTGCCCGCATAGCACTGTGCGTGGGCCAGCTCCACACGGGTCAAGGAGGCCCAGGGTCTGAACCATGGACCTCCCATGTGGTAGATGGACGCCCTAACCACTGGGCCAAGTCCGCCGCCCTGGCTCTGGTCTTAAACAGTCCTCTCAAAGCTTCTCAGAATCAGAAAAGCCTTGGGAAACAGAGTGCAGAAAAAGAAAAGGAAAAAAGGAGAAAATGAAGAATAAGAGTAAAGCAGAAAGAAAGAAGAGAGAAGAAAAAATTAACTATTTCAAGTAGCATAGCATCACTACTTAATTTAGGAGCTATTCAAGGACATTTGGGCCAATGATTTCCAAGATTTAGTTTTGAAAAGAAAACCCAGACAAAAGAAGAAAGTGAACAACCATTTAGGAGATAGGGACAACTCACATCAACTATTGAATTCCAACCAGAAGATGCAAGAAAACCATAATCAAAATAATTTTGAAAATAGATTAAAAGGAAGTACCAGATAAGAATCACTAATAAATTTAGGCCATAATATTACTTAAACAGGTCTGAATGTCTTAGATAATCAACTCAAGATGGCAAAAAGAGGATCTTTATCTTGATATGTCTTCATAAAATTCCGGAACTGAAAGAAAATTTGGAGATGATAGGACCCAAAACCTCCAACACAGAGGCTGAAACTAGAAACTAGAAAACTTAAACGACTTGTCCAAAGTCAGACAGGAAGCTTATTGCTGCCACATGTCTAAAACACAAGACTCCCTATTTCGGTATCAATGTCCTTTCAGTAATCTTGGGTGATTTAACTTTCTAATAGGAAATAAAAAGTAAACATTTTGTCACTTAGAAAAAAGAAGTTAAACTAAGGGACAGGGTGAAAATAGGGATTTTGATTATTTTAAGATATTCACATAGAAGACTAATGGTGTTTTAGGCAAAAGCCCACTTGCAAAGAAATGCATGTTACTTTTTAATACTTAAGGACAAAGTGTCTTAGTATTAACCAGAGACTTGCTGACCTGATAGGAAAGTGCTAACTAAAATCAAATCCAGGAAGGACTGTCTGCTATTCACTTCTTCGTTTCATCCTATTTAAAGGCTCCATAAATGCTGAATCTCTATCTATTCATAGAACAATGAGCTGCCAGCCTCTGCTCTAATGCACATTATCTACATTGACCAGATCACTGCAGAATCTTGGCAAGGATGTCTTCACCTGTAGGAAACTAATTCATTGTAGTCAGACACATATTTATGCTTTATTTATGTCTGTTGGATAAAAGATGATTAAACAGAATGGATGTTAAGATTACATTAAAAGGTCTGACACAAAGTTGAACTTCAGAGTTAAGATTTTGTCTTCCCTTTAAGTCACCCCATTACAGCTACCTGTGATGGCCTCATAATAGACACAGCCAGCTAGTTCAGCAGTTGCGGGACAGGGGAAGCAGGTTAAAGACTTCGAGAGAAACCTTGCCCTCTTTTTAAACAGGGCAATAAGCAACCTTGTTTTGTTTTGCTTCAACATAGTGGTAGTGTTTCTTTTCCTACGCAGTTGCTGTTCTAAAATGTGCCTGTGCCGCAAGGGTCCTGGAGGTAAAGTGCTGTTGGTGAACAAACTGGGCTGATTTGCATTGACTCCTGGTGACCTCCCTGCAGGCAAAGCCCTGCAGACTCCCTCCTGGAAGTACAGGTAGAGTTGAAAACACAGATCCCGCCTGTATGATATTTTTAAATTGGCATAAGTAGGAAAAAGAGAAACAGAAATTATTACTAAAATGATTCATTTTCCTCCAAAGCGCCTCAAGAGTCTCCAGAAAAATTTAGCAACACTCCCACTGCATTTGTATTATTTAGATTTATTTTACTTGGAATAAAGTGATTTCTTTCCAACCCACACGTCCGAGGCATTCTTATTATCCTCAGAGCAGAAGCATGACAGATGGTAATGGCATCTTTAGTGGTAGAGAATGTCAATTGTCAGACTGTAGGGAGATTTTACATCGTGGTCAAAACCTGCCAGAGGGAATGGTGTCAGTCTTTTAAGCATGGCAGAAAGCATGACCCACTATTACATCGAAAGATCCAGTACTTACAATTGAGAATGATGTAGAAGATGGTGACTGATCTGTGATATTCAGGGAAAATTGGAGTTCTGTTCTTTCCGATGTCTGTATCATTCAAAAAGAAGCCATGTGTATGGAGTATGTGAAAGCATTATGCTCTACTAGTGGTGACTATTGTTGTATGTTTGATCAGGTAGTTACTAAGGTTTTTTTTTCCTGAATTATCTCAAAATTGTGCCTATGGATACAAAATATTTTGGATGTTGGCCATTTTAACAAAGCCCATATAGAAACTTTATTTTTACATGCAGATATCAAGTGTCTTACATGGTCTCTAATAAATATCTTTAGAGTATATAGGGAAGAGTTGATATTTCCCTTTTAGGGGTAGTAGAAACACAATTAATACTAACCACTAAATAAGTGTTTATTGGAATTAACTGAGGTAAAACTAAAATGTGAGTTTTACTTGACACTAATGAGAACATGGCTTGGGATAAATACAAGAGAACCCCTAAATTATACCTTAATCTGAACATAAAGTTCACATAATTCTAAATCTTAGACCACTCCACTAGCATATTCTCTCTTAATCAGAATCTTCTTTACAGTCAATATTTTAGTTCAGGAAAGCTGAACAAAATTAAATACCTACTAAGTTCTAATGATACAACAACATCAAAACAGAAAACAAGATGAGGGTGCAACTGACTAACATATATTCAGTACTATTTCAAGCAAATAGGCAAAATGCTTTGTGGACAAAGATAGAAGACTGAGAAAGTTTCACAGCAGAAGCAATATTTATCTGCATCTTAAAAATTAAATGTGGTTTCAGTAGGTGGTTTTAGTAGATGTGGAAAATCATTTTAAGTAGTGGAAAAAAGGTGAAAATAGGAAAGTGCTTGGCATATTTGGAAAATGGCAAATAATTCCAAATACGGCATAAGAAATATGATGTAAATGAAAAGCCAGAAAAAAATGGCTGAGCAATTGTGAAGGGTTTTGATTTCATTCTATAAGCAGTGAGGAGCTAACAAAGTTGTTTGCTTGTATAACCTTTTGTTTCAAGAAATTATATAACCTAATCCATCAGAATAGTGGGAAAATAATCTTGGTAGGAGTGAAGGAAATAAATTTGAGGGGAGGCACACAGGGAATTTTACAATATTTCAGAATGATTAGGTCTTGGACTAGAGGGGTCCTTGTGTAAATACATAGAAAGCTACATTATGGAGGCATTCCAGAAAGTAAAATGGAACTTTACAACTAATGGGATGTGGGATTTGGGGAAGAAAGAAGAATCAGAAATTAAAATAAGGTTATAACGTGGCAACAGAAGGCAGCAACACAACCAAAAGAACTAATATAGGAACAGGATTCAAATAAGTGAATGTGTTTGATTTGGGATGTCTTGAATTTGAGAGACCTGGGTTAGAAAGATTGTGACAAGTATTGTTTCTATCCCTAAGAGTGAGTTTAGAGCTGGAGCTTTAGACTGAGGGAAGGGGGTTCACAAGAATCTGAAAGATACTGAAGGCCGGGGAGTGAATGGGGACCTCAGAGGAGAGGTAAGCTAAGTCAACACTACAGGGGCTGGGCCAAGGAACAGCTGCTTCCCCAGCCCTGTGGTCAAGTAAATCCTCCTAGCAGACCTTTGCTCACTGCTGTCTTCTTTGTCTCTCCTGACTTTCTCTTCTACTGCAAATCCCTGCAGGTTGTGTGACACAGGCTTTAGTAAAATATGGCAGCTCCTAATGAAGTTCACATCAATAAACTGAGAATAAAAATAGAAGATAGAACATTCCCCCTTAGCAATTTGGTTCTGTTTGATGCTCGAAAATGATATTTATATATGCTCTTGGTGTCATCCTTCCAGTGAATTAAGTATATAAAAATCCTGTGTTCTATGAACATTGATCACTAAAATATATGACATTTTTTTACTGAAAATAAATACAACATCAGATTTTTTAACAGATAGTGTTATCTTAAGGTTATATATTCACTTAAATAAAACTTATCTCAATTATATATAATAGGGAGGACTCAAGGCTCGTGAGAAATCTCTATAAATGCCTAACTCCTTGGCACCATTGTGCTATGTTTCTGTTGACGACTTCTTCAGAATTAGATTACCATTTTAGTTTAGCACATCACCTACTAAAGAAGCTCAGCTGTATTGGAATTTATTTCTTCTTGGCTTGAGAAAAACTCAGTACAGTTATTAGCCTCAACATTTTCTTTCCAAGATATCCAGATGAAACTTTGGAAATAAAATCAAAACAAAAATTTTAAGCAAGCTTAAGTCATTTTAATATATCATTGATAACCTACCTCTAGCTGTTTCTTGCAATATTTCTAAACATTGTATTTAGAAGGCCAAATTCTTTCTTACCTTTGTGGGTGATATTGAGGAGTAATAAAACAAGGAGTGGATACATGCATAGATATCTGAAAACAAAAACCTAAATCTCTATGATTTGTGATAGCTGGCATAAAAGAGGTAGAGAAAATTTCCTACAGCGTTACTCCTGATGAGGAAATTATATTCTAGACAAAGGAGGTGCTAGCATAAGTTAGAAAGGTAGCTCAGCACATGGGGCATTGGGAAAACAATAATCATAAAATTTAGGGAAGTGTTTTTCAAAATGTATTCCCCATGACATTGACAAGACATGATAAAAATTTCCTAGTTATATCACATTATGGAATTCTTGGTTTAATTGGTTTTACTTAGTGGTCTTAGAACACTTAATATGCTCATGTGTAGCAAAATCTCTAAGAAGAAAAGGGGATTCAGACTCTCACAATCTCACCAGGTTGTAAGGGAAAAATTGGGGGTAATAGACACTTTTGGGGCTCTGCCCACATCCCTCAGCCTCCTTTGGAGCACAGTCTTCAAGTTATTGGAGCTGCTTTGCCAGCATAGGGAAAGAGGAGAAGTTCTTGGATATTTATGTCCCTACCACTCTCCTACGTACACACCTGACTGACTGGTGCCAGGCTATGAAAATTCAGGTTCTTTTCCTAGAGATGCAGGGACACCCTAGAGCTCCCCTGTAGAATCCTGCTTAGCCTGTGCCTACCTGACATTACATTTTGTAAGTTAAAATGCATTTTATCACTTTTATCTCTTTCATATGAGAAAATTTTACTTTGAAATACATTCCAGAACATGTAAGTCATACACAAATGATTTCAAAAAGCCCATATTCACACATTGCAAATGACAAAAGAATAGACATATTTTCCTATTGTTTTCCATGAACTCATTACAGCAGGTATAATGCCAGTAGACCATTGTTTACTTAGTGGTATTGGAAAACAGAATTCCAAGAATATTCTTCAAGAGGTATTAGTAATGAATAGTGGTCAGATTAAGCAATCTATGGTAAGATTGAGTTAGTCACTCCCTAAAGAACATTTTTTATTCTAGTAAAGAAAATAATTTCAAGTAAAAGAGTACAATTTGCAGCTCTATTCCAAAAATGGAAGCTAAATAAGTACAATATAATTCAAATATGACAAGGAGTTAGAAATCATGAGCTGTATTGCCCCAGGAAGCTAGATAAAACATTTATTGCTAACAGAAAATTTCTCCTCTTTAGTAGGACAACTATGAAAATGCATCTGATTGCTGCTATTGTAACACTAAATTGCAAGAGCAAATATCCAATACTTGCTTGTTGAATGAATGAGTGATCAAACAAACTATTTTGACCTCAGTTTTGGAATTATAGAGTGAGGGGCTTGTTGTAGTATGCTAAAGCTGCCAAAATGCAGATACCATAAAATGGGTTGGCTTTTACGATGGGAATTTATTCTTACAAACTTACAGTTTCAAGGCTGAGTAAAATGTACAAATCAAGGCATTATCGGGGGTGCTTTCTCCCTCAAAAGTAGCTGCCAGTGATCCCGGACCCCTCTGTTGAATGGCAAGGCACATGGCAGCATCTGTTAGGTCTCTCCCTCCTCTTCCAGGCATTCTTACTATGAGCTTCTTGCTTCTGTGTCTTTCTCTCTTATTTCTCTGAATTATATTATCTTATAAAGAACTCCAGTAAGAGGATTAAGTTAGTTAAGGCCACACCTTATCTAACCTAATCTAAGGCCCTACTTACAATAATAGGTTCACACACACAGGAATGGATTAGCTTTAAGAACATATTTTTCTGGGGTCCACACAGCATCACACCATCACAGGGCTCATATTACCACTGGATGATCAATTGTGATTGTATACGTTTGACTCTGGATTGGGAAAAATTCAATAAAGATAAGGCCTCATTATACAATCTCCTCTAACATTTTGAGATAATGTGTATCTCTTTTAGTTTTCTAAACCAGCAGGTACCTGGCACCTAAACAAACTACCTGCAGTGTTATGGTTAATGATAACTTGAGTGGGATGTGATAATAGAATACTAGGTAATTAATCTGTATTTCCTTTACTATTTCTCAAATTTTTGTTACGCTGAAATACATTTACACTCCTGATTCAGAACTTCCAGGTCTACTCCTACTGTGAAGACAAAAAAAAAAACTACATAAGCTATCTTGGGATTTTCAAAGCACTGTGCAACTTGTGCCTTAAGAATCATAAGACTTTGTCTACACCTCCTGTAATTTGCATCACAAAGCATGAGTAAGTTCTTAAAAGTTTTAAAGACTCGTTAACATACATATGCTTGAGAGGAAATGAGCCATGAATTATAGAATTTTCCAACATGTACTCTTGCCTAGTCTTGGCTCTCAATTCCCTCTAAACTCTTTACTTTCTTGATATAAATGCCTTTTGCTGATTCCATTCAGGGCCAAGCAAAGATTTGCTACAGCTTTATATTGGTTTGCTTTGACTTCAAACAAGATCATTCTCTGTCAGAATCCAGACTTGTGAAAAAATGTTTGTATTGATATGACACAGGCCCAGGTACCACTTTACCTCATTTTCCTTTCAATGTGCTTTTCAAAAAGTTTGGCATATATCTGCCTGAAAGTCAGAAATATTTTTGACAATAACTTTTCTCTACCTCATATACCAATTTTAAAATGAATTATCCAGCCCTAGGTTGACATGGAGCCATTTTAATACGAGGAAAATTACCTGAAAACTCCAAATCAATTGCCTACATATGGACTGTCTTATAACACAAGACAGCAATACCTATAGTTGGCAGAATAATTTGTATCTATGGTTTTTAAGGATATGTAGCTCTTGCTGTCCAGTTGAAAGATGTACATGTAGACAGGAAAGATTTAGAAAATCATTTAAGAAGAACTAGAGTAATTAAACTCAACACAGCACTTACATGCAGGCAAATGTGAAATATTTTTTAAAGTTTTTCATCATGGGGAAATTTTTTTTCTTTGTGCTTACACTTCTCTTAAAGGGTTTAAATCGCTTATCTCAAATATTTCAATAAATTTATAACTTTGGACTCAGTTCTAACTTAATAAATGCCTGGCACTTTGGAGTATATTAGAGAAGGCAAAAATATTCTGATTTTCTTAAATATCCTCAAATGAAATTTGAATGGATAGACAAAAAAAAAAAAAAGATATAAAATCCATAAATGGACAAGGCAGAGGCAATAGATAACTGTGTCTGGTGCCAGAATTCCTCTTTAGTAGCTGGAGTTCTCCGAGATCCTGTGATGACTTGCAAAAATGTAAAGACCATGCTCATACATTGCTTGTGGGAGTACAAATTGGTGCAATCGTTGATTGGTAATGTTTTCTAAAGCTGAACATACTTATACCCAATGGCCCAGCAATTCTTCTCCATGACCAAGCAATTCCACCCTTAGTTGAACACACTAAAGAAATGTATGTATGTTCAGCAAAAGGCACATACAAGAATGTTCACAGCAGAACTATTTGTAATAGTGCCCAAACTGAAACTATGCATATGTCATCAACAGTTTTGTATATAGATAGAGTATACATAAATTTTATTTTTCTAATGGAATATGATACAACAGTGAGAATGAATGAAATACAACTATGTGCAAAAATATGGATGACTCTAATAATCACAATGATAAGCCAAGTAAGTCAGACACAAAAGAGTAAATTGTATATGACTCCATTTACCTAAATTTCAAAATCAGGCAAAATTAATTTATGATGTTTGCAAAAAGAATGCTAATTAACCTTGAGGGGATTGTGATTGGAAGGGGATTTGAGGGGGGTTTCTAGGGTGCTAAAAATGCTCGGTTATTTGGACTTGAATCTGGGTTACAGAAAAAAGATTCATTGTATAATCAATTTGGGACCATTCATTATTCAGAGTTTTCTGAAAAGTCAGTCATATTACTGTGCATTTTCTGTGTGTAGGTATGCTCAAAAAAAGTAAATTTAATAAAAAGGTAAAGGCCAATGTAGGTAGCAGTAACTTGGGGAAGATTATTATCTTCTGCAAAGATGAGAAAAAGTTAAATGTATCTTTAACAATTTCACATATATACATAAATATATTTATTTCTATTCTAAATACATATTTAATAAATAAATTTATTAATAATATATATAAAAAGAAGAGATATATACTTTTAAAAAACCCTTTCATTCAGCCTGCCTTTGCATGCCAGATTTCAGCCCACTCCTAATAGGATCCTGTAAATGCCCATACACTGTGATGGAAAAATAGAGGAAGTGAGAAGAAAAGGGTAACTCTACTTGCCCCTTTCTCAGTGTACTCATTTGCCTTTGTCTGGGAAGCAACTCAAAACTTTTCTGGTGAACTTTTGTTACCTGGTAACAATCCTCCTATGAATACTAACAGAGCCAGACTTTTCTAGACTAAGTTCGGATACTTGCTCTTTTTTGATATGACCAGATGAATATCAAATTATATTCTGCCTTCCTATTAACTAAGGAAAGAGAATAATTTTCTAAGTAAATAGGACAGAATGTAATCACTGGATGTCCCTTATTAACTGTGCCTAAACAAATCTTTGATGTATAAGTGGAGAGCCCCAAACTCTCCTCCATGTCTATTTGTAACTACCTCAATTATAAACTAATAAATATTGGTGGGGTAACTGATAAGGTATATATACAGAGGAAATTCTAAGAGAAAAGGAAGATGATGACACACAGTTTTTCAAAGAAGTCTATGGGAAGAGAAAATTCTTAAATTTGACCATCAAAAAATACACAGCAATTCTTCCTTGGGTAAATTATACATAAAATGACAAAAATAAATAAATTAAAATGGTCAATTTGACACAGATGGCAAATTAAGATGACCTTTCTTCCTGACATATTGAGGGTTAAAGAAATTCGTATTAGAAATTTACAGAGTTCTTCAAGGTTTTAACAAGAAGGCTGGTATTTATTTTAAGGTAACCACACAAGTGACTACCAGGACTTTTTCGGGAAGTGTGGAGATTAGGGAGGTGCAAGTTGGTAAAAGATTATGCTATTTAATAAATACAGGGAAGAATGAAAAAGAGAACTACCTCTGGGTGAGGGGAGAATGTAGAAAGGTGGAAATAGTGAATGTGAGCTTCTATTTGATGTATTAGGTACAACAGAAGTATAATAATTTCTCTGAGATTTTGTTATTTCAAGTGGATCGTACAGAAGACACTGCAGATTTATCTAGTGGGCAAGGCCATCCATTGATACGTGGGTCCTCATCATAAAGAAATGCTTAAAATTAAGAGTGACAGCTTTAAAAAGATTAGGCAAAGATGTGCTGCCTTGTCCAAATTTGTGAAAACAATTGTTAAAATTTCAGGAATTTCATAAGCCATTATGATATTTACTTATTATACAAACTCATATGTAAATGTATTCTGATATAAAAAAAGGTAATAAATACTCAACATTCACTTTCTAATTATTTTACATTTTTCTATCATGTATACTCCTAGGCGATTACATCTATTGTCCCTGTATATTGCAAACGGCATAAAAGTGTACTCCTGTACATCACTTCCCAATTGTTTTTCAGTGCCTTCAAATTGGTAGATTAAAATCTACTGTAATAAGATTTTACTTATACCATAGAAATTAAGCAAAAGTTATAAAACTTAGCAGTAAACATTCATGTCAGAACTACACTCCTTCGTCCAGCATTACCATAGTTTGTCCCAAATCAACAAAAACTCTCTCTCAGAATCAACTGGTTGTAAGGAATGTACAATAAAGAGTATTGTGTATTTGTTAATTGTGTACAATGCATCTTTTACATCACTAAAACTTATAATAAAATTATGCATATGCATGCATTTCTTTTTCAGAGAGCCAATAGTTGACCCTCATTGATTTATCACATCACATTTGTATGTTTTGCATTTCAGCACTGTGTGATTCTCAGAGAAACCCTTCTGGCCATTTTTACTGTCAGATCAAGGTGAAAGGATCAAATTTAGGAAACTGTGTTGTGGAGAGTTATTACTGGAGAGATCATAGAGTGGTGAAAGGAAGGTACCACTGTGGCTGGTTATTCAAATATGGGCTTCAAAGCTTATTTTTCAGAAACTGTCAGAGGGTTACCATTCCCATCCTCAGTCTCACATCCTCAATGCAGACTGCCCTTCAAAAAAATTCCTGTTCCCTTTCAAGGAGGGAATTCACTTCAGAGATCAAGAAATCAGGATGAACAGAACAGCATATTCAGGAGACAATGTCTTTGTTTCCTTACTTAAGCTTTTTTTTTTTTTTTTTTGAAGGGGAGACGGTGCTTCAGTTCTTAGATCTAGCAATGATTATTATCTAAATCATGATTACAATAAGGAACCCAGCTTTAAGATCAGTTGAACCACTTGAATGTTTCCACTCCTGGGAAATTTCTGAAGAATTCAAATTACGCTGAAAATTATTTTCAGAGTTGTACTTTATATTCATTTAAATGAATGTAGCAGTTTATAAACACCAAAAATTTTTTTATGACGGATTGTTGGTAAGAGTTCAGAATTATTTCATAAGGATTCTTTGATCAAGAAAGTAATCCCAAGTTGGAAGGAAACCTTTGTAGGAAAAGAGACTCTATGATATTATTGGACTGTTGTGTAATAGCTTCTGGTTATACTTAATGGTAAAAAGTGAGGCCTCTTATAAATGGTGATCTAAAATAAAAGCCTAGAAGTGTCTGCATTTCACCTGATTACTATTAAAGAGCCAATAGGCTGTTTTCCTTTCATTAAGGGAGGTAATGTTCCTGAGGAACTAATAAATTTATTCATCAGTTCTTGGGGTTCATATAAAGCTCTTTCAAAACAACTGATGAGGGATGCCAGCACCCATTTCTGACCTGCAGCAATGATCATGAATTCCTTTCCAGTTTGCCCTGCACAACAAAAAGAGTAAGGCCTAGTTTAAATTAAAAAGGATTCAAATTTTCAATCAAGTTTCAAAATGAAGACCCTTCTTAAAAACAATCAGAAAGCAGACCTGGAAAAGCAAAATAAAATTAATATCCAATGTTAGAAAAATGTGTTAGAAGGACTTCTCTTTCAGGGTAAGTAATTTGGATGAATGACAGAGACGTCACTTTGGTCCTGGAGCTGTCCAAGAGCCCAGTGCCATTTCAGACAATCTGCAGAATGGAAATAGGTCCAAGGTAGAAGGATGATGCTACCAGAATCAGCTCCAGTACTATAACTATATTCTGTTTGTTCAAATCAAACGCCATTCCAGAAAAACAAGGGAATCTCCCTCTAAACCTGCTGGAATGGACTTTTACCTGCATGCATTTGAGAGCTAATCCAAGAGTAAGAAGAGCTAAACATCATGAGACACTATTTTAGGGAAGACTTGAAGACAATAGAAAATATTATTTTCCCACCTCAGGAGAATGCTTCCATTATTTTAAATAGGAAACCATAAAATTTAAGATGAAGAGAAAACCCAGAATTTACTGGATCATCCAGGTTCTCTTCAAAGAGCTTACATGAACCAATAGGGAAAAATAAGGATGAGAAATCTTTCTAAACCCCAAAGGCTATTTAGTCAGCAGATTACTTACCAAATGTTGTTAAATTCCCTGTGCATGTATTCTTAGCCCTAGAAATGAAGAAAAAAAAAGACTCAGAGTTTTAAACAATTCATTACAGCACCTGGATCTGTTTATAACAAAATAATATTTTCACTAAAACATTCTTATCTTAATACTGTAACTTTGCTTCTAGAGGATTGAAAGAAATTTTTTATCATGGAAAAATGCTCATAAGTAGTTTTTCTTATATCTCACAGTCTTAAATTATTTGGTTGATGTAGCAGTTTGATATTGTTTATAAATTCCAAAAACAGATATTGGATTATGTTTGTAAATTGGTCTGTTCCTCTGGGCATATTAGATTGTATTAAATATAGAGATTTCATTTTGTTTAATTAAATTATGATTAAGGCTTTGATTGGGCCACCTCAGTAGGATGTTGAGTCCTCACTCACCAAGGGAGCAGAGACACACAGAGAAAACCACAGGGAGGAGAAGGGAGGGTGGAGTTTTTGAGCTGGAGTCCCAGGAAGTAAACAAACAGGAGAAGAACACAGAGGAATAGAGGTGACTCCGTAGACAGCTGACCTTATGGAGAGAAAGAACAGCTGAGCCTGGAGAGAAATGAGCCCTGGGAGAGAGACTAGACTTATCCCAGCCTACAGCTGATATCGGAAGAAGCCAGGACCACAGAGCCTTAAGAGGATGAGGGAGTCTGAGCCCTTTCAGACATCAGAAGTAACTTATGCTTTATGGCCCGGTAACTGTAAGCTTCTACCCCAAATAAATACTCCTTAGAAAAGCCAACAGATTTCTGGTATTTTGCATCAGCGCTCCTTTGGCTGACTAACACAGTTGAGTTAGAAGTTTTATAATAATGATTTATCTCTGGTAAATCCTAAACATTTATCAAACCCTTCTTCAACCAAACCAACACATTCTTTCTCAAACCAAACCAATTCAACAAAATTATGGAGGGCTGTGGAAGAAAGCACATAAATAATGGTAAATAGATGAGTAAAGGAAAAAAATAAGGAACCTCAAAATCGCATATGGGTAAAGGGAGAGAAGGAGAAAGAAGTTGAAGTTTCCAGAATTCAATGTCTTCTTTACTGAATCAAGCTAGCCCAGCACATGTAATGATCAAAAGATAAATTCTGAGATATGGAGATTTTTAAACAAAGTTCACTTACATGCATGTTCACATGATAAAGTCTTACTCCTACACTTCACTGGCTTCTTCAAAGAATTTCTTGTAAGACTGAAAGTAAAGTTTATAATTACGAAAAGAAAATTATCTTCGTCCCAGTAAGCAAGGCAGGACGCTGGACTGCTGAGACTTCTACAATACCCCTCCCTACTCCCCACTGCCCACACCACCACCGGAAAAAAAAAAGAAAGAAAGAAAGAAAGAAAAAACGAAAAAGAAGAATGAGTCTCACCTGAGTGACTGTGAATTCCTGTGCTGGAATTTTTAGTATTTTACCAAAAAAAGAAAGTTGGTCATTTTGAAAGTACATAAGATGCAGTCCTATTTAGAGCAATGGTGAAATCAAACATTGTGTGCTCACTGTGAAGTTTGCAACATTTGACAAATTGTAATTCTGTTCTTCACAAACTTCTAAACACTTCCTGCTAAGTGACAACAAGCTTCAGCAAGTTTCCACAAACCTTCTGCAGCTTCTTCATCTCAATATAAAGAACAGATGCCGTTTAGTGGCTGCTGTGAGCTCTTCTGTTCTCTGTACAATATGCACACGTACAAAAAGGAATTCACATTTGATGAAAATGTGATAGCCAAGGCCTCCAGAAAGCTTAAGCAGTAAGTGCACAGCACTCCAACAGCTGGCCTGAATCAAGGGCTCTCTGTCAATCATGGAGAAATGTGACAGACTTGTGACTTTGTGGCAAAAGCGACAAAATTTACAGTTTGAGAGAATCACATCAATAACAAAATAATTTGTGTTGTTAAAATATACAAAAATGCTCCAAATTGTTTTCTAACAAGTTTAATGAAAAAATGAATGTATATTTTCATATTTAATATTAGGAAAACTGAAAAAGTAGGTAAATAAATATAGTTCTACTCATTTCAATGTAAATCATTAGAGCAGAAAATATATATCTGGCACTATTTTCTTATGATGAGAATTAATGCCAATAAATTTAAGTTATCAAAGAAGAACAGTGCATTCTGGGAAGCTCAATGAGCATATTATATACTCAATTTTCAAGTTTATTTTTAGTATATTCACTCCCTGAACCATAAATCTACTCACAAATTAAAAACTAAATATTTGCCTGTACATAAATTTATTTTACAATATTTAAAACAGATTTGGATTGTACTAATATCTCATCCAATATAATTTTTTATTTTAATTTTTATTATTTTTAAATATTTATATATTTTATTTATTTCTCTCCCCTTTTCCCCCATTATCTGTTCTCTGTGTCCATTTGCTATGTGTTCTTCTCTGTCTGCTTGTATTCTCATTAGGTGACTCTGGGGACCGATCCTGGGACGTTCCAGAGTAGGAGAGAGGTGATCATTCTCTTGTGCGATCTCAGCTCCCTGATCTTCTACATCTTTTATGTCTATCCTCTGTGTCTCTTCTTGTTGTATCATCTTGCTGTACCAGGTCTCCATGTGGGCCAGGACTCCTGCGTGGAGCAGTACTCTGCGCAGGCCAGCACTCCGTGCAGGCCAGGGCTCTGTGTGGGCCAGCTCGCCACAGAGACAAGCTTGCCTTCACCAGGAGGCCCTGGGCATCGAACCCTAGACCTCCTATGTGGTAGATGGGAACCCAATTGCTTGAGCCACATCTGCTCCCCAAATTGTATTATTTTTAAAGAAGCTTTAGATTACATAAATGTTACATCGAAAATATAGGAGATTCCCATATATCCCACCCTCTCCCCTCCCACAGTTTTCCCCATTAACAACATCTTTCATTAGTGTGGTCCATTTGTTATGACTGATGAAGCATTGCTGCTAACCATGGTCTGTAGTATACATTATGGTTTACACTTTGCATCACATGATTTTATAATTTTGACAAGATGTATAATGGCCTGTATCCATCATTGCAAAGTCATGTAGAACAATTTCAATTTCCAAAAATGCCTCATGTTATACCAATTTTTCCCTCTCCCTCCCCTTAGAATTTCTGGTGACCACTGTCTTTATGTCAGTGTTACAAGTTCTTCCATTACTAGAATAATAATAAGTATTTTAGTCCAGAGTTGCATTCCCCCCTTTTGTTTGTTCATTCCTCAATCTAGAGGATTTGGAGATGGTGAAGCCCAGTCTGTTTCTGGTTGAAAGGGGACTTAGATCCCATGATGGGTGGAACTATCTTGCTTGAAGTTGTAGGTATTCTCTGTTTTGAGATGGCATTGCCCATCATTCTTTTGTCAAATGTCTTGAGTGAGTCAAATGAATTGGAGGATAGTTCTTGACTGCAACTCTGCTAAGATTCAGGGCTCAGACAGCATATGAACAGCCAGAAGATTTAAGTCTCTGGGACACACATTGAAAGAGTATAGTGCTAATTACAGGTTCTAATAAAAGGGGCATAAGAACCACGTGTAGGAAAAGTATAAGTGAGTCCAACTCTGATATATTGGAAGATAGGTTATCACATATTGCAAGGTAAGGCTCCCTGACAGGGTACCAAGTTCCTGGGGTTATCTACCCTGTCTATAGCATCCAAATGTTTCTAGAGCCCTCAGGAGCCCCTCTCCTTGAAGCACTGTTTACTGCAGCAGTCAGTGAGATCCTCCTAAGACATTTTAAACAGAGTTTCTTTCAGATTTTGTGTTCTGTTCAATACAACAAAAATTGTTCTGAGTTTAAAACAGTGCTCCCCAGATATTCCTATTCTTAATATCTTGATTATAAGACTCACCTGTGATACTTGTTAAAATTTGATTACTATTACTATCCTCTTCCCTAGAAAGTCAAAGCAGCATATTTGGGAAGGGGTTCCCCAAGCAATAATTAGGAATAGGCAAGTTTGTCACATTGCTCTAAAAAAATAAAGACTTGAGAAAACAGTTTCCAAAATATTTAACTGGATACAATTCTACTAATCTTTAGCATTTAAACTTGAGGACAACAAAGAGAAACAAATGTTTTGTTAAAAGAACAAAACACAGTAGTGATAACTTTATATTAACTGAAATGCTTACATATATATTTTTTAAGCAAAAAAAAAAAAAAAGAATGGGTAGTTTGGAAGGTCAAGTGGAAAATTGGAAGAAACCAATCTTCATTAAACATACATATCACTTACATATTGTTAGGTAAATTAATGCAAAATATGCCCTATATACATACTATTGTAGTTCACTTTTACCACTAAAACTGTGTGATTTGGGTTGGAAAGGGCAAAGGATAGTAATAACTTTTCTCAGAAAACACATTATACATGAGATATTCCATCAAATTTTCTTATACTATTCTTTATAGAATCTTGCCTATGTTTGGCTTCCACAATTAAAACATTCTAGTTTGCAGTTATGGTTATAATTGGTAAATAATAAGTATTATTTTAGTTCCAAAACTTAGATGAATACTCTTATTTAGTGCATTTGTTAAAGTTACTTTGCTAATTTTAATTAATCAATTAATTCATTTAATAAATATACATTAAGTGTGAAAGGCAGCAGAATAAAATAAGCTATTACTGATTTGCTATGTGATCTTTGGATAGTTTCTTAGTTCTCTAAAGCTTCTTCTTCTCATTTATTAAATTGGGTTGATAATAATACCTGATTCATAGTTATGAGAATTAAGTGAATTAAAATTTTTAAAGCATTTACAATAGGGTCTAGCATATGGTAACTACCTGATAAATATTAATTATTAGTAATAGAAGCAAATGTTTTTTTCTCATATAACATGGTCCCTACAGCAACCATATAATTTATCATGCAAAATTATTAATTTCATAGGACAAAAGTGAAAACCTAGACTGTCCAGGAAAACAGAGATATATTATTATTACCCTCCTCAACATTTAAATCTCATTAGGTATATGTTGCAATTATTCAAGAAAAATAGACTAGGTGAAATAAAGTTAGGATCAAATTTATAGAACGTTATAGCTGAAAGAGACTTTAAAATCAAATAGGCTCATATCCCTATTTTACAGATAGGAAATTTGATGCCCCAAAGCTGAAAGGACTTAACTGACCTCTTAGTAAGACATCTATTTCTAGGTCTGATAGATGGGCCAGAATGATTCAATTTGGTCATTCTATTCGCTGCAAATTCTCTTCGTAAGATAATTCAGTACAATATTCTTGTTTTGTTTTATTTTGTTTTTCATGAGAAAGAGCTGACAAAATCTAAGCAGGGAAATAAATTTCTAACCAGGCAGGCTGGATTTTATTATTGAAGGTTGGTTTTAGAAAGGAGATGAATGATGGTCAGAGAAACAAAGAAAAGAGATGATGTCTCTGAAGGCTGCAGGACACCTAGGGCTCGATCAGGATCTCTTGTGGCAGGACCTAGGTCTATTTTTAATGGTTCCCAGGTGAATATAATGTGCACACTGAACATCAGATTGAAGGATTTCTTTTCCTTTCTTAAGGCAATTACATGCTAATTTTGTTGTGGAAGAACCACGCCTCCCTACTTTCAGCTCTTTGCTGAGGTTAAAGCTGAGAGTTTTCAGAGTTAGAGATAGTGGCCTAGAATAAATCAAGCTCCAGGCAGAGAACCCTTTGTCTAGAGAGGGTGTTTCAGGGATGGATATATAACTCTAGTCAGGCCAATCTGCTCAGAGGAGTCTCAACTCTAGGGTATTTCAGCCTAGAATTTCATATTTAACTGACTAAGGTGTCGCTAATAAACCTAAGAATGTGCCACTCTAGAGGAAGTGAAGTCCAGAGATGAACCCTGATTTGAGCTACATTTGAAACCAGAAAGTTTTCAAAAGCCAATAAAACTATTTCACTTAAGCCGGTAAAGGTCAGATTTCCTGTCACTTTTATTTAACCTGTAAAGGTCCACATCACTTTCGGAGCACTGAGGCCCTCGACCTTATCACAGTCTGCACAGGAACTGGAACAGGCCCGAGTCTGGAGAAGCGGACTCACCAAGCCATGAGGAAAATGAGACAGGACTTATCAAACACACCTAGAGTGATGTCTCAGCCTGGCTGTCTGTTATATTCACCTGGGGACCTTTAAGGAGTTACCAGGCTCCAGCTCCAGAGAATGTGATTTAATTGATGTGGCATGCGGCCCACCTCCTCAGGTGAGTCTAATATGCAGCCAGCCTTGAGACCACTGACCTAGAGTAGCAACTCAATCGTGAGCATTTCTCACTTCTGGCTGGCCAACAATGTTGCTTCTAGCACAATAGGGAAGAGTCTGGGCTGCGGCTTCATGTGGCCCTGAGTTTAAATCTTTGCACAAGTCTCTTCAGCTCTCCCAGCAAGAGGTTTTTGTTGTTTTGTTGTGTTCTGTTTATTTCTAATGAATGTAATGGGAATCATACCCTCACTCACTGCTGTGAGGATTCAGTAAAAGAATGTAGATAAAGCTATCAACACAGAGTTTGACACATAGTGAGCATACATGTCAGCGTTCTGTGATGGCAAAGAAAATGAATAGTAAGATGGCAGACTTGGATGTCAGAATTCTGCCCTAAACACATGCTGAATGTATGACTCTGGACGAATTATATTCCCTTTCTGAGCTTCAGTTTTCTAAGCTATTAAATAATATGGCAAGATGATGTATTAGAATATGTCAACTTAAATCTTTAGTTGCTTATGTATATTATATATCATACGTGAAATTGTCTAGTATACAGTAGTCACTTCAATCTAAATTTTCTATCTATGTTATTCTTAAATCATGAGCAAAAGGAAATCACAACTGTCCCCATTATAGGACTAAAATATTAAAGTGAAGTGGATTTGTGGAAGGTTTCACTTAAGCATGAGAAATACATTCTAGAAAATTAATTCCCATTGGTGAGGTATGCATACAGACCGCTGAGATAATTAATACTAATCACAGCCCATGGCAGAAGACTACAAAACAACACTATCGAAGAAACCTAGTACTCTGGAAGTTAAACTGACCCTTGCAAAAATGCAGGGTCAGCCTAATGGATATAAAGTTTGTAACAAGAGCACTTCTTGCAAATGATATAGGAAAAAACACGTGGTTATTTCTCAAGCAGGTATTAATAATTTGCCCAAATGAGAACATAAAAATGGACTCATCTGGACATAATCAGCCTCTGTCTCGTCTCCATTGTTCTGGGTCCAGGGATAGATAAACTGATTACTTTACCAGCAATAAAATACATACAACATACACACACACAAACCTACATAGAAGCACACACACAAAGGAATAAAGTACAATAAATAACGAAGGTTAATCCTAAATAGAAATATATATTGACATTTTCCCAGAAGTTCATAATCTTACGTCGGAAGAAATGAGTTGCTTCATCTTTACCTACATAATTTACATCTGATGACCTATATAATCAGCAAAAGGCCATGAAAGTAAATCCTTGTTTAGAAAGTGAAAATAGAGGCTAGAAAATGGAATAAAAAAATAGAAGGCTAATACTTATTCACCAAATATTCTTGGATTATCCGAAGTGAAATAGGATGGGGCATTGACCACCACAGACATCATGACAGGCGAGTTTTCTGAGACACAGGTAGTTGGTAAGTTTGTGCTCCAAGAGTAGGGTGTCAGCTCCAGGATGAAGGTTCTGTGACTTCTCCAGAAGGATTCACAGGAACTCTGGATGTGTCAGCCCAGTCTGTGTACTGTTTGCACTCAGTTTCAAGTCTCAGTTTTGAAATGTGTGAAAATCACCAAGTCAGACAGTGTCATGTGAGACTATGAACATTTTTCTTGTTTCTAATTATTAGAAATTGTAATTGACCTGCATAAGCGATGTCTATTGCATTACTTAAAGAGCTGAGCTCTGACACTAACTCCTCTCATTGTTAATGAAGAAGCCAGTAACTCAAGTGTGACAGAAATGTCAACTATGAAAAACATAACATTTTTATCCCTGAAACAAAGAATAATTTTTTGCTGTGTTTTTTTTTCACTGCAGCACATGCATTAAAATCAACCATATGATCTACAAATCTGGTTTAGTTCACTCCTCGGAAAACCTCATGGATTAGAAGTATTCTTGTTTTTTCTTAATTACCTTGCTCATTTCCAGATTAAGACTCTTTCTTAATAATCAATTGGCATTCCAGTTCTGAATTTCTCCAGGGCAGTAAGCCAAGAACGACAGAAAATATTGTTGGTTAAAAATGACTCTAAGTGAAGCTAGGGGAACCTGATGCATTTTTGTCCATTTTTTCTCATTTGTACTGCAGGAAAGATTTTTCTTAATTTCATCTCTTGGTTCCTCTTTCTTCCTTCCTACAAACTTTAGGTAAGACAGCTGGCGGTCCTAGGATTCTGCATTTTCTACATCAGCAAAACTCAGAGTCTGTGCTGTGAAAGGGGTGTGATTCTGTTTAATCACAGTGTTATATAACTCTGCAGATTCTCTAAGGTGTAATGATATTTAGAGGTGACAGTAAAAGCATTACAATTCCACCAAGTGTTATACAGAGAAACCATGCACAAGGAAGGCTGAACTTTCTCAAACAGCTATTAAGAACATAATGAACTATTTTCTTCTCTACAACATTTTGATCAAATAAAAATAGCTAGTTGAGATTTTGGTCACAAACTTGAGATGCTGTTATACTATACCTATTAAAACTGAAAAATAAATCCCACCTGCTATTTATAGGTTTTCAGTACTTTTCGTAGAGTATACATCAAGTGAGAATGAAAAAAAAAATTCAGATGGACTACTGTGCAGTATATATTTTTAGCCAGTATTTGAATGAAAAAATATTGACACACTTAGAGACTTTGCTAAATTCCTTGAAGTGTTCATAAAATCGTGCATCATGATTTTTTATTATTATTATAATTATTTAAAGAAGATTTATAAAAAATTAATATTTCTTCCAATAACATTATGAAATAGGTTATAACTCAGAAATCTGTTCCCCAGGAAGAAAAATTATAGTGTGAAATTTAAAGGTGAAGGTAGTATTTTATAAAATTTTGATTTCACAAAGTTTCACCAGGAACCCTGAAACCATATGGTAGATAGTCAAGAATATAAAAAATACCAGTGTGACTTGTACTAGCAGATACAAGACATTATTAATAAAATACAGTAATTAAGATTGCGTGGTGTTAATGTAAGGTTATACAATCAGCCATTAGACCAGATTTACAAGCACACAACTTATGAAAAAGGTGGCATCACAGAGCAATAGAGAAAGAACAGTGTCTTCAATAAAGAGTGCTGATCCAATTAGATATCTTTGTAATAAAGAAGCAATTCTTAAACCCTCTCAAAAATCACTGCTAAATTGTGAATCTATGTGTGAAAAACAATAAAGAATCTAGAAACCAATATTGGAAAATAGCTTCGTGACTTTGAATAAACAAAGATTTCTTGAAAAGGACAAAAAAAAACTTTACCCATTTAAAAAAAAGGGAAGGAGAGAGAGAGAGATTTAGAAATTGGACTCCATTAAAATTAATAACTTCTTTTTATCAAAAGTTACCATTAACAAAGTAAAAAAGCAAGCCACAAGTTAGGTGAAAACATCTGCAATACAAATAAATGATAAATGTCTTGTATATAGAATATATAATATCTGCAAATTAATATAAAAACACAACCCAATTTAAAAATGGGAAGTAAACACTTCTCAAAAGAGAATATGCAAATGACCAATAAACATAGGAAAGAGTGCTCATTCTCATTAGTCCCTGCAGAAATGCAAATTAAAATCACAATGGATGCCATGACATACCATCAGAAAGTTAAAATTAAAAGGATTGACCATAGCCATGGCTGTTTGATTTAGAGCATGTAGAGCATAAATTGGCACAACAATTTTTGAGAACTATTTTGCTGTTTCTACTAAAATACTAAACATAAACACTGATAAACTAAAACTAATACACCAATTACACTTCTAGGTATATCTTGACCAAAATGCACACTTGAGTGGTCTAAACAACATTTGTAGGAATGTTCGTAGAGGCATTATTAATAATAGCCAAAAGTGCAAACAATCCAAATACTTATCAACAGTAAAATGGAAATTTACACAATTAAAAAAAAAGAACAAACCACTGTCCCACACTACAACACAGGTAAATTTCACAAACATAATATTCAAAAGTTTCCAGACGTATATGTTTCTATTCACATGAAGTTGGAAAAAGAAAAATGTATGATATTTTAAATCAGATACTTGTTCTCCTCTGGAAGAAGAGCAGAATTACTGATTGAGAGACAATTACGAGACTTAAGAGTCACTGTAATATGTGATTTCTTGGCCTGTGTGTGTATGGGTGTGTCTACTTTGTGAAAACTCATCAATTTGTAGACTTTTGATTTCTGCACCTAGCTGTAAGTTGTACTTGAAAAAGAAAAAAGCTATGAAATAAAAACATGGTTCTGAGATGTAAGTGAATTGTATTAAAACTGGAATATGATATAAAATATGCCAGGTACAATTTAACCTCCCTTCAAGGAAACTGAGAAATGATAAAATAAGGAAAAGGAAAAAAAAACATGCTGAGAGAATGAAAGTTAACAGATTTAATAGGACTGGGGACTGTTCCACCATGAACTATTTCTAAAGTCACCAGATTAATGCCATACAAAGCTGTTATAGATTGTTAGTCCTCACTGTCCTCATGAAGCCTGCTGAAATTGTTGGAATATATCTCAAGCCAGATTGTATATATATGTAGCTAGAATAAAAGTTTTTTAAAGTAGGACTGTACAATACAGTGAACCCTAATGTAAATCATAGAATATACTTATTAATAAAATTAAAATAATATTTTTTTATCAATTGTAACAATTGTACCACCCTAATGCATGGTGTTAATAATAGGAGAGACATATGTGAACTCTGTATATTATGTATTATTTTTCTGTAAACCTACAACTTCTCTAATTTTATATAGATAGGTATAGATATATATTGATATGTATATCAAGTTTAGAATGTAAGAGTTAAATTCTCACAAAAATTTATATAATCTTTCTTTCTTTCAACTTTACAATATCATTCAAACATTCCCCAACTACAATCACTATGAAAACCCACATCCCAAAATAAATAGTAGATAACATTATCAAGCTATAGGGAAGAGCATGGTTTTGTATTTGTTGTACAGGATCTTTTTAACCATCACAGCTTCCTATCCTTGGGTCTTGATGAGCTCTCATGTACCTACCTAGTAAAGTAGCACTTGAAATCATCTGGAGACAAGGTTCTTGGAAAGTAAATTAGCAATATTAAGTGAGACCTAGGCAATGACTCAAAGAAGAGATCCCCTAGAATTTTGACTTTGAGAAAATGAGAAGGTGAACAACTTGTAACTTTCTATAATTCTTCCCCATTTACATAGTGTTCTTAGACAAGGATAGTAAATACATGGTACTTAGGCTTCTGATCTCCTTCAACATTCCTACCACCCTTGCTTCTCCTTCTCCCAACCTCAACCAAATATTGTAGGTCTCAATAATTAATCAGGACACTTTCCTGCCAAGTCTGAGCATAACCTCAGAGTTTTTCTCAATACTGTGAGCCAGACAGCATTTGCCAATTGGATGGAGTTGGCACATGATTCCAAAGTTAACATCGCATAATCTGAAAGAGAAATTGAGATTTTCTTAATAAGGTAGAACTTCTTATAGAAATAGACTGCCACTTTCCAGCAAACCCAAGGGAGAGATTATTGCAAACCAAACAGCTCCTATCTATTATATTTGAGAATTTTCCTCTAAAATTTATCTAAAAATATATTCTACTTTCTTTTTTTCACATTGCTGCTATTTCAGAATTTGATTTGCATAGATTTCAATATCTGTACAGCTGATTTTAGTTAATAAATTAGATCAATAACACCTCAATGCCACCAAATTTTTTTCTGATAGCTTGATGTGAAATATATGGTTTAATTACTATCATTTTAATTTCCAACCATTATTTTGCAATGTTTTCAACTTAAAATAAGTTTTTCAAGTTGAAAAAACTTTCAAGAGATTTTACCACAAAGAATAAAGGCTGAATAAACACTTCAGAATATAAGCTATTTTTTCCCTTTGGTGATGTGCTATGTTCACAACACCAGAACCAGAATCCTGCCTATATGTCTGAAAGAATAAACAGGGAAAAATTAATTTTCAAGTTTACCTCAAGGTCTGATAACATTCATCACTTTTTATAAAATAAGTATCAGATATATACATTTTCATTTAGCCAGATACCGCCTCACTAAAATCTAATATCAAAAAATATCTGAGGACGCTTAGGTCCAACCACGCTTAATGTCATGGAGGTCTCCTTAAGATGTTATTGATGCTTAGAGAAAAACCATGTTTTCAGGAACAGAAACAGATTAAAAAAAAAAAAAGTCCTAATCTCTGGTGCTGAATGGTTAGAAGAATTCTATGTAACTATTTTCCTGTCTATAGAATACTTTTAATGATACTTGTTCTAGTAACAACAAAAGAAACTCAGTTTGACAAGCTATTAAATCATTTTTGAACAACCCTCTGCATCAAACTGATATTTCTGGTTAAAATAGAATGGAGGCATCCTATTTACAAGACTCTATGTCAGAATCTATTTAGATTTTTATTATATTCTCAGAAGAGTCCTGGTGGCATAGCCCAAATGGCTCAGGTCAAATACTTTGACTCATTGAGGGAAAATTTTGAAAACTCTAAGATTATAAAGACATCATCTTCCTTAAAAGAGCATTTAAACCCGGCATTGCTGATAGGAATTCAAGCACAATGACTTCTCCTTGCCTCTGGGAACAACAGCCCTCCTCACAAAATTTTATGCCTCTAGTTTAGATGCAACTCTCTCATTTCCTTTTCATGTGGGTGTGCCTCAGGATCCATTGGAAGGGTGCTCTATATTTAAATGTAGACTAATCTGTTACCATCCCACAAATATTACCTGTTGGGTGCATGCCTTCTTTATGGGGATTACAAAGGAATACACAAATTCCCTCAAACAATTTTCAATCACTTAGAGCTGATTATGACAAGGTGCCAAGTGAGGAAGCCAGACAAGAGTTGAGAGGTTAGAGAGATTGCTATGATTTATATCTATGACCAGGGAAAGGGGGCACTTCAAATAGGCCCTGCCCAGTATTTTTTAGGATTCATTCATCACAAAAATCCTTGTGAGGTTAGTTATGCAACATAAAAATGACCACAACATTTCCATGGTTTCCAACAAATATTTATTTCTCATGTGTGACGTGTTCGCTGTGAGTCAGCTTTAGTTCTGCTCCAGGTTATAATTTCCCTGGGACTCAAGCTGATGGAGCAGCCTCTTGATAAAGTCACTCTATGAAGCATTGATATCATTGTCATTGTCATTGCAAAGGAAAAAGAGAATAACAGAAGTGATGCACTGATTTTTAACATCTCTGCTAGGAAGGGACTTGTCATTTCCACTCACATTTCATCCCATGGCATTGCCTAACTTGAACATTGCACAGTTGCATAAGCTCTTCTTGGAAGGGATCCTCAGGAAGAAGGACTGAATATAGTAAAAACTGTTCCAATTTTCCACATTAAGCCAAGGTAATTTCTGCTCTTAATTTTCATGAGGCCAGAAATCATTTTAGTTGCTTCTGCATGCATAAGGAAAGAAAAGAGAAGTGATATTTATTAGTCACCTCCCTGATTAAGTGCTTTACAAAATTATCCCATAGAATCATCACAACACTGGATGGGATGGGCCTCAGCAACCTGATTTTTCAGTGGAAAATAACTGTGTTAAAAAGTAGCAAAGTTTTGAAAAAAGCCAGACCCAAAGACCCTTCTCTTTCCACCATATCAGATTGCTGATGAATTTGATCCTTTCAGCTAAATATGTAGATGGTCATGATCAACTTTAAGAACTATTTATTAAGAAGTCATCAGGAGAACTTCTGAGAAGATGACATTAGAGTAGGTAGGCAGGGCTCAACTCTCTCACACAAACAATGAAGGGCAAAAGCTATCTGAATGAGCTGCATTGGGGGTCTGTAGACCAGAAGAGGTCTTCTCATTGTCCAGTAGACAAAACAGACAAAAACTGTGAGTCACTAGCCCCCACAGCGGGGAATGGCACCTATCCCCCACCCTTAAGGTGAACAGGCTGGGATAAAACCCATGGCTCACTGCAGCAAGCAGAGAAGGGAGGAAACATCTTCCTCCCTGGAAAGAGGGAGGGTGTGGTGAAGGGAAGAGGGTGGTTTCTATTCAGTGAGTCTGGCCAGCAAAACCTGATTAGAATCTCATTTCTAGCCAGACCAGAATTAATGGTAAGTGGAAGTTGAAAGAGACACTTCCATCATAAGATTCACCAAAGAGCACCATCTGCAGGTGGACTGGGAATCTGTAAGGAGAAAATTGTTTTTTGGAGTCTCTCACTCTAGTGCCCATGGATTGGATCTGTGGCCAATTAGTAGGGCCCTGACCCTGTTTTGATAACTTAAGCTGAGAAATTTTAAAGACTTAAAGTTGAACTAAAAATCAAAGATTATTTGGTAAAATAAAACCACTAGACAAGAGAGATAAATTGACTGTCAGAGTAAGTTCACCAATAAAATCTAATGCCTAGACATCAGCAAAATATTACAGGACATATTAAGAATCAGGAAGAGAT